>NC_037681.1:67824980-68124980 GCF_003255815.1 Theropithecus gelada | reverse complement strand
CTGGGCAAGGCTGAAGGCCCGAGGCACCGGCCCCAAGCTCCAGCCCGCCTGAGGCCAGGGCATCAATCAGGTGTAGGAGCAGATCTAGAGTAGGGGGCTGGGCTGGGCTGGGTGAGGGTCATGACTCAGCTGAGGAAAAAGGGGGGCACTAACTCCAGCACCAGGAAGATCTGGAAGGGTAGGAGGAGACCAAACAGTGATGCAAACCTCAGGCTGGCTCCCTTGAAAGTGGGTCCCAGAGGGAGGGGAAGGCATGTGGCTATTCTAAGCCTGAGTGCCCCCCTTACCCAGCCCTCCAGGCAGGACATGGTCAGCCTAGGTCAGATTGTAGAGCATCCACAGGTGTCATGGAAAGAGGTCTGCATTTCACCCTGTAGAAAATGGAATTTGCAAGAGTGTTAGACAGATTTGTCAATGGCTGGCTTTTCAGGCATCCTGAAGAGCTGTCTATGTCCTCCAGGAGCTGGCGGTCTGGATCCTCTCTGAACATTAGGAAAGACCTCGTCTCTAGGAAGACAATCTCCTATATATGGGCCATGGGTTACATTTGAGGGAGAGCAAGAACAAATTGAGGCCTTGGGGAAAAGCAGGTTTCTGAGAAGGTAGTAATAAAGCTCGTTCCTCCCTCCCACTTCACACACCAGCCTGGCTGTCTAAAACAGAGAATGGTCACATCGGGCAGCTCTGAAGGTCAGAATGCTCTGGTTACTATGGTCCAGAATGACAACTGAGTGGCTATGGCCCTTAAGGTCAGAAGTAGAGCTTCTGATAGTCTAAGGATAAAGAGTGGCAGAAGAGCTATGAACAGAGGTGTCTCTGCCATGTAGCTTTGCAAAGGGTGGTGATAAGGGATGACAAAGATCTCAAGCCCAAGGATCCAGCAAGAGGCAGTCCTGACATTCTGAACTCCCAGTGCCCGCCTCCTCCTTCCCTCTCCTAGAGAGGCTGGGTGCTGCCAGGTCAGCGTCTCCGGGTGTGACTCATGTCTCAGCCACCCTGCCTGGGACACTGGCAGCCACCCCCGCCCTTGCAGGCCTGCTTGAGACATGACTGCTCACTCCTTTTATTTATTCCCTGTTCCTCAACCACCTCGCCTCAGCCCACCCCGTGACTAATGGGCTCCCACCACCCACCCCGGGGCATGCTGAGAGGGCATCACCAGCACTGCAATTATCTGGATCATTCAGGCCCAAAGACTCTCTCCACCCCCAGCCCCCAGCACCAACTTTGTCCTGAAATTATTTGCATCACCCCAGCGATTCCAACGCATTGTCTACACATGACGTGAACCCACAGCCTCTGGTTTTAAAGGCTAGTGCCGGGCTGGCCAGTGATTCCTTCACACCGGCCATGTCACCAACTTCTCATGCCTCAGAAACATGGTCATTTTAGAGCTAACGGGATCTCAGAAATGACTTAAGCCAGTGATCCACACCAGAAGCACCAAGCATCTTTAAACATCCAGACATGTCCAGGCCACATCCCCAGAGATACCCCAGAACTAGCTCTAGACGTGTGTGTGTGCGTGCGTGTGTAAAGCACCTCTGTCCTCCTGGTTGGGAACCTCTGCTGTGATTCCCCCCACCCGCCCATCTGACCCAGAGGGAGAAGTATCTTGTCCAAGGCTCAGGCTGATCAGTGGCAAAGCCAGGATTGGGTGTGCCTGCCTCCCTTCCATTGCGCACAGAAGGGCTTAACTCACTGGACAGGCATTCAAGTCTCCCGACCCCCTCAGCTTGCCCATCGTCTATGTTCCTGAGCTCTCCCCTCAGCCTTCTGGTTCTATCATTACTCCAGCATGAAATTTCCTCACCACCCCTCATGTCCTTTTCCTCCTGGAAGCATCTCTATCCATTCCCCATCTCCATCCATCCCCAGTTCCCAGCCTAACTCATAGGGAGCCTTTTTTTTTTTTTAAGACCGAGTCTCGCTCTGTTGCCCAGGCTGAAGTGCAGTGATGCAATCTCGGCTCACTGCAACCTCTGTCTCGTGGGTTCAAACGATTCTCCCTGCTTCAGCCTCCCAAGTATCTGGGATTATAGGCATGCACCATCAGGCCTGACTAATTTTTGTATTTTTAGTAGAGACGGGGTCTCACCATGTTGGCCAGGCTGGTCTCCAACTCCTGATCTCAGGTGATCCAACCGCCTTGGCCTCCCAAAGTGCTGGGATTACAGGCGTGAGCCACTGTGCCCAGCCCACTAAACCTTTTTTGTCCATGCCTGGGGCAAGTTGCATCTGCTTGACAGTTCAGTTCGCCACAGCACTGTGACACTGACTCTAGGATTTTACAAGTTGTAAGTTTGTCTTTTTCTTTTGGAAGCTCTGGAAGGTCAGGGAGCCTTCCCCATCCTCTTGCCCACAGAGGTGCTAAGTGAATGTGGAGATGTGAGTTGATGTGACATTGTAATGTCCCACACCCAGAGGAAGGATGCTCACCTTTAGATGTTTCCTTTTGGATCTTTGCAATCTGGGCTCCCTTTACAGATTAAATACTGACATTTTCCATTTGTGTAAACATTCACAATGAGACAGGCCTCCAGGCAGGCCAGCGAGGACCAGGGACTGGTAAGTGCTAGGGTCCAAAGGAGGAGGCAATCTCTGCACTGCAGGCTGACCAACACCATTTGGGAGCACTAAGAGGTAATAAGCAAGGACAACTGGTGTCACCCAGCAGACCAGGAAACATCAAAGTTGTGATTTTAAAAACATTAGGGAGCCAACTAGGAGCAAGCTCCTTCTTTCTGCTAGTTTCATCTGCAAGAACACAGGCTGGAGACAAGTGAGGTTGCCAAGCGTGGATACCTAGGAGGGTGGATACTGGCTTGCGGGCTCCTGCCAACTCCTGCACACTTGAAAGGGCACTGCCAGTCCAGTGCGCTGCCCAGCTGGGAGGGCAGGACTAGCCATCTGCCTACCCTCGAGGGGTGCAGGCATCTCTCTGTTGGTGGCAAAGGAGGGTTCAGCCCAGAAACCAGCCCTGACAAGGACTCTGTCCTCAGAAGTGCTTGTCCAGGAGCGTAGGTGATGAGGTGGCTGGCTTCTGTGGCAGCTGCGGGCAACTCAGTGGTGTGGGGTGGGCAGCTCCCTGCAGGGAGCTGCAATCCAAAGCAAAGCAGTCGTGACTGATAGTTCAGGGCAGCCCCAGGTAAATGTGGGTTGGGAGCAGCTGTGTGCTCAGGACCGTATCTCTCTTCCACTCTCTGTGCTGCTGTGGTCACCAGGACTTCACTTACCTTAAAACTTGCCCTCTGCCTACAATGTCAGGCTCTTTTCTCCCTCCCTTGCTTCACCTCCTGGCATTTCCTTGCCTCCCCCACCCTCATGCCTATTGTCTTCTCCTCTTCCCCAGTGAATGCCTTCCAGTCCACTCCACAAACCTCTCTGGGGCTCAGTGCTTTTGCTTTTATCGTTTCCTCTACAGTAAACAGTACCCTTTCCCTGATACCTGGCGAACTCCTAGGCATGCCTCAAGACCCAGCTTAAATGTCACTTTCCTGGTGAAATGTTACCAGACTCCATGAGACAGAATGGGTTCCTCCATCTGTGCACTTGGCCTTGCTATTTTATCGTGCTTATTGCATTGTTTGGTGACTCTTTGTTTACATGTCTCCTTTTTGTTCTCCTTTAGCTAATGAGGTCCTTGAAGATTTATTTGCCTAAATCTACCATGGAACATAGTGTCTAGTACACAGAAGCTGTCAATAAATATTTGTTGAATGAATGAACGAATGAATACAAATTCCTTCACCCTCTACCTCCTGCTTCATAACCCTTAATGCTGTCCTCTTACCTGGAGACAAAATCAGTTCAGTGCACCACAGCATTCTACATGTTGTCTGTACACATCATAATTATCCCCATGTTTGGCATTATGGAGAAACACAAAAATGTAAAAGAAAGTGTCTCCACCCTGAGTTCCAAAGAGTAAGTGAGGCAAGAACTCAGAAGAAACCATGAAGGAGGCAGTGGGGACCACAGTGGCGTTCTGGATGAAGGGAGCTTTGCCTCCAGCAGGGAGAATCCAGGACTCTGTCCTGGGCATCAGGTCATGTTTGAGTCAGCTCTGAAGAGTGGGTACATTTTTTTTTTTTTTTTGAGATGGAGTCTTGCTCTTGTTGCCCAGGCTGGAGTGCAGTGGCGCGATCTCAGCTCACTGCAACCTCTGCCTCCTGGGTTCAAGCGATTCTCCCTGCCTCAGCCTCCCCAAGTAGCTGGGATTACAGGCATGCACTGCTACGCCCAGCTAATTTTTGTATTTTTAGCAGAGACGGGGTTTCACCATGTTGGCCAAAATGTTCTCGGTCTCCTGACCTTGTGATCCACCCGCCTCAACCTCCCAAAGTGCTGGGATTACAGGCGCTCATGCGCCGGTGGCTCACCACCATGCCCGGCCACGTGGGTAGATTTTCATAGACATAGGAGTAGGGGCAATGAGGGTACGGAAAAAGGGCTTTACCGGTCCCAAAGGCAAACATGTTCAGGATATGTTCAGAATGTGGCTGGAGCAAAGGCCACATGGAGGGGAACAGTAGAAGGTGAAGGTGGACAGGTCTTGTCCAAGGACAGCCAGGGTGTGGCTCTTGTCAGCAGGGTGGCTTCCAAAAGGTCTCCCTCAGAACCAGGCAGCCACACTGCCTCTAAGGAGGCACTGAAAGGGAGAGGCCTGCAAACTCACTCCAGCTGTCACAGCCCATGCAAGGGGTGAAGGAAGTGGAGCAGCGTGGGCCAGTTATGAAAACAGGGAATGTTATTAGAGTTTTCTTACCTCTCTGTATTTCCTAAATCCCATACCTAGTAGGGACTTGGTCCAAGGGTGCCTCTTAATCCACCAGCCTCCGGTAAGATAACTTACAGAGCTTCTCCCACCTTCTCTCCCCTCAGTAGGTTGGGGCCTATGAATCTCTCAACCATGGGACAGGTAAATATTTCTTAGGCACCATCTACCTGAAAGATAGAAAGGGAAGAATGGTGGGAAATACGCGAGAATAGAGGCCACAGACCTCTAGTGATTAACCACATACGGCATGAAACACCCACAGAACCAAGCCAGGCCAGGGGTGGCAAGTGTTAGGTGAATACAGGGAGTGACTGATCTACCCTTTTTAGGGTGACTATATTAATTATTGTTCAAATTTGGCAAGGCACAGTGGGTCATGCCTGTAGTCCTACCACTTTGGGAGGCTAAGGTAGCTGTGAGCTCAAGACTAGCCTGGGCAACACAGTGAGACCCCGTCTCCACCTAACAAAACAAAACATTGCTCAAACTGGAAAAGTGAAAGAGGGAACAATTAATAAATATGCTGGAACATAGACATGAACAGGGGCTGTGCCTGCCATCCAGGATGGGGTCATCCTATCCATAAGACTCTTATGATTCCAACATTTCCATTCCCAGACCAGTCTTGGCCCTGAGATCCAGATTCAGATTCAACTGCCTGCTGAGTATTCCATTTAAATGTCTTATAGGCCACTCAACTTCCACGCATCAAAAACTGAAGTCAGCACCTCCTTCACTCCCCACTCCCTCACCACTGGCTTCTCCTCTGTATTGCCCTTCTGGAGAAACAGCACTGGCCTCTAGTCACGTGTTCCTGGCCAGACCCTGGGAGTTGTCCTGAATCCTCCCCACCTCACTACACCCAGGCAATCACTCCAAGAGCTATTCATTCTACGTCCTTCTGGCCCCTCTCACCTGTTCAGGCCTCCTTGTCTTTGTCCTGGACCATAGCTGGTCTTCCCTTCCATCCCTCCCTCAGGACCTCAAAAGTCCCTCTTCATCATGGTAGCGGAGATATCTTTAAAATACACACAACTGGACGGGCGTGGTGGCTCACACACACCTGTAATCCTAGCACTTTGGGAGGCTGAGGTGGGCAGATCACTTGAGGCCAGGAGTTCGAGACCAGCCTGGCCAACATGCTGAAACCCCAACTCTACTAAAAATACAAAAATTAGCTGGACATGGTTACGTTTACCTGTGATCCCAGCTGCTCGGGAGGCTGAAGCATGAGAATTGCTTGAACCGCCAGAGGTGGAGGTTGCAGTGAGCCAAGATCACGCCTCTGCACTCCAGCCTGGGTGATAGAGCGAGACTCTGTATCAAAATAAAATAAAGTAAAATAAAATGCACAAAACTGCTCATGTTACTCCTCTCAGTGGCTCCCTGTATTATTAGTCTGTTCTTGTACTGCTATAAAGAAATACCTGAGACTGGGTAATTTACAGAGGTTTAACTGGTTCACAATTCCATAAGCTGTACAGGAAACATGGCAGCATCTGCTGGGATTCTGGGGAGGCCTCAGGAAACACACAATCATGGCAGAAGGGGAAGGGGAAGCCAGCAGTTCACATGGCCAGAGCGAGAGGAAGAGAGGGGGCGGGGAGGTGCCACACACTTTTAAACAACCAGATCTCACAAGAACTCACCATTAATAAGAACAGCACCAAGTGGATGGTGCTAACTCCTTTATCAGAACTCTGCCCCATGATCCAATCACCTCCCACAAGGTCCCACCTCCAACACTGGGGATTATAACTCAACATGAGATTTGGTGGAGACACAGATCTAAACCAGATCACTCCCCTTACACTTTGTCACTTTTGGGTTGTAGCCGAGACTTTTGGGAATCTCCCTAGTTCCAGGATCATCTCCACCTTCCCTCCCACACCCCGCTGGCCAGATCTATAACCTCCTTGAAGTTCTGTGCTGCCCACCCTCTGAGCCTTTGCTTACACTGACTGCTTTCTGCCTGTGACTTCCGTCTGCCCCTGGTTCCCCTCCAGCCACCCACTGGACCTCAGATAGTGCCCACTGTATGACCCACCTTGCCCTTTAAGGACTGGCCTTTCTGCCACTCCAGCCATTCATTTATTCAGCACAGTGTTAGGTGATGAGGGATGACATACATAGAACCACATGGAGACAGCACATGTGGCAAAATGATCCTAGTCAATCCATCTAGGTGAAAGAAATTTGGGTGTTGATTGTAAAGGTACACCATTCTTGCAACTTTTCTGTGGGTTTTAAGATTTTCAAAATGGAAAATCAAGTAAAAAAATGAATAGACTCCAATTAGAAAAAGGGTAAAAGATCTGAATAGATATTTCTCAAAGGAAGACATACAAATGGCCAAAAGGTATACGAAAAATTGCCAGACATCACTAATCATTGGGGAAATTCATATCAAAATCACAGTGAGGTATTATCTCTCACTTGTTAAAATGGTGTTATCAAAAAACAAAAGACAGCAAATGATGATGCAAATGTGGAGAAAGGGGAGCCCTTTCCCATAATGGCTGTAAATTAGTACAGCCATTATGGAAAACGGTATGGAGGTTTCTCAAAAATTTAAAAACAGAACTACCATATGATCCAGCAATCCCACTACTGGGTATATATCCAAAGGAAAGGAAGTCAGTGTGTCAAAGAGATATGTGTGCTCCCAAATTCATTGCAGCTCTACTCACAATAGCCAAGATATGGAATCAACCTAAGTGTCCATCAATGGACAAATGGATAAAGAAAATATGACACATATACACAATGAAATACTCTTCAGCCTTAGAAAAGAAAGAAATCCTGTCATTCATGGCAACAAGGATGAACCTAGAGGGCATTATGTTAAGTGAAATAAGCCATGCACAGAAAGACACATATCACATGATCTCACTCATATTTGGAATCTAAAGAAGTTGATCTCATAGAAGGAGAGAGTAGAATAGTGATCATTACAAGTTTGGGAGGAGACGAGGGAGGCAGGGGCAGAGAAAAGTTGGTCAGTGAGTACAAAGTCACAGTTAGAGAGAAGGGACAGGCTCACATCTAATAACATACTGAATGGAGAAAAACTGAAAGCTTTTCTTCTAAGATCTGGAACATGATAAGGATGCCCACTTTCACCACTGTTATTCAACATAGTACCTGGAAGTCCTAGCTAGAGCAATCAGACAAGAGAAAGAAATAAAGGGCATCCAGGCCGGGCGCGGTGGCTCAAGCCTGTAATCCCAGCACTTTGGGAGGCCGAGACGGGCGGATCACGAGGTCAGGAGATCGAGACCATCCTGGCTAACACGGTGAAACCCCGTCTCTACTAAAAAATACAAAAAACTAGCCGGGCGAAGTGGCGGGCGCCTGTGGTCCCAGCTACTCGGGAGGCTGAGGCAGGAGAATGGCGTAAACCCGGGAGGCGGAGCTTGCAGTGAGCTGAGATCCGGCCACCGCACTCCAGCCTGGGCGACAGAGCCAGACTCAGTCTCAAAAAAAATAAAATAAAATAAAATAAAATAAAATAAAATAAAATAAAGGGCATCCAAACCGGAAAGGAAGAAGTCAAACTATCCTTGTTTACAGATGACAGGATCTTATATTTGGAAAAACCTAAAGACTCTGCCAAAAAACTATTAAAACTTGTGAACAAATTAAGTAAAGTTGCAGGATACAAAATCAACATACAAAAATCACTAGCATTTCTATATGCCAACAGTAAACAATCTGAAAAAGAAATGAAAAAAGTAATTCCATTAAAAGGATCACAAATAAAATTAAATAGCTAGGAATTAACCAAAGAAGTGAAAAATCTCTACAATGAAAACTATAAAACATTGATGAAAGAAATTGAAAAGAACACCAAAAATGGAAAGATATTCCATGTTCACGAATTGAAAGAATCAATATTGTTAAAATGTCCATACTACCCAAAGCAATCTACAGATTCAATGCAATCCCTATCAAAATACTGACATTCTTCACAGAAATAGAATAAAAAAATACACAAAAGACCCAGAATAGCCAAAGTTATCTTAAGCAAAAAGCAAAAACAAAAACAAATCCAAAAATCTGGAGGAATCACATTACCTGACTTTAAAGTATACGACAGAGCTTTGTTAACCAGCATGGTACTGGCATAAAAACAAACATACAGACCAATGAAACAGAATAGAGAAACCAGAAACAAATCCACACACCGACAGTGAACTCATTTTCAACAAAGGTGCCAAGAACGTATATTGGGGAAAAGACAGTCTCTTCAATAAATGGTGCTGGGAAAACTGAATATCCAAATGCAGAAGACTGAAACTCAACCCCAATCTCTTGCCATATACAAAAATTAAATCAAAATGAATTAAAGACTTAAATCTAAGACATCAAACTATTAAACTACTACAAGAAAACATTGGGGAAGCTCTCCAGGACATTGGTCTGGGCAAAAATTTCTTGAGTAATACCCCCCAAGCATAGGCAAGCAAATCAGAAATGGACAAATGGGATCACGTCAAGTTAAAAAGCTTCTGCATAGTGAAGGAAACTATCAACAAAGTGAAGAGACAACCCACAGAATGGGGGAAAATATTTGCAAACTACTCATCTGACAAGGTATTAATTACCAGAATATATAAGGAGATTAAACAACTTCATAGGAAAAAAAAACTAATTTAATCTGGCTAAAAAATGGGCAAAAGATTTGAATAGACATTTCTCAAAAGAAGACATACAACGGCAAACAGGCATATGAAAAGGTGTTTCCCATCATTGATCATCAGAGAAATGCAAATCAAAGCTACAGTGAGGCTGCGCTCAGTGGCTCACACCTGTAATCCCAGCAGTTTGGGAGGCTGAGACAGACGGATCACTTGAGGTCAGGAGTTCAAGACCAGCCTGACCAACATGGTGAAACCCTGTCTCTACTAAAAATACAAAAATTAGCTGGGCATGGTGGTGCACCTGTAATCCCAGCTACTCAGGAGGCTGAGGCAGGAGAATTATTGAACCCAGGAGGTGGAGGTTGCAGTGAGCTGAGATTGTGTCACTGCACTCTAGCCTGGGCAACAGAGTGAGACTCTGTCTCAAAACAAAATGGAAGAAACTACAATGAGATATCATCTCACCCCAGTTAAAATGGCTTTCATCCAAAGACAGGCAGTAATACATGCTGGAGAGGATGTGCAGAAAAGGGAACCCTCATGCACTGTTGGTGGAAATGTAAATTAGTACGACCACTATGGAGAACGGTTTGGAGGTTCTCCCAAAAACTAAAAATAGAGTTACCCTACAATCCAGCAATCCCACTGCTGGGTATATACCCAATAAAAAGGAAATCAGTATATCACAGAGATACCTGCTCTCCCATATTTGTTGCTGCACTGTTCACAAGAGCCAAGATTTGGAAGCACCCTTGGTGTCCATCAATAGATGAATAGATAAAGAAAATGTGCTACATATACACAATAGAGTACTATTCAGTCATAAAAAAGAATTAATCCTGTCGTTTGCAACAACATGCATGGAACTAGAGATCATTATGGTAAGTGAAATAAGCCAAGTACAGGGGAAAAAAAAGCATTGCATGTTCTCACTCATTTGTGGGATCTAAAAATCAAAACAATTGAACTCACTGATATAGAGAAGGGAAGGACGGTTACTAGAGGCTGGGAAGGCTAGTGGAGGGGGTATAGGGGATAGACTGGGATGATTAACGGGTACAGAAAAAAATACAATGAATAAGACCTAGTAATTGATAGGAAAACAGTGTTACTATAGTCAATAATAATTTAATTGTACATTTAGAAATAACTAAAAGAGTATAATCGGATTGTATGTAACACAAAGCATAAATGCTTGAGTTGATGGATACCCCATTTCCTATGATACGATTATAATGCATTGCATGTCTGTATCAAAATATCTTATGTACCCCACAAATATATACACCTATTATATACCCACAAAAATTAAAAATTTAAAAATTTAAACAACTAATTAAATAGAAGAAATAAGTTCTGGCGTTCTATTGCACAGTAGGGTGACTATGGTTAACAATATTGTATTGTATATTTCAAAATAGCTAGAAGAAAGGATCTCAAATGTTCGTACCACAAAGAAATGATAAATGTATGAAGAAAAGGATATGCTAATTACCCTGATTTGAATTTTACACAATGTATACATGTATTAGAACATCACATTGTACCCCATAAATATGTACAATTATTACATGTCAATAAAAATAAAATAAAATTTTAAAATGTTCAAATGAGTCCAGGAGCAGTGGCTCTTGTCTGTAATCCCAGCACTTTGGGAGGCTGAGGAGGGCAGATCAGAATTTGAGACCAGCCAGGCCAACATGGCGAAACCCCATCTCTACTAAAAATACAGAAAATTAGCTGGGCGTGGTGGCAGGCACTTGTAATCCCAGTTACTTGGGAGGCTGAGGCAGGAGAATCGTTTGAACCCAGGAGACAGAGGTTGCAGTGAGCCAAGATCGAGCCACTGCACTCCAGCCTGGGTGACAGAGCAAGACTCTGTCTCAGGGAAAAAAAAAAAAAAAAAAGGTTTAAATAAATAGAATATGGGTCTGCACAGAAATTAATTCAAATGTTAAGTTTATTGGAACTGACTGAGAGACCAGTATCCACTGAAATTCAGGGCCAGGGTTTGCTGTTACAGCTCCACACTTAACACTAAATTTGCTGTAGTATTTAAATTTATTTATAAATTTAAACATGTATGTATTTGTTTTCTTTTCCTTTCCTTTTTTAAAAAATTTCTCTCACTTGAAGAGCTGATATACATGTTTAATTTGGAAGAAAAGTTAGGATTAAAAAAAAATAAGTAGATAAAAGAAATACAAAATGGATTATACTACACACAGTTTTTGTTACTCCACAATATATTATAAACACCTTTTCACGTTAATAAACACGTTGGCATTGTAATAGCTGCATTACTTTCCATGGAATAGATCCTGCATGATTTATGTAACTCCAAGAATTTTTTCCCCTATACACACAAAAACAAGCTCCAGTTCCCTGATTCTGGCACCTTCCATGAGTCTAGCCCAAAAAGAAAAGTCAACGCCAATGCTGGCTTTTTGTTAAGAAAGGTGACATGTTGTTATTTGGGCTTCAAAGGAAAAAAATGAAAACTGACAGGTTAGAATTAATTGAGAAAAGCACCTCATCTCAAATGCCATGAGCATTTCAATAGATGGAGCCCAGTCTACTCAGCAGTGCTGCCCTAGGAGGCCAACGGAGTTTCAGGCCACTCCTGGGCCACTGGCAAGATGGTGAGGAGCTAAAAATAGACCCAGAACTGAGCACTGAGACTTTCCTGAATTCATAGGTATAAATACTGCCCCAGAAGGACTCGCCTCTCCGACAGTTTCCAACCATGGCACGTCACACTGCCTAAAATTCTCAAGGATTATGATTTTGTAAAAGGCTTCTGTCGGGAAGTAGGCAGCTCTCTTGGGAGGAGGGCAGAGTGACTCTCCCATCAGGACAGAGTGGAGACAGCTGCAGCTTTGGAGTCAAATGGACTGGGGCTCGTTCCAGCTCTCCTCATCACCAGCTGTGTGACCTTGGGTCAATTCCTCAACCTCTCTGAGCTGCTGTGTTTTCATCTGTAACAAGGAGATAACAGGCCACTTCACAGAGTTATTGTGAGGATAAAATGGAATGTTGCCTGGAGCAGGGTATGGGAGGTGAACAAGTGGGGCGTATTACTATTACTGAGGACTTGAATTTGTTTCTCAGATTAGCCAGATGTGGTTTTGGGACAGCTGCATTTTCATGGGGTTGGTGGTGTGCATGAGAGCTGTGCGACAGAGCCCCCATGCATGACGCATGGAAAAGGAGGACAGGTCTGTACATCCAGGACCAACCAGGGCATTTAGGGTAGGATGAAGACGTGCCGGCATGTATCGGGATACTTCATTCATTGCCATAGCCTCAGCATTCACAGATGTAACATTCATAGAGTCAGATATTCTCTAGTCAACTCTGAAGGTCTGTGAACCTTTTATTTAAAGGTTTGTGACCTTTACTAATAACCTGCTGTTTTGCTGAGACATTAATCTGAAGCACATCAACTGTGAGTGAGACAGTGCATCTTACAGATTTCCCAGGGGTGGCCCCTAATGTGGCTTTGCAGAAAACATATTGAAAGCCTGGATTAGGGTTCAGGTCTATTAACTACCCTGACCCCAGAGGCCTGATCTCTGCCCAAGATCCCAGTGGGGCTCAACACACAGGTCCCCCCTTGTCCTGATGGTGACTAGGTTCCATCGAGGGCCTTTCAGGACTGGAGTGACTGATGATGTGTTGGACCATCAACAGACTGTGCACAGACAACATAAATCCTGTTTAAATGGGTGCTGTGGAGTGAAGCTGCTTTCACCTCTGTATTAGTTTTCTAGGGCTGCGGTAACAAAGCACCACAACGGGGTGGCTTAGAACAACAAAAATATATCATCTCCCAGTCCTGGAGGCTAGAAATCTGAAGTCACGATGTTGACAGGGCCATGCTCCCTCAGAAACCTGTAGGGGAGAATCCTTCCTTGCCTCTCTGGCTTCTGGTGCCTTTGGCATTCCTTGGCTTATAGAGAGATGTGTTGCTGCCATCTCTGCCTCCACTGTCAAATGGCTGTCTTTAGCCTGCATGACTCTGACCTCTTCTTTTATTTTATTTTGTTCTATTATTTATTTATTTATTTATTTATTTTTTGAGACAGAGTCTCGCTCTGTTGCCCAGGCTGGAGTGCAATGGCACGATCTTGGCTTACTGCAACCTCCACCCCCCAGGTTCAAGCGATTCTTCTGCCTCAGCCTCCTGAGTAGCTGGGATTACAGGCATGCACCACCATGCCTGGGTAATTTTTACATTTTTAGTAGAGATGGGGTTTCTCCATGGTGGCCAGGCTGGTCTCAAAACTCCTGACCTCAGGTGATCCACCCACCTCGGCCTCCCAAAGTGCTGGGATTACAGCCATGAGCCATCATGCCCAGCCTGACCTCTTCTTTTAAAAATACCAGTCACATTAGGCTGGGCACAGTAGCTCACATCTGTAATCCCAGCATTTTGGGAGGCCAAGGTGGAGGACTGCTTGAGCCAGGAATTTGAGACCAGCCTGGACAACATAGCAAGACCCCATCTCTAAAAAAATGTTTTAAAATTAGCCAGTCGTCATGGTATGTCACAACAGTCTCAGCTACTCAGGAGGCTGAGATGGGAGGATCCCTTGAGCCTAGGAATTCAAGGCTACAGTGAGCTATGACCACACTACTACACTCTAGCCTGGGTGACAGGGTGAGACCATGCCAAAAAAAAAAAAAAAAAATAGACACCACTCACATTAAATTAGGGACCGTTCCTACTCCAGTGTGATCTCATCTTAACTAATTACATCCACGACAATGCTATTTCCAAGTGAGGTCACATTCTGAGGTACCAGGGGTTAGGACTTCAACATACCTTTTTGGAGGGAGATACAACTGAATCCATAAAAGCCTCCAAACTCATTTTGAGGCAAGCATTCTCTCTTCATGCCTGGCCTAAGATGAGAGAAACATCAGACATTCTCTCCACAGCCACAAGGAGAACTCCTAAGAGAACCTGGGCCCACCTCTTGTCTGTGTCCTCCAGCCTGTCTGAGGATGCATCAGAGGTGGGGGATGGAAACGGGCCCAGGGAGACCCATGCAGATGGGCACCTCGCTCTCCCTACTCGGTCCATCCTCATGACTCTAGTCTTTATTATGCTACGTAGGGCACTCAGGGCGCTGGGATCCCAAAGTCTTCCCTATAAAACATTCAGTGAAGAAACAGAGAGAACAGAGGGAAGCCACTCCTCCATGAACACCCCTCCTGGTTCAGATTGCTACAGCCCAGGCTATTTGGCCAGAGGAATGGCTTGAAGGGGACACAGCCCTACCTTCTTGCCCCATTTTGGGACTTGAGCTAGCTCTGGTGGTCTGCCAGGAAGAGAGGCAGGCGGGGACTTCCTGATCCAATTGCTCAGGTATGTTAGAAACGGAAAAGTGATGACAAAGCTCTTCGCGCATTTCTTAATACATTTTAAAGTCCTTAACAAAACAAACGTCAGAGCCTGAATTGGCTCCCAGATGCTGGCCAAGGAACAAACCGGTTGGACAGTGTCCGGAGTCGGAGAGAGGACAGGCCAGGAGCAGGGTGAGTAAAGGGACTGCCCCTCACCTGGCACTAGGCAGCTTCTTAATGAGGTGCCTCTGGAACCTGGAGCTCCTGGAGCCCCCAGGCAGGGCAGGAGGGAGGGGCTCCTCTGCAAGAGCACTCCCTCCTTACCCAGCTGGTGCTTCCCTTCCCTTCCCCAGAAGCAGCACCGGGACACAGGCCTGTCAGCAAATTTTCCCTGGCACAGCTTGGGCCTCAGGCAATTTGGCACCCACTGAGATAGAGAAGGACAAGCACTGAAGCCTAGCCCCAACTCTCGCACCCGCTCAGGAAGACAGCCAGTCTTGAAGTCACCTCCAGGGAGGCCATCGGCTCCAAGGCCAAAGAATGTGGCCTGTTGGGAGTAGAATTGAGGGAGGGCTTTGCCTAACCCTCCCATCAGAGGTATTTGGGAGGCAGTGGGTCACTCCCTCCTGGTGGAGGTGGCCTCCCACGGCTTCTCCCCATCACTCGGCTCCCCAGCACAGCCCTTGCTTTCCCTCTGCCATTGGACACCCAGTGCAGATGCTGAGCAGACAGCTCAGAATTGAGTCTGCCAGCAGGGCTGCCAATGTAAACTCAGGACTTGGCGATAAGATTTATAGACCAAGAGGGGTTGGCCTTAGATAGAAAATAGAGACTGGGGTGAGGTGCAGTGGGCACTGGTGGTATTGGTGAGAGATTGGAGAAGGAGTCTCCTCTAATGGTTTCTATTTTCTCCACGAAAAACAAGGCACCTGCAAGGGGCTGGAATGGAGAGGGAAAGTGGATGTGGGGGCTGGGTGGGAAGCTGTGCAGGAAAGGGAATTTCCTCAGGAGGCATGCAAGGCAAAAACTGCCCCATGGTGTTGCCTGCACATTTGAGGCTTAGGGTAATAAACATCAAGTGAATTGGCCCAAATATAAGATTCTCTCTAGCAATGTTGGGCCTCTCAGGCACAGAATGGAGGAGACAAGGGCTTGTCAGAGTGGGAGGGAGGCAAACAAGTTGAGGGTGTTTGCAACAAAGTTATGACAAACACGGATCGTGAACTCTAAGCCAAGGGGATGGTAGGGTCAGTATGATGTGACCCTGTGCCTGGGCCTTTGGCAAGACTTCAGGGACAGCCAAGTGTTATCTGCCCTATCCAGGTGCAATAAGCCAGCCCGCCCCCTCAGCACTGTCAAACCCACACTACTTGCCCCGCTCTCAAGTGGGGAGGGCACAGGCAAAATCAGACAACCACGTGCCTTGATCAGATGGAAGACTTTTACAAGTAATTTGTGACTAATAATAAAAAATTGAAACTTGGGAATCATTTTCTTTGACTGAGTCCGTTGAAGGTTATCTCTGTCATGTTACTTTATCTCACTTATGTCCAGCTAAGCTGTCTTGAATAGAGGAGAAATGACAAGTTATGGCCAGCACAAGAGTATTGTGCAAAAACTGCAGTGCTGCTTTTTATGGACAGTCCCTAGTGAGTGATGCCTAAGTAGCTCTAGAAATATTTGTCCACATGAATGACAATGCTGTAGGGGTCTTTGTGCCCAGTAAATGGCTCACATCTGCGGCCCCATCTAACGAGTACTGCAGAACAGAGTCAGGGCTACACAAGTTCATATTCGGAGGTTGCCATGGAGACTCCTGGCCATCCACCACCCTCTCTTTTACTCTTCTTCCAAAGCAGCAGGTGTGGCCTACGAGGCTGCCCAGCTGCTGGGTGTTTCCTAGCCTCCTTGTGTGGAGCCCTGTAACTATGTTTTAAGAAACAGTGAAGTGGTAGAAGCGATGTGTGCCACTTCCAGGCCAATGTCTTAAGGCACAGTGTGTTTCCTCTACATTCTCTTTCAATTTCCCACAAACTAGAGCACAGAGGGGCCTGCAACCTGGCTTCAACCTGGGACAAAGTTGAAGGGATAATAAAGAACAAGATGGAAGAAAACTTGGGTCCCTCAATGACTAAGGGCAGCAAAGTTACCTGCCAACCAGTAATGCTTACCTTGACTGTATCTTAGATCAGTTGACTTGGAACAGACTCCCCAAGAGGTTTGTTGGGGAAAGCTCTCAGGAGCAGCACCTGTAAGTGGCAGGGCAGGAGAAACTGAACCACAGTGAAGTTGGGCAAGAGCCCTGCACTGATCCAGTGGGGAGTTCTAGATCTGGGATGGTGCTTCCAAGGTGTCCTAGGCTGAGGCAAGGGGATGGAAAATTTTTACGCCATACCTACTAGTCCTTTTTGGATGAAGGCTGCTCCCAAAAGGGGCACAACTTGGGTGAGGCAGTCCCCTTTATCCAAGGGCAATTCCCAGAGAGGGACTAAGCTAAGAGCCCTCAACAACCAATGTGCCCAGCAGCTGGGGAAATGGATGAAGAAAGGGTCTGGGTGATGCACTGCAACATCCACTGCAGACTGTCACCTAAGGGAGAAACTTTGGTCTTCTTTAAGCCACTGATTTATTGTAGGGTCTCTTTATTACAGCAGCTTCCCCCACTCCCATCTACTAAACCTCTCTGCTGGTTACAGGTACATATGCTGACCTCAACAGAGAGAAACTCCTTGAGATGGGCACTAACTCAAGTGGTTTGCAAAGTGTGGTCCCCTGATCGGCAGGGTTAGCATCACCTGGGAAATTGTGAAGTTATAAATTTGACCCTTCCCTTTGGACCTACTGAGTCAGAAATTCTGGGGCTGGGGCCCAGCAATGTGTGTTTCAACAAGCTCCCTGACAAAACCCAAGATTGAGAACCACTACCTAGGTTTTCTCCTTTCTAGACTCAGAGCACCACCCACTGTACAGGGCACATGGTGGCCTTGAGAGTGGTTTGGAACAGCCTCTCCTTGAAGCCCTGGAGCTGTGCATTAGGAGGCTCAGAGTCTGATGATGTTTCATCTGCTGTCTGGATCCCATTCTTCCCTTCTGATACTATCAGCACCCTCCTCTCCTCTGCCTTGGAGGAGTGTAGGGCCATGAGATCCTCACTGCTTTGGGGCCAAGCAGACCTGGCTTCCAGTCCCAGCTGTGTCTACTCCCGGCTGACTGATCTTAGATAATTTGCTTGTCTGTGCCTCAGTTTCCTCATTTATACAATGAGGATAACCCCAACTATACATAGTTATTGTGAGACCAACGTGAGAAAATATACCTTTGTGTCTAATCCTGCCTGGCCCCCAGCAGCACTCCATTACCATAGCTAGCTTTGTCCTTCAATATCCTTCAGAGCTCACCTGGTTATTCCAACAAAAATTTCCAAGAATAGGTCTGGGACTCATTCACATTGCAAGGTAAATCACCAGAAACTCAAAGTACTGTGACCCTCCCAGGGGAATTTGCATTTTAAACACAGCCCAAGGATCAGATTAGAGCTATATATATTTTTAAGTTGGGTGGTAGGGAGAGGAGGCTTCCTTCCTAGCCCCTGAAATTACACTGCACATCAGGCTCTCTCCCAGTCTGGACTCAAGGCCTTTGACCTTGAGAAGGCCTCATTCTAAAGTGCCCCTTTCAACAGAAAGCTGAGCGCACCACCTGGGTTTCAGCTGCTGGTGTTTACAGCTGTCAGATGAGCCTTGGGGAGCTGGGGGGCTCCCATTTCTACAGGGGTGGAGGAGGTGACACTTCTCTGTATTTGTTTCTTTCATCTGAAAGTGGAAAGTAATCTCTGAGATGTTTCACAGCCCAGATCTCAGGGTTCTCCAAGTTCAGCCTGACTCAGATAGAGAAAGGGAAGCATTTTAAGGACACCAGTGTAATCCGCCTGCCCCAAAAGATTATCCCTAACATGCTAGTTGAGGGCTGATGGTCTTCAACTTGGGAACAACGCCTTCCATTCTGCATTGAGAGTGCAGACACCCACAGGAGAAGGGTCAAGTGACTTCTACTGACATCAGAGATGAAGTTACTGACTGACAGCAGGCCTTTCCTGAGAGTGGGTTCTGGTAGGTGGGAGCTCTGGGCAGCTGAAGAGGGAGAGGGCCCAGCTCAAATCAGTCACAAATTGGAGTTCTCTGATCATGTCTCAGCACCCAGTGCTATGTTGGTGTTTCATCCCAATTTTCACTTTTCTATGAGGTCTCCATTAATTCCATAAGCCAGCTCTCTATATTCTGTGTTAGTGGCCATTTACAGGAGGGATCCATCATACCCACCCAGATGGAATTCCCATACCCACAGACAGTCCACCCTCAATAGCACTGCTCGGAGATACTGTGTGCCTGAGAGGCTTGATGGATGCATTAAGAGGGTGAGGCTATAAAGCCTGTCCCCAGGGAAGCCCAGGGATCAACTGAGAATAGTCAATTCTGTCTTTAAGATCCTGCAGAGGACTCAGAACCTGATCTGTTCAATGTTCCAAATTGAGGAACCTGAAGCCCTGTGCTGAGCCAGTGCCACTTATGATTTTCTATATATGGACAGAAAGTTTTGTTTCGTCCAGGAGGAACCTCCTTCTTTTGGGTTCAAGCGACTCTCACGCCTCAGCCTCCCAAGTAGCTGGGATCACAGGCGTGTGCCACCATGCCCGGCTAATTTTTGTATTTTTAGTAGAAGTGGGGTTTTGCCATGTTGGCCAGGCTGGTCTCAAACTCCTGGCCTCAAGCTATCCATCCACCTTGACCTCCCAAAGTCCTGGGATTACAGCTGTGAACCACCACACCCAGCCCAGACAGAGAGTTTTAGAACTCAGCAGGCTCTTTCTCATGCTATCTCATCTGGTCCACCTCCAGCCTGTGAGGATAGGTAGCCAGGCTTAGAGAGGCTAAGGGATTTGCCCAAGTTACATAGCTAGTAAGAGAGGAGTTGGGGCTTGTCCCCAGGTCTTGCATTTCCAAATCTGGTTCATTTTCCATTGCTCAAGGAGACAGCTGTAGCGACAAAGCCCAGAGTCCAACTGAAGGGTCCCATGGCCTCCACCAGAGAAGAAAAGAGAGCAGCTGGGCCGAGTATGACCCTGAGATCCAATGGAAAGTCCACTGTATTTCTCTGGCGTTGGTGGTCCTTCTCCTCAGGTGCTACCCAGACATGTGTGTTGAGGTTGTACAATGGCTTTCTCTTATGGTTTGGGACCATTCATTATTTTTCCAAGGAGACAAAGGCCAGGAATTACATGAGTAATTTCCTCAAAGAAGGTACTTTGTATATTAAAAGTTCTCCATTAAAGACTCTGAGATGGACCAGGAGAAGACAGCCTTGATCTAGAAAAGAAATAGGCAGCGTCTAGCCATGGAGGTCACAGCCACAGGCCTGGGCCCTTAGAGAGGCTGGAGCCTGACCATCTCTAGAAACGCCCACTGGATGTTTCTGTAAGATCATGTGAGTGCCATGGCCCATCCAGTCCTCCTGGAAGGGGCTGGGAGGTGTGGATCGCCTATTAAACAGCCAAGCACCAGTGACCCCTGAGTGTTCCTTTCCCTCTAAGTGTCTCTTCAGACCAGCCACGTCACCATTGCATGGAGGAAACTGAGGCAGCTTGGCAGGCTCATCTCCCTGTGATGTCAGAACTGGAGGTGGTAGACTCCTTAGGAGACCAGTTTTCAGAATAAAGGATGTCTTCTGTGTCTAGAAATGGCTCCCACTCCTTCCCTGCTCTCTGTGAGGCCTCGCTTCCTTCCTCAAAGCCACACTGTGATGGTGGAGGGGTTTAGGGCCTGTGAGGTTTTGGCAGTAAGAGAAAAATTTCTAGGTTTGGTATAGAGTGAAAATTTTTATAGTGGAAAATTCTATTCCATGGCACCGTCTTACCTAATATATTAAACACCCTGGCTTGAACAGCTGGGGCATGTGCTCTTTAGCTACTTCATGCCCACCTTCCACCCTTCCACCCACTCACCCTTAGAAAAAAGATCTTGCCTATTGTTTTCTCAAGAGAAGCTAGTTCACCATACCCAAAATGCTACAGTCTTAGTATCCCAATAAAGATCTTTAAATGTATTTTGGTAGCTGTTATTTAAACAATATGTTCAGTGGATAAAGACTTCCTTATTTTGCGTGCATATGGGACCATGTGTAAAAACAAAATGATTGATTTACACTCTATGTTGGATCCAAACAAGTCATGGCTAAATGATGGCATGATTTAGTGGAGAGCCACTGGTCCATCCCCTCAGTGGAAAGAGACCAGAAATATTTGAGAGATGGACACACTGGGTCAGGCCAACTCTCAGTTACAATAGGGCACCAAGCTGATCTTGGGTTCACATTTTCTGTCACTTAATGTTTCCTAAAAGACTGAGATGTCAGGTTCCCTCTTCTCTGCCTTCTGTGATCACATGAGGGGATATAATTCACCTTGACTTCTTTTTTTTTTTTTTTTAGAATCGAGCTCTCACTCTGTCATCCAGGCTGGAGTACAGTGGTATGATCATAGTTCACTGCAGCCTCAGACTCCTGAGATCAAGCAATTCTCTCATCTTAGCCTGTTTGTGCCACAGGCACATACCACCTGGCTAATTTTTAAAACTTTTTCTTTTTTTTTTTTTTTTTTTTTTTTTTTGAGACGGAGTTTCGCTCTGTCCCCCAGGCTGGAGTGCAGTGGCGCGATCTCAGCTCACTGCAAGCTCCGCCTCCTGGGTTTACGCCATTCTCCTGCCTCAGCCTCCCGAGTAGCTGGGACTACAGGCGCCCGCCACCTCGCCCGGCTACTTTTTTGTGTTTTTAGTAGAGACGGGGTTTCACCGTGTTAGCCAGGATGGTCTCGATCTCCTGACCTTGTGATCCACCCGCCTCGGCCTCCCAAAGTGCTGGGATTACAGGCTTGAGCCACCGCGCCCAGCCAAAAACTTTTTCATAGAGACTGGGTCTTGTTATGTTGCCCATAGCAAGGTCTTGAACTCCTGGCCTCAAGTGATCTCCTGCCTCTGCATCCAAAAGAGCTGGAATTACAGGTGTGAACCACTACACCTGGGCCTGACTTCTGAACCACCAGTTTTTGTTTGTTTGTTTGTTTGTTTTAGATGGAGTCTCACTCTGTCTCCCAGGCTGGAGTGCAGTGGCAGGATCTCGGCTCACTGCAACCGCCGCCTCCTGGGTTCAAGCTATTCTCCTGCCTCAGCCTCCGGTAGCTGGAACTACAGGTGCCCACTACCATGCCTGGCTAATTTTTGTAATTTTCGTAGAGACAGGGTTTCACCATGTTGGCCAGGCTGGTCTGGAACTCCTGACCTCAAGTGATCTGCCTTCCTTGGCCTCCCAAAGTGCCGAGATTACAGGCATAAGCCACCATGCTGGGCCTAGTATTTTGTTTTACTATCCTGTAACAGACACTGCTGATGCTTCCCATAAGCCCTAAACCTACCCTTGAGTATTTCTGAGCATCTCTTCCTCAACTTCTATGTGCCTTTACTATGAACACCCCATACCAGTGACTATCTTTTTTTTTTTTTGAGATGGAGTCTCGCTCTGTAGCCCAGGCTGGAGTGCAGTGGTGCAATCTCGGCTCACTGCAACCTCTGCCTCCTGGTTCAAGCGATTTTCTTGCCTCAGCTTCCTGAGTAGCTGAGACTACAGGCGCCTGCCACCACGCCTGGCTAATTTTTTCTATTTTTAGTAGAGACTGGTTTTCACCCCATTAGCCAGGATGGTCTTGATCTCCTGACCTCATGATCTGAACTTGTGATCTGCCGCCTTGGCCCCCCAAAGTGCTGGGATTACAGGCATGAGTCACCACGCCCAGCCACCAGTGACTGTCTTAAGAAGAAAACCTTTCAGTTACTGGAGATCGTTTTCTCAGGTGAAAGCACCTGGGAGTTTTATTCACCCCCTACCACCCTCCACCCCAGGGTAGGTCATAGCCAATGACAGACCGTACAAAAGTGTGACATACTACAGTTTCTCAAAATGGCCACATCTTGGTCCCACATGTTCTTCTAGAACATTGTTGCTCCCCAACCAAGAGGAAGAGTCTATTTTCCCTCCTTTTGAAATTGGGTGGGACTTCGTGACTACTTCTGTGCAGAATGTGGTGGAAGCAATGCTATGTAGTTCATGAATCTAGGCCATAACAGGAGATACTGCTTATACCTGCCTCTCTCAGGATGCATGGCCTTGGAACCCAACCACCATGGTGATCACAGGAGATATTGCTTATACCTGCCTCTCTCAGGACGCATGCCCTTGGAACCCAGACACAATGGTGTGAGGAAGCCCAGGCCACGTGGGGAAGGTATGTATAGATTTGCTGGCTAAGGGCCCCAGCTAAGGTCCCAACCCACAGCCAGGACCAGCTGCCAGACCTGTGAGTGATTGTGCCTCCGGAGGACCCAGGCCCCAGCCTTCAAGCTGCTCCAGCTGGTATGGTGTGGGGCAGAAATGACCTATCCCCACCAAGCTCCCCACAAATTGAAGACCCGTGAGAAAAATTAGTTGTTTTGAGCTACTATGTTTGGGGATGGTTTATTGCTCAGCAATTAATGCTTGACATAGACTTAGATACCTGGAAATGGGACACTACCATAATGAAACCCAAACAATGCAGCTTGGGACTGGGTGGCAGATGGAGGCTGGAAGCACCTTGATGAAGGAGTTAATGAAAACCTAGGCCGGGCGCGGTGGCTCAAGCCTGTAATCCCAGCACTTTGGGAGGCCGAGACGGGCGGATCACGAGGTCAGGAGATCGAGACCATCCTGGTTAATATGGTGAAACCCCGTCTCTACTAAAAAAGTACAAAAAACTAGCCGGGCGAGGTGGCAGGCGCCTGTAGTCCCAGCTACTCGGGAGGCTGAGGCAGGAGAATGGCGTGAACCCGGGAGGCGGAGCTTGTAGTGAGCTGAGATCCGGCCACTGCACTCCAGCCTGGGCGACAGAGCGAAACTCCGTCTCAAAAAAAAAAAAAAAAAAAAAAGAAAACCTAAAGGGCCTCAAAGTGACGGTCAGGGGAATCCGATGGCCCTGGAGGACCACTACAATTTTTCCAGCCTCCCATGAAGAAGTGGGGCTTTATTTCTCCTCCCCTTGAAATGGGGCAGGCCTCAATTTTGCTACATAAAGAGAGCAAAATTACTGCTGTTATTGTTTTAAGCACTGTAGGGGAGGGGTAGGAAAAGACTATCTCATGAGGCGAATCTGTTAATTACTCTCAACAAGCACTTTAAAAACACCAAATATACATGGATTATTTCTAAACTTAATTTTTAAAAAAACTGGTAATATCGTGATTTTGATTTGCATTTTTATATCCATAATTAATTCTTTTTTTGTTTTGTTTTGTTTTGAGATGGAGTCTTGCTCTGTCGCCCAGGCTGGAGTGCAGTGGCTCAATCTCAGCTCACTGCAACCTCCACCTCCTGGGTTCAGGCAATTCTTCTGCCTCAGCCTCCCGAGTAGCTGGGATTACGGGAACGTGCCACCATGCCCAGCTAATTTTTGTATGTTTAGTTGAGACAGGGGTTTTACCATGTTGGCCAGGCTGGTCTTGAACTCCTGGCCTCAAGTGATCCCCCTGTCTTGGCCTCTCAAAGGGCTGGGATTCCAAGCGTGAGCCACCAAGCCTGGCCTATATCCAAAATTAATTGTAAACTTCCCCTGGGTTAAAGACTAACTCACTAAGAAAAAATATATATTTTTACCATTCCAAGAAATTGGGATTAACATTCCAAGCAAATTGGATGACCCTCTTGTTAGGCTGGGTTGCTCATAGACCATATTTTTGGCTGGGTCATGAGATCTGGAGCTATAGACCCCTAGGGAGGTTTTTCTCATGACAACAACAAATAACTTGAACCTGATTATGTTGTGCCTAAACTTTGTGATTCCCAGTTCAAACCCTCTAAATGGGGTGGTCTCACAGACTGTGCTCTGGGTTATATCTTCCTTACTTTCTTTATCTTCCCCAATTATCAAGCCTGATTTGAGTTTACAAAACCAGCCCCTCACCAGCAACCCAGATCCTTCCCCTCTACATTAGAAGTCCTCTGTTGACTGCTTAATACTATTCTGAATTCTTTTCATGCTTTTCCAATCTGGCGGGGCCACACCTCTTGAATATATTTAAATCCAATTGGATTCTGAACATCCTTCATTGTCTGTATAGCTCCCATTGAGGTTACTTCAATGACAGACGGAAGGCACAAAGATGATCATTGTAGCATCATTTATAACAGCCTAACAATTTGAAACAATAAAATGGCCAGGAAAGAAACTGTTGAATCTCAGATCACATTCAGGGTAAGGTGGCAAGAGGGGAAATACAAGGTGGGCTTGGTGCCAGGCACCTGTAGTCCCAACTACTCAGGAAGCTGAGGCAGGAGGAGCTCAAGCCCAGGAATTCAAGGCTGCAGTGAGCTATAAGGGTGCCAGCACACTCCAGCCTGGGTAATAGAGCAAGACTCCGAGGAAAAAAAAAAAGAGAGGAAATCAGTCACTTATGTAGGACTATGAAAGCCTAAGGAACAGGCCAGGGGGTATAAGACCCCAAGCCAATACTGTACTTGGGATCTGTACATGCACACATGTACACCCACTGCTGACCACAGTGAAGCAAAGTCTAAAAGCTGCCTGGAAGGGGTGAACAGCCTGCATGTTGCATGTGCACAGTGGCATGTAGGACAGAGATGAAAAATTTACCTCATATTCATGCCCAGAATTTGAGATGCAGAGACTCAGCAAGTAGAATGGGCCTGCAAGCTGTGCCTCCCGCAAAGGGAAAGGCCTGATCAATCCATTCATACAGAGGGGTGGTGTGGCTATGGAATGTCTATCTAGAAAGGATTTAGGGAGGGCAATTTGTTGGAAGGAGGATGATGGCATATTCGGGTGGAAACAGTGCTAGTATTATAAAGTGTAGTGCTTTTATTTTGAAATGGAAGCCAGGCGCAGTGACTCACGCCTATAATCCCAGCACTTTGGGAGGCTGAGGCGGGTGGATCACAAGGTCAGGGGTTCAAGACCAGCCTGGCCAAGATGGTGAAACCCTGTCTCTACTAAAAACTATAAAAATTAGCCAGGTATGGTGGCAGGCGCCTGTAATCCCAGTTACTTGGGAAGCGGAGGCAGGAGAATCGCTTGAACCCGGGCGGCGGAGATTGCAGTGAGCCGAGATCATGCCACTGCTCTCCAGCCTGGGCAACAGAGTGAGACTCTCTCTCAAAAAAAGAAAAAAATAAAATAAAGAAATGGAGCTGGTAGCTAACCACCCTCCCAGCCACCCCTTGGCACTGCCTCTACCCGACACTAAAAAAACACAGAGAGGGTAATGCCTTGCTCCACCAAAAAGACTCTCTAATGGTAAAGGCAGGGACTGAAAATTGGATTTGATGGAGGGGGGTCCCTTGAGAGCAGAAAGTAATGTTCAAATCTCTTACAACAAAATATGTTCTCCGGCTTAGTGAAATAGACATGCTGGCAAGAGTGGCTGGGAATTTCTTTCCAGGTAAGAAACCTGAAAGGGAAAATTACCATTGGGCAGGCAGGACTTTCTAGAATGCCTAAGGGCTTGTCCCCCGTTCCACCAACTGCTGAGTCAGCAGAGGACCTTGTGTTTATTTAATTCTGTATCTCGCCAGCTGTGTCTGTATCAACACTAGCCCCAGACTTAGATTTAATCAGCCTTCACATTTATAGGTGATGCTTTTTGCTGAGAAGTTGAGAGCAAAGGAGAGAGCAGAAAGAAAATTCAAGCTTCTGTAGAGGGATTCTACAAGCTGGAAAACCCCAATTCAGGGTGGTCCAACCTTAGAGGGAGTACAAGTCCCAAGTCCTGCAGAACAGGCATGGGGGAAGTACTCAAGTTCCAATGCTGATGTTCTGACCTGGAGATGGCTGAGCGGGTGCTAGAATTCAGCTGGAGTAGTGGAGGCAGTCCGAGTCCTGCCTGCTGGGCCCTCTCTGCTGAAGGAGGCCAGATGTCCTGCCGGTGCAGGCAGTTCAGCCAGTGCTAGTGAGAGCCCACACGTGCCCAGCTCTGTGTCACGGGTTGTGTGTTTGGAGTAGGGTCTGGAAGAAAAGCAAGAAGACAGACAGACCTCATGAAATAGAGGCAATTCAAGGCTATGGGTCAAACTTAAAGCACTGGGGCAGGCAGTGGGATGCATTTTCTTCACCAATAGGCATCAGAAAACCTGGATTGCAGGCTGAGCAACATCACAGCTGAGGTCTCTATAACAAAAGAGATCAACAAGAGAAAAGGTTCATTCCATTTTGATACAGCCACTTGACACATAATTTTACACAACCCAGATAAGCTATCTCAAGTGCAGCATTAAAATGGAAAGGCCCAGTGAAAGAACTAGATACACAAGGCCACATATCATATGATTTCACTTCTTTGAGCTGTCCAGAATGGGCACATCCATAGAGACACAGGCAAATGCATGGTTATTAGGGGCTGGGAGAGGAGGTAACAGGGAGGGACTGCTTAATGGGTACAACGTTTCCTTTCGAAGCGATGAAAATGTTTTGGCATTAGATAGTGAGGATGCTTGTACAGCCTTGGGATTATACTATTGCCACCAAATTATTCACTTAAAAAGGTTAAAATAGTAAATTTTACATAGTGTTTTTCTATAGTTTTTTTTTTTTTTTAATGGAAAGACCCACTTTCCTTGTTTGGTTGCCATTTGCTCCTGTGTGTCCTTGAAGGGAGCAACCTCTCTGTGCTTCAGTTCTCTTCCCCTGCAGCTCAAGGCTCTTACCCTGCCTATCCTCCAGGGCCATGGGAGGCCGTGTGAGAGCAGGAAGGGTGTGGGCATGGGCTCAAAGCCCACCCACAACCTCACTCGCCGTGGGATGTGAGCAAGTTACCTGGGTTCTCTGAATCTCCGTGTTGGCATCTACAAATAGAGTTTCTGAGAGTCCAGACTTTTGCTGTTTGAGTTAGAACAACTTTTATGAGGAACCAACATGTATAAACTAAGCAAAAAAAAGTGCAAGTGTGTGTATATATGTGTCGTGTGTATGTGGTGTCTAGCATAGATAGCCTCACTAAAAGGGAGCTAATGGAGCTAATAAATAGAACTAATAACTAATAAATAACTAATAGAACTAATAAAAGTGAAAGCAAATTATAAAATAAAACCTCTGATTAACCCTAAGGAACAGAAGATGGTGAAGTCAGCCATAGTTGTCGGTAATAGAAAAATAGGATTCGCGCTGACATTTAAGGAGAGGTGAGATTTTGGCAGGTGGGTGTGGGGAGGGACAGGACAGGGCATACATGAGAAAGGCTTAGAGGTAGGAGCATGCTGGGGACCACAAGAAAACTGGACTGGCTGGAGCAGAGTACTTGGGATACACAGGGAAGGACCAGGTGTTGGGCTTTCTCGAACATGAGGCCAAGAGTTTGGAACTCATCCTGAGGACTTGGAGGAGTCATGGATGGTTCTTTTTTTTTTTTTTTTTTTTTTTTGGAGATGAAGTCTTGCTCTGTTGCCCAGGCTGGAGTGTAATGGTGCAATCTCAGCTCACTGCAACCTCCACCTCCCAGGTTCAAGCAATTCTCCTATCTCAGCTTCCCAAGTAGCTGGGATTGCAGGTGCTTGCCACCATGCCTGGCTAATTTTTTTGTATTTTTAGTAGAGGCTCGTTTCCAACTCTTAACCTCAGGTGATCCACCTGCCTCAGCTTCCCAAAGTGCTAGGATTACAGGAGTGAGCCGCTGTGCCCAGCCATGGATCGTTCCTGAATAGGAAAGCAAGATGATGGATATCGTAACAGAAGAGAATGAATCTGGCCCATACTGTAGCAGCAATGCTTAGAGATAAGAGTCTAGAGGCAAGGAGATGAGCCTGGCATCTATGGCTTTAACCCAGCATGAGATAATGGGGCATGAGGGAGGGGAGTAGACCAATCTTAGAAACACCCAGTGGAAGATTCACAGAAGTTCTTCTGGGCTCCAGACTCACCCTGCCACCACTACTTCTTGGCTTTTGGCATCAACAACATTGGTCTAGCTATTTCTCATCTGTGGGTGTGTTCCTGGAAAAAGTTATAGTAGTAGCCAAGAAAATGATTCAAGGGACACAAGCAGAGCTGCATTGACGAGCCCATGTCAGGAAGCACAATGCCGTGTGGGAGGAAGGAGCTGGCTCTCTGCAAGATTGGCTTAACGGGGTTCAGGGCATGCTACCCCCAAATATGGTATCTTGGCATTTGCAAAACGGTGGAAGTAGGAACATCACTTTCACCTTCCTCTCTTCTGCCCTGAAGCAGGCCATCTGATCTAGGAAGGATTTTTCTGACCCTCCCCTACAGCAGATCAGAAGACCCTCATGTGAGAGGTAAGGAGCATCCTCATTTCTGAAGACAAAGGCTCACAGAGGGTATCCAAACAAATGGGCCTTGCTAAGTTCCCCTAGTTTGTTCGCATTAGATCATACTTTTAATTCAATTATACTTCACCACCGTCATTCACTTCTTCATCAAACCTAGCATTAAAAATCCACAGGTGTTACTATTTCTTTGTGTCTTCATTTCCTTATGAACTGTAATCAGTTTCATGTAAAACTTACTAAATACTTTTATGCTTTTCTCTTGTTGATCTTTTCTCTTATTGATCTGATAGATCTCTTGTTGATCTATCTTTTGTTATAGGGACCTCAGCTGTGAACCTAGCAATGGGTGAAGAAAAGCTATTCCTCTGCTATAGGGTTAACCTTGCTTCTTGGAATTGGATGCCATAAAGCTCCAAGGCACTTGGGCTGCTCTTGCCGGTCTGTAGGATGGCAGTCAGAAAGGCTCATCATTCCCTGTGGCAGCCACAGGGTACTCCCTGGCAGCGAGAGTAGGCAGTTGCTGGTACCATGTATTAATAAGGATCTCCATGATCCCAGCAAGTTGCCCTGGGAGAAAATTTTTGTTGTATCAGTCAATTGGGTAACTTTTTTTTTTTTTTTTTTTTTTTTTTTTGAGACAGAGTTTCACTCTTGTTGCCCAGGCTGGAATGCAATGGCATGATCTTGGCTCACCGCAACCTCTGCCTCCCAGGTTCAAGAGATTCTCCTACCTCAGCCTCCTGAGTAACTGGGATTACAAGCATGAGCCACCATGCCTGGCTAATTTTGTATTTTTAGTAGAGATGTAGTTTCTCCATGTAGATCAGGCTGGTCTCGAACTCCCAACCTCAGGTGATCTGCCCGCCTTGGCCTCCCAAAGTGCTGGCATTACAGGCATGAGCCACTGTGCCCAGCAGGTAACTATTGCAACATGCCTTGAGCCCACCCAGGAGGTGGTGATTCCTCTCCAGGGTATGTGGGAGCACAGATATCCTACAGAGATGCATGCTGGAAACCACAAAACATTGTTGAGAGAATTCTTAATAAAGAACTCTCTGAATTCGGTAATAAGAAAACATGAAACCCAACTTAAAAAAATAAGCAGAAGATTTAGACAGACACTTCTTTAAAGAAGATAAACAGATGGCAAATAAACATATGAAAAGATACTCAACATCACCAGTCATTGAGAAATGCAAATTTAAATCATGATGAGATATCATTACATACCTATTAGAATGGTTACAATTTAAAAGACGGACCATTCCAAGTGCTGGATTAAAAACTGCAAGTGACTAGTACTTTTATATACTGCTGGTGGGAGTATAAAATAATACAATCACTTTGGAAAACAGTTTGATAGTTTCTTATAAAGTTGGACATACATCCGCCATAAGATCCCACATGGAACAACTCTAATGTCCATCAACTGGGGAATGGATAGACAAATTGTGGCACATCCATAGAATGAACTACTAGTCAACAATAAAAAGAAATGAACTACTAATATAAGCAACAATATGGATGAACCTCAAAACAATTATGCCAAATTTTAAAAGCGACACTAAAAAGACCACATACTATTCCATTCCAGAAAATGCAACGAATCTGTAGTTTGCTCAATGGTTGACTGAGGATAGGTAGGTAGGGACAGGCAGGCAGGAGGGAGGAATTACCAAGCACTACAAGGAAGCTTTTGGGGGAAGATGTTCACTGTCTTGATGGTGGTGATGGTTTCGTGGGTACATATACACACATCAAAACTCATGAAATTGTATACTTTACTTGTGTGTAGTTTATTGAGTTTTGTTTGTCAATTATATCTCAATAAACCTGTACAGAAAAAACAAATCTCCAAGTTATCTGCATCCTATTCAGGTTAAAAGGCAAAGTCCTCATAGTGGTGAAGCAACATGGCTGACTCACCATTCACCATTCTGCTGCCTTCCCAGCTTCCAGAACAGTGCCTGGAACATAAAAAGAGCTAAACAGGTATTTGATAAATGATTGCCTGGCAGGACCCCAGTTAATAGTAGTAGTTGTTTGATGAGTGTTGTTAGGAACAAGGAGGAGGAAGCACTGACCCCATTTCTCTGGCATCTGTGTGTCCTGGAAAAAATAATAATAATTTTTTAAAAAGAGCAAGAAGGAACTCCTCAAATGATGAAACATGGAGTTACCATATGACCCAGCAATTCCACTCCTGAGTATGTTCCCAAGGGAAAGGAAAAATATGCCCACACAAAAGCTTGCTCATGGTAGTCAAAAGGTAGAAACAACCCACATGCCTGCCCATTAACTGATGAATTGATAAACAAAACATAGTATATCCATACAGTAGAATATAATTTGGCCATAAAAAGGAATTGAGTACTGATGACACATGCCAAAACATAAATGAACCTTGAAAACATTGTTTAAGTGAAAGAAGGCAGTCATAAAAGGCCATATATGATATTATTCCATTTACATAAAATGTCCAGAATAAGTCTCTGTAGGGACAGAAAGTAGATTAGTTTTTGCTTAGGACTGGCACGCACTGGGGAGATGGACAGGTGACAGCTAAAGGATATACAATTTCTGCCGGGCGCGGTGGCTCAAGCCTGTAATCCCAGCACTTTGGGAGGCCGAGATGGGCGGATCACTAGGTCAGGAGATTGAGACCATCCTGGCTAACACGGTGAAACCCCGTCTCTACTAAAAAATACAAAAAAACTAGCCGGGCGAGGTGGCGGGCGCCTGTAGTCCCAGCTACTCGGGAGGTTGAGGCAGGAGAATGGCGTAAACCCGGGAGGCGGAGCTTGCAGTGAGCTGAGATCCAGCCACTGCAGTCCAGCCCGGGCGACAGAGCCAGACTCCGTCTCAAAAAAAAAAAAAAAAAAAAAAAGGATATACAATTTCTTTTTGGGAGTGATGATAATGTTCTAAAATTGTGGTAATGGTTGCATATATCTGTCAATATACTAGAGACCATTGAATCATACACTTTATTTATTTTTTATTTGTTATTATTATTTTTTGAGGCAGAGTTTCACTATTGTTGCCCAGCCTAGAGTACAATGGCATGATTTCGGCTCACTGCAACCTCCACCGCCCGGGTTCAAGTGATTCTCCTGTCTCAGCCTCCCAAGTAGCTGGGATTATAGGCACCTGCTACCACGCCTGGCTAAGTTTTTGTATTTTTAGTAGAGATGCAGTTTCACCATGTTGGCCAGGGTGGTCTTGAACTCCTGACCTCAGGTGATCCGCCCACCTCAGCCTCCCAAAGTGCTGAGATTACAGGCATGAGCCACCGCTCCCAGACGAATCATATACTTTAAATGGGTAAACTGTACACTATGTAAGTTGTACCTCAATATAACTGTTTAGAAAGAGTAAGGTGGTATATGAGGGAAGGCAAGGCTCTTGCTCAGAGTTTGAGTGGAGAATGGTAACCCCTTTCTACGGTTAGTTCACTGGTATAGTTACGACCCCATCGAGCACCCCCTGAGAATGAGGTGGCTCAATTTATCCAGCAGAGAAGGGGCTAAGGGACCAGAGAGAACCCTGGAATGGAGGAAGGACTTTTTCTCCGGGGACAAGTAAATGAAAGCAGTTCCTCGTAGCTCTGCAGCCCACGACTGGGGCTCTGGCTGCTGCCTTGCGCTGTATTGAGCGACATGACGTCCCCCACTTGCCTCTTAATGATAATACCTTCTATTTATACCAAACACCTCTCCTCCCAGGAGAACGCTATGTTTTCCCAACATTGATTCAGTAAGCCAGCCAGACTGAATTGAATTAAAATTCACAGCAGCCACTCACACAAGCCTATCCCTTTCCCCTGCCTGCCCCCTCCTTCGCGCACTGCTGTGACGCTCACAGCAAAGCAAAGAAGTCAAGAAGGTTGGACTTCTACACATCTGTCCCACTGAGGGACCCTGCCCCCACCCCGCTCTAGGCCTTGGGGGCAGCAGGAGTGGGGGCTAAGGGCCCTTCTATCATGGGAGAAATACAGTGCCAAAGAGAAGGGTCTTCATGTGTGATACCCTCCCTCTCTCCAGAAACATATCCACTTGAATCCATTAAAACTCAAAGGTGAGAACTGCTGATAAGGGGATATCAGGCACAAAAGAGAACTATATTGAGAGGGGCATTGGAGTCTTTTCTGATTTTTACTATCTACCACACAGGCAGCTGTCTATTTTGCCTAGGCCAAAGGGCAACACAGGCTCCTGGTCAGCACCAGTGGAGAGTTCTCCATTGTGCAGGCCCCCTGCTCACTGTCAGGCTCTGTTAGCCCTTTCCCCTTAGTACAGATTCCGCTGGCTCTGGCCAGTCTATATTCCTGGCCATTCCATATTCCTCGCCTGAAGGACAGAACATCAGGGGCCCAAGGAAGAGCCAGCCCTAGTCTGATTGGATTGATGGATGAATGTCCTCAAATGCACACAGCCACACACACAGCACCTCACCTTCTCTGTGCCTCTGTCCTGCTCTGCCCATCTGGCGATGCCTGGGGGCCAGTGGGGTAAGCACAGTGCTGGGGCAGGAGTCTCCAGCACCCATCCCCACTCCTCACATGCCACACAGCATTGATGAGTCAATCAAGAGTAAGGCCTTTTTGTGGCACTGTGTGCCTGCCTTGCGCCACCTTCTGCAGAGAAGACCACATACCCTGTCCTGGCTGGGGAGATGCAGATGGCTTGAGAGATGAGGGCCTAAGGGTGCCTCCCAGGGCAGGGTGAAACCATATGGCCCAAATCCTCAGGGGCTGCAGAGCTTTACTCACAGACCCTGGATCTCAGAGTAGGAACTACTTAGGTGTCGTTTCATCGCCTCCTGCCCCTACCCCATCCTCCTCTGTCGCCTTCCTTCCCTTGCCAACATCAGCAGCACTTAAAAAGCAGGAACACCACTGCCTAAGTCTTCTCCACACAGGGCCTTGACCCCCTCACTGCCCTTCATTACCCAGGCCCCCCTTGGTGTTGCCTATCGTCAAGACCCGTTAGCCCACCAATAGCCATAGTAACCTCAGCTCCTTGAGAGGACACCTAGGGATGGGGCATGGAGCCCCAGGGATCACACAGCACCCATCTTTCGATAAGGCAATTGAATGGCCCTTCAAAAAGCAGGGGTCCATGACATGAACAGGATGTTCTTCAAACCACAGCCTGCCCCACTCCCACAGAAAGGGCCCAAGTGTTGGCCTCTATCATGTCATATTTAAAATACCAGTCAAAGAGCATTAGATTTCCCATGTGAAAGAACATTCAAAGTTTGGGTATTGAGACTCCTCTTGAAATTGTAGTTAGGAGGTTGTCATTTGCATCTTTTGGATTTATAAGGATTGGGCAATTATAATAGCAATAATAACAAAGCACCTTATTCTGTTATAGCATTTTTTGGTATACCAAGTACACTTATATATGTTGTGAAAAAGTGAACATTTGATTAAAATGATGAAATATTAGAGAGGGGCATTCTTAGGTGTATGTAGTAGGTAGAGGGCAAGGCTCATGATAGCTGTGTGTGTGTGTGTGTGTGCGTGTGTGTGTGTGTATGTGTGTACAAGAAAGACACAGAAAAGACACCCCAAATGTTGCTCAGCACTCCTGCACAGCTGCTGCAACAGGCGTTGAGGGCACTTAGAATGCTGCTGTTGGTGTAGATGAAATGGGTGTCTCCAGGACCGGCATTTAAACAGGAAGCTGCCTAGCCCAGGCAGTCCTGAGGAGTCCAACATCATTAACGGCCAGTTGTGGTGAGCACACCTCATTGTCTCTCCATCAGTGATAACTGCTTTATCTACTGGGACAGCCACAGGAAGATGCTGGTGCTGATCATGAATGCCCTCCAGGAGCTACCTGGCATACAGCAGTCAGCATGTGAGCTCTGAGAGATGAGAAGAGACACCAGGGCAGGTGGTCCGGATTATCTCCATGGCCTCTGCCAGCTGCAAAATCCTAGACTTTTATGAAGATTCAGAGAGATGGGGAAAGCTTGGGAGCAGGATGGAGTGAGATGTGCCCAGGACCAGAGACTGTCCATGTCATCATTTAATAGGCCCCTCTCATTTGTCACTTGAGAAACTGAAACCTAGAGAGAGGAAGCGACTTGCTTAATGCCACATACTGGATAGGTGGCAGGTGAAGCCCAAGTGTCCTGGTCTTGGTTCTCTCTCCATGGTTACGCCTCATCTTGGTCTATTCAGGCTGCCATAACAAAATACCATAAACTGCGCAGCTTATAAACAACAGAAATTTACTTCTTACCATCCCGGAGGCTGGGAAGTCCAAGATCAAGGCACTGGCAGATTTGGTGTCTGGTGAGGGATCCCATTGTCATAGATGGAACCTTCTCACATGGTGGAAGAGGCAAGGCCACTCTCTGGGGCCTCTTTTATAAGGGCACTAGTCCCATTCAGGAGGTCTCCACCCTTGTGACTTAATGACCTCCCAAAGACCCCCCCCTTCTAATACCATCAACTTGGGGGTTAGGATATCAACACATGAATTTTGAGGGGACACAAACATTCACAGCATAGCACCTATACTTGGCATTCCCATACCTGCTGATGGGTGGAAAAGGCCATCCAAAGGCCTGGATCTATGGAGAGAGAGACCATCCCACAGCCTTGCCCCTACCTGAAATTCAGCCCAAACCAGCCAGTGACCTCTTAGCACTGCTCTGTCGGAGGCCATCGAGGCAGAAGGCACAGACAGAATGATTGACAGTCACTGGCCAGACAAGCCTCCCCCAGCAGCTGAAAAGGGGCTGTTTTGGGGCAAAGCTTCTTAGCTGTGGTCATTCCTGGGCTATGGTTTGCACCATCACAGTCACCAGCCCACGACCAATTCAAAACGAGTGAGGGACATTCTGCTGGAGGCCCTTGGGACAGTAAAGGTTTCAGTCTTGGCATGTAACAACAGATCTTGTTCAGTCAAATGGGACAATAAAAAAGGAATTTGTGCTCAGATGCTGTGAAAGAGTCCGGCAGTTCTTCAAAAGGTTAAACACAGAATTATCATGTGATCCAGAAATTCCATTCGTAGATATACGCCCCCCAAAATTGAAAACAGGTGTTCAGACAAATACTTGCATATGAATTCTCATAGCAGTGCTGTTCACAATAGCCCAGAGGTGGAAACAACATAAACATCCATCAACAGATGAATGAATAAACAAAATGTGGTATGTTGGTGAGGCATAGTGGCTTATTCTTGTAATCCCAGCACTCTGGGAGCTGAAAGCAGGAGGATTGCTTGAGGCCAGAAGTTCAAGACCAGCCTGGGCAACATAGAGAGACCCTTCTCTCTACAAAGAAAAAAAAATTTTTTTAATTAGGCAAGCTATGATCACCCCACTGCACTCCAGCCTGAGTAAGAGTGAGACCCTGGCTCGAAATAAGTAAATAATGTGGTATGTCCACACAAAGGAATAATATTAAGCCATATGATATGGTTTGAATCTGTGTTCTTACCAAATATCATGTCAAATTGTAATCCCCAAAATTGGAGATGGGGCCTGGTGGGAGGTGATTGAATCATGGGGGTGGATTTCTCATGAATGGTTTGGTACTATCTCCTTGGTACTGTCCTCACAGTAGTGAGTGAGTTCTCATGAAATCTGGTTGTTTAAAAGTGTATAGCACCTCTCCCCTTACTCTCTCTGGCTCCTGCTCGGCCACATGAAGTGTTGGCTCCCCCTTCACCATCTGCCATGACTGTAAGTTTCCTGAGGCCTCCCCAGAAGCCAAGCAGATGCCAGCATCATGTTTTCTGTACAGCCTGTGGAATCACGAGCCAATTAAACCTCTTTTCTTTATAAATTACCCAGTCTCGGGTATTTCTTTATAGCAACCCAAGAATGGAAATGAAGTACTGACTCATGCTATAAGGTGGATAAACTTCTAAAACATTACGCTAAGTGAAAGAAGCCAGTCACAAAAGATCACATATTGTATGATTCTGTTTATGTGAAATATTCAGAATAGGTAAACTCATAGAAGTAGAAAGTAGACTGGTGGTTGCCAGGGTTGACGGGAGGCAGAATAGGGAGTAATTGCTAAATGAGCACAGGGTTTTATTCTGGGGTGATGAAAGTGTTTTGGAGCTAGAGGTGGTGTTTGCACAACATTGTGAATGTACTAGATATCATAGATTTGTTCACTTTAAGGTGGCTATTTTTTTTAAAAGGAATTTATGGGCTTCCATGACCCCCCAATCCAGGCACTTGAAGAATCTCATCAGGACTTGGTCTCTCTTCCTCCGTCCTTCAATGCTGCTCCGTTGGCAGGCTTGGCCACATGCTGGCTTCTGGACTTTCCATCAGACATTATCCCTAGAGCTAGTGATCCCCACTGAAGGAGAGCTTCACTTTTCCCAGTGGATTCATCAAAAGGCCCTAATTTGAGTCTTATTTACCTGAGCCAGTCCCTGAGGTCAGGCAGGTAAAATGCTCTAACTGGTCAAGGTGGGTCTTGGTCTGACCCTGTGGCAAGGGTCGGGGGTGAGCATCATAGAATCTGCCTCATCCAAACCAGAGGGGCCGAGAAAGGGCAGGAGGTGTTCCCAAAGGCAATGGAGTATGGGTAGGCAGAAATAGCCAATGTCCACTCCAGGACTCTGGAAAGTGTAGCTTCTCTTTCTCCCTCCCTCTTCTTGTGCTGAGATACTTTTGAAGGCTGCAACACAAGGGGAAGATGGGTTCCTTGGCATAGCCCTGATCTCCACTCATCTGTCCCAATGCCACCAGTGTCTCAGCCCCACTAACTACATGTTCCTTCCCCTCATTATGCCCCCTGAGGTCATCTAACTGTCCTTGCCATGTCAGAACGAGCTGGCCCTCTGGAATTTTATTTTGATGATGAATAATGATTTTGGATCAGGAGAATGGAGCTGGTAAGAAAGAGAAAACATGCCCCTTCCCTCATGGGGAACTGCCATTTCTCCCACACTTGAATCCAAGCCCTCTTTCTAAGATCTCCTTCCACAATCACTGTGCCCACCCCAGGTCTTCCTTCCCAGGACTCCCTGAGCCCACACAACTAGGACCACTATAGTGTTGATTATAGACTTGGTGATGGATTGACCAAAGGGTTATGCCTGGATGAAGGCTTTTATTCCAGAAGGCTTCTGTCCTCTGCAGTTGGGAATGACCCACCCCAGGGACCCCAGCCCTCATTCCCACTCAGTTCCTGGGCCTGGATGAACTAGCACAGCTGCTGAGCTTCTCAGGAAGCCAGGAGGTGGAGTGGGGTGGGGCAGGGAGAAGGTGGGTGCTAGGTCTTTTGTCTGGGCCCAAGTCGGCAGGCATGCAACTCGTACTCAGAATTTGCTGAGTCTCTCCAATGCGCTTTTTAAATAATTTGGGCTTGCCCCTACATCAGGGAAGTACCGAAGCCCTCTCCTACTTACTTGAAAATTTATTTAACTATCTCTGTTTAGCACTTTGCTTAAGAAACAGGGCACTTTTCTCTAGAGAACAGGGAGGTGATTTGAGGTCTTTTTGAATGTGAAAGGAATCCAGCGTGCCAGGGGAAGGCACGGGAGGCAGATGAAGAACGTTTCATCTTCATTTGAAGAATGTGCTGAGCACTATGTGAGTGTCTGCCTCCAAGGGGTTCAGTCCAGCCAGGGAATAGGACCTGCAGCAGCAGAATCACTCTGCCTGGGAGAGCCGATGGTGTTCTGGCATTTCCTTCACTATGTTGACAAAGGAAGAGGAGTTGAAGCCATCTTCACAGGGTTAACAAGAATTCTGGACAGAAATATTGTTATAATTAAGCATTAATCAGGCTGCACTTCGAAATGCATTCAAATGAAGAATGCAGCCTCGGGGAGTGCTCTGTAGGATGGAGGGGCTGGATAATGAGGCTGACCCCACCTCCTCCACTCCCTTCCCCACCAGTGCCTGACCCCTTAATCTGGCCCAAATGGCCAGTTCACAAACATATGAAAATAGTCCATGTAATCTGTTTCCTCTCTGGGGGGGAAAAAACCAAAAAAACCCTGCACAACAGAAGGCTTTTCACAATCACAAATAACTCTTCTGTGAAATCCTACTAAATGCAGATTTAATTTTGTGTGCTATGTCCTGCACTGGGAGCCTTTCAGCCCAAATTGCATGCTTGCATGGATTGCCCATCTCACTAACCACACAGCCCTGTGGGCTCTGTTTGTTGAATGGACTCTGGAGCCATGTGGCCTGAGTTCAAATTCCAGCTCTGCCATTTGCTAGTTGTGTAACCTTGGGCAAATTACCTGTGCCTTGATTTCCTCACATGTAAAAAGGGGTAACAGTAATCTACTTACAGGGTTGCTGTATAGACTCAATGGGTTAGTCTATCAACAGCACTTAAAATAGTGCTTGCTGTAAGAGTTAAAGAAAGAAGAGAGGAAACACAAAAAAGCAGCTCAACAGTCAAAGATAGGTTTATTTCGGAGAATAAACCTGAGAGGGGCTTTCGGCCGATTTTGGTCAGGAGCACTCTCTCTGACAGACTAAGAGTATTTAAGGGTTCAGGGCGAGAGAGCTTATCACAGGCTTGGAATGTTTTTGTGTGGAGGAGAAGCTTATTGTGGGGTTGGAATGTCTCTGGTTGGAGGGGAGATCATCTTGGGGCTGACATCTCTCCGGTCAAAGGGGAGGTTATCTTGGGGCTGGCATGTCTTTGGTTGGGTAGGGGTTTCTCTTAGGGTTGGAATGTTTCTGGTCAGAGATGTCAGTTGTGGTTTATGGTCATACTGACATTAACCATTAGGCTGATGCCCTTTGGGTTGGATTTAGGCAGTTTTTGATCAAGGGGAAGTTTAAAATGGCACTGCTTGTCCAAGATGGCAATGCTCCTGCGCTGTCACTGGCAACATCGCGTGTGCTATGAAAATGTTAGCTTACCACAAATAATAACACCATGTGTCTATAATGGGGTTGAAATTATCTTTGTGTAACATGAGTGAAGATTTTCTTATTAATCCAAGGGAAACTACTTATAAAAGTTTTCAGAGAGTAACTGGTTCCCCAACTCCATTTATTTTCTATCATATCTTAAGTTTATCAGCTGAAAAATCTCTGGTCACAAGCATGTTTAGGACACCTCAGGGTGGAGAAGTCACTATAATTTACACTTAATGATGTGTCTCAGTTCTCTGGGGGTTGAAGATGGGAACTTGAGTTAATTGTCTGAAGTGGAGTTGTCATAGGTGACTTCATTAATTGGGACTTGTCTTTGCCATTTTCTCCTGAAGTGGCCACAGTGGGGCCTTCAATGCTTGTATGTCCTATTGTTTTTCAATGTTCCAGGTAGACTGGGCTCTACTCAGGAAATAATGAGAGTAACAGGTACAAGCCTCACGCAGAGAAAGCCCAAAACATTCTCTCTCCTTATCCAGCAGAAATAACCAACAGGTCAGAAGAGCCCAGCTCACCCCCTCAGCCCACTCACTAATGAGGGCAGGCAGAAGCTTTTTTTCTCCATCAAAAGGTACCCCCCCTGCCCCGCACCGGTTTTCATGATGAATAAATGAACCTGTGTGTGTGTTTGTGAAAAGCTTTGAAGAGTTATTTTTGTCACAGTCAAACTACATTCCTAATGATGCCTTTTCTCCTTGCTGGTTTCTCTTTTGCAGGGATTAGTCCAAGTTTGGTATCTAGCAAGGTGGACAGATGGATGTATAAGAGATGACATCCACCAGGTCTAGACAGCTTCTCTCCCTGTAGAGTTTCTACTTCAGCAGGAAAAGGACAAACAGCAAAAGTAACAGACACCATCAATACAAGACTGCTAATTGGTGTTTGATTACAATTCAGATGTGGTCTGTGATTGAGTAAACACTTTTATTTAGATTATAATGGTTGCATATGGGGGAGTAGCTGAAGAATGACAAAAAGGGTCTGGGATAAAAGCAAATTAGAAAAGAAGAAAAAGTATTTTATTATTCCTTCATCTTTTCATCATTTCTGTCAAAAGACAAAATTCAAAATGACAACAAATTTAGTTAAATGATCAAATTGGCTTTTGTTTATAATTCATGAACTGGGGTGACATCTCTAAAAATTTAGAAAATTCCTATGATGAACTGAGCAGAGGAGGTTGGTTTTATAGGCAGAAAAGGCTGAGAAAATCAGAAACTGGGAACAAAAATGGATTGGTTAGCATCAAGTAACTTCAGGTTCCTTTCCTCAGGGTTAAAGAAGAGGGGACTTCCTTATCGTGAGGGCTAACACTGGCTTGTTTGGGGATTGGCTTATTATCTCTCTCTTTCTTCTGATTCCTTGCAAGGTAAGATAAACAATTTAGTTTCGGTTTGGTGATGTGGGACTTTAGCACAAGTGATTCCATTTTGGCTTGGTCTACAGGGGCCTAGTGCAGGAGCTCAGTCTCAATCAATGGCCTCCTATAAATTTTATTCAACATTTTAAAAATAAAAATACTCAGATAAAATTAATCTACCACAAAATTCACCATTGTAACCATTTTACAGTATACAATTCCATTGCTTTTAGTATATTCACAATATTGGGCAACCATTGCCACTATCTAATTCCAGACTATTTTCATTACCCCAGAAAGAAACCTCATACCTTCCAGTTCCCTCCTCCCGCTATCCCCTGGCAACCACTAATCTATTTTCTGTCTCTACGTATTTGTTTACTCTGGAAATTTCACAAAAATGGGAGCATATAACATGTGACCTCTCCTTTCATCATCCCTTGGGCATTCACCATGGGCCAGGTACTATGAGACTATCTGCCCTCAAGAGGTTCAGTCCAGCCAGGGAAAAGGACCTGCAGCAGCAGAATTATCCTGCCCGGGAGAGCCAATGGTGTTCTGGCATTTCCTTCACCATGTTGACAGAGGAAGAGGAGTTGAAGCCATCCTCACAGGGTTAACAAGAATTTGGGACAGAAATACTGTTATAACTAAGCATTAATTAGGCTGCACTTTGACCCACTTCTTTGTTGCTAAAAGTCTCCTAGCATAAGATACCTGACCACTTGCGTACCCATTGTTTCTATAAAGAGGATTTCTGATATTTGAATCATAAGGCTTTTTTTAAGGATCGTAAGATGTTTTTCAGATCCCAAATTCCAGCAAAATAGCTGATGCCAGCCAGTTTGAAGACTCCCACAAATAAATGGAATTAGCATGAGAATACAGTTTCTTCATCTCCCTGTCCCATGACTTTGCTGTGCACTATTTGACCAATCAATGGTCTCCACACTTTGGCCCACTCCAAAACCCTTAAAAACCCTAGCCCCAAACTCCTCAGGCAGATGGACTTGAGGTTCCCTCTCATCTCTTTTCTGGGCAACTCTACAATTAAATCTCTTGTCTCTGCTGCAGCCCAGTATCTTGGTGTATTGCCTTGCTGCACACATCAGATAACAAACCTATTATGGTTACAGTTTTGCAGTAAAAAGAGAGTAGGGGATTCTAGGAATAGAGAATGGCAGAGATGATGTGTTGTTTGGGGAAGGCTGAGATGGTCCTTGGGGCTGAAGCATCAGATGTACAAGGAAGGTAGGAAGATTTTGGGGAGAAAGGAGATAAGGCAACAGGCAAGTTAGGTCAGAAAAGCAGAGCCTTGAGGGCTCCTTAAATGAGACTAGGATTGTTCCTGGTTCTGGGGAGCCAGGCAAAGGTCAGTGTGTGTTTTACCAGGAAGGAAGGAAACCAGCCGTGGAGGGTGAGTTCAGAGGGAAGACTGTCAAGTGGAGGAATAGGAGGATGCAACAGTCCAGGTTTGAAAAGTCTAGGCTTCCCACTCTTGCAGAGGCAGTGGGCTCAGGAAGCAGGAAACATCTATTTGAGAGGAATTTCTAAGACTGAATGAACAGTGTCAGGCCTCCGAGCCCAAGCTAAGTCATCATATCCCCTGTGACCTGCACATATACATCCAGATGGCCTGAAGCAACTGAAGATCCACAAAAGGAGTGAAAATAGCCAGTTCCTGCCTTAATTGATGACATTCCACCATTGTGATTTGTTCCTGCCCCACCCTAACTGATCAATTGACTTTTTGACAATACACCCTCCCCACCCTTGAGAAGGTACTTTGTTATGTCCTCCCCGACCCTTGCAATAATGTACTTTGTGATATTCTCCCACCCTTAAGAAGGTACTTTGTAATATTCTCCCGGCCCTTAAGAATATACTTTGCAAGATCCACCCCCCACTGGCAAAACATTGCTCCCAATTCCACCACCCATCCCAAACATATAAGAACTAATGATAATCTCACCACCTTTTGCTGACTCTCTTTTCGGACTCAGCCCGCCTGCACCCAGGTGATTAAAAAGCTTTATTGGTCACACAAAGCCTATTTGGTGGTTTCTTCACATGGATGCATGTGACATTTGGTGTCAAAGACCCAGGACAGGAGGATTCCTTTGGGAGACTGGTCCCCTGTCCTCGCTCTCACTCCATGAGGCGATCTACTTATGACCTTGGGTCCACAGATCAGCCAGCCCAAGGAACATCTCACCAATTTCAAATCGGGAAAGCAGTCTTTTCACTCTCTTCTCCAACCTCTCTCGCTATCCCTCCACCCTTCAATCTCTTTCTTCCTTAATTTCAGTTCCTTTCTTTTTCTGACAGAGAAAAAGACAGAGACAGGAGACGCATTTTATCCATGAACCCAAAATTCCAGCACTGGTCATGGACTCAGGAAGACAGTCTTACCTTGGTGTTTAGTCACTGAGGGGATGCCTGCCTGATTATTCACCCACATTTCAGAGGTGTCTGATCACCACGGGGACGCCTGCCTTGATCCTTCACCTGGGTGGCAAGTACCACCATCCCCTCTGTGTCTCTACTCTCTTTTCTCTGGGCTTGCCTCTTTCACTATGGGCAATCTTCCACCCTCCATTCCTCCTTCTTCTCCCTTAGCCTGTGTTCTCAAGAACCTAAAACCTCTTCAACTCTCGCCTCACCTAAAACCTAAGCATCTTATTTTCTTCTGCAATACTGCCTGGCCCCAGTACAAACCTGATAATGGCTCTAAATGGCCAGAAAATGGCACTTTCTATTTCTCCATCCTACAAGACCTAGATAATTTTTGTTGAAAAATGGACAAGTGGTCTGAGGTGTCTTACATCCAGGCATTTTTCACACTTTGTTCCCTCCCTAGTCTCTGTTTCCAATGCAACTCACCCCAAATCCTCCTTCTTTCCCTCCTGCCTGTCCCTTCAGTACCAACCCCAAGCATTGCTGAGTCTTTTGAATCTTCCTTTTCTACCAACCCATCTGACCTCTCCCCTCCTCCCCAGACTGCTCCTCCTCAGGATGCTCCCTGCCAGGCCGAATCAGGCTTCAACTCTTCTTCAGCCTCTGCTCCCCCACCCTACAACCCTTCTATCACTTCTCCTCCCCATACCTGGCCTGGCTTACAATTTCATTCCATGACTAGCTCTCCCCCACCTGCCCAACAATTTCCTCTTAGAGAGGTGGCTGGAGCTGAAGGCACAGTCATGGTACATATGCCTTTTTCTCTATCAGACCTTTCTGAAATCAGCCAGCATTTAGGCTCTTTCTCATCAGACCCCATTAAATATACACAGGAATTCCAATATCTAACTCTGTCCTACAATTTAACCTGCAGTGACTTAAATGTCATCCTAACTTCTACTCTCTCCCCAGACGAACAGGAAAGAGTTCTTTCTCTAGCCCAGTCTCACACTGACAACTGCTGGCTTTATGAGCCAGGCCTCCAGGAAGGCATTAGAGCAGTTCCCTGAGAAGATCCCCAATGGAACTACCAGGCAGATTCCCCAGGTATAGCTAGGTGAGATTACATGATTTCTTGCCTAGTTGAAGGGCTTAAAAAGGCAGCATACAAATCTGTTAATTATGACAAACTTAAAGAAACTACCCAAGGAAAGGATGAAAATCCAGCCCAATTCCTGACTTGTTTAGCAGCAACCCTGAGATGCTTTACAGCCTTGGACCCAGAAGGGCCAGAAGGCCATCTTATTCTCAATATGCATTTTATCACTCAATCCACTCCTGACATTAGAAAGAAACTCCAAAAGTTAGACTCCAGACCTCAAACCCCACAACAGGACCTAATTAACCTCACCTTCAAGGTGTACAATAATAGAGAAGAGGCAGCCAAGTGGCAACGTATTTCTGAGTTGCAATTACTTGCCTCCACTGTGAGGGAAACCCCAGCCACATCTCTAGCACACAAGAACTTCAAAATGCCTAAACCGCAGCAGCCAGGCATTTCTCCAGGGACTCCTCCCCCAGGATCTTGCTTCAAGTGCCAGAAATCTGGTCACTGGGCCAAGGATTGCCCACAGCCCAGGATTCCTCCTAAGCCGTATCCCATCTGTGCGGGACCCCACTGGAAATTAGACTGTCCAATTTGCCTGGCAGCCACTCCCAGAGCCCCTACAGCTCTGGCCCAAGGCTCTCTGACTGACTCCCTCCCCGATCTGCTTAGCTTGGTGGCTGAAGACTGACACTACCCAATGGCCTCGGAGGCCCCCTGGACCATCACAGATGCTGAGCTTCGGGTAACTCTCACAGTGGAGGGTAAGTCTGTCTCCCTTTTTTATTTTATTCCAGAAATATTTTAATACAATCATAGTATAGTTATGAAGTCACATTCAATCCACTGAATATATTCAGGGTATTAATAAAGATGTTATACATCTTTATTCACTACCTTAATATAATTAAAGTATTTGGTTCTTATAGATGACACTAATTACCATATTCATTCATATATGTACTGCTAGTCAAACAACATGGAAATAAATTTATGGATTATGATAGTGGGGCTTCAGTCCTTTTTGATCTGAAGTCTAAGTTTCAAAAATGAATGTTTTCTTTTTTAAATGCCACAATATTTGAATCCTAGAAAGAATAGGCAACTAATTTAAGGCAAGATATTGAAACTTTCACAACTTTAATTTGAAAAAAGAAATGATCAAAGATCATACATGCCTTAACATTTAGATACCTATAGATTCATATAAAGGCAGTAATAAAAATATCAGTACAAGTTCTACATTGGGTTCCTCAGTAGAGAAAATAATAGGTTCTTTGAGTGAACCATTATCTTCAAATCCCAAAACACTGGCAAGAAGAAATAATTCTTCTGATGCAGGACAACATGTAGCATAACTGTTTTTAGTCAATAAAGGTGAGTAAAAAAATTGTGATTATACATAAAAATTAGTATCTTGGCCAGTTTGTTAAACTTTTGTTTTTCAGATTTACTTTAATGTCAGCTTTTTAAAAATGCTAAAAAATCCAACTGATTTAAAATTGATTGACAATAGTAGTACAAAGAGGCTCCCCTCTTTTTTATTTTTTTTGGTATGGGCTGAAGATTAGCATTTTATAAAGAAATAAACTCTATGTAAAATGTATGTATTTGAATGAGTAAAGAAGGCACAAAATGAGTTCAGTTAAGAGAAAACATTACCACTTGTTCTGAGCTCTTTTTTTTTTTTTTTTTCTTTTTTGAGACAGTCTCACTGTTACCTAGGCTGGAGTGCAGTGGTGTGATCTTGGCTCACTGCAACCTCCACCTCCTGGGTTCAAGCGATTCTCCTGCCTCAGCCTCCCGAGTAGTTGGGATTACAGGCTTGCGCTACCACGCCTGGCTAATTTTTGTATTTTTTAGTAGAGACAGGGTTTCACCATGTTGGTCAAGCTTGTCTTGAACTCCTGACCTCGTGATCTACCCGCCTCAGCCTCCCAAAGTGCTGGGATTACAGGCGTGAGCCACCATGCTTGGCTGAACTCTTAACAGTACAGTATTATAATATACACTTTTAGATATGAATCCTTACAAGATTTCTTATAATGGAAGTGACAGCACATTTTTTAGCTCTCCTATAGTCCATCCCCTTTTTAGTTGATATGGGGGCTATCCACTCCACATTACCTTCTTTTCAAGGGCCTGTTTCCCTTGCCCCCATAACTGTTGTGGGTATTGACAGCCAGGTTTCGAAACCTCTTAAAACTCCCAAACTTTGGTGCCAACTTGGACAACATTCTTTTACGTACTCCTTTTTAGTTATTCCCACCTGCCCAGTTCCCTTATTAGGTCGAGATGTTTTAACAAAATTATCCGCTACCCTGACTATCCCTGGACTACAGCCACATCTCATTGCCACCCTTCTCCCCAACCCAAAGCCTCCTTTGCATCTTCCTCTTGTATCCCCCTAGCTTAACCCACAAGTATGGGACACCTCTACTCCCTCCCTGGCAACCAATCACACGCCCATTATCCCATTAAAACCTAATCACCCTTACCCTGCTCAATGCCAGTATCCCATCCCAGAACAGGCTTTAAGGGGATTGAAGCCTGTTATCATTTGCCTGCTATAGCATGGGCTTCTAAAGCCTATAAACTTTCCTTACAATTCCCCCATTTTACCTGTCCAAAAATCAGACAAGTCTTACAGGTTAGTTCAGGATCTGCATCTTATCAACCAAATTATTTTGCCTATCCACCTTGTGGTGCCCAACCCATACACTCTTTCCTCAATACCTTTCTCCACAACTCACTATTCCGTTCTTGATCTTAAAGATGCTTTTTTCACTATTCCCCTGCACCCCTCATCCCAGCCTCTCTTTGCTTTTACCTGGACTGACCCTAACACCCATCAGTTCCAGCAGCTTACCTGGGCTGTACTGCCACAAGGCTTCAGAGACAGTCCTCATTACTTCAACCAAGCTCTTTCTCATGATTTACTTTCTTTTCACCCCTCTGCTTCTCACCTTATTCAATATACTGATGACCTTCTACTTTGTAGCCCCTCCTTTGAATCTTCTCAACAAGACACCCTCCTGCTCCTTCAACATTTATTCTCCAAGGGACATCAGGTATCCCCCTCCAAAGCTCAAATTTCTTCTCCATCCGTTACTTACCTCAGCATAATTCTTCATGAAAACACACATGCTCTCCCTGCCAATCATGTCCGGCTGATCTCTCAAACCCCAACCCCTTCAAAAAAAACAACAACTCCTTTCCTTCCTGGGCATGGTTGGATACTTTCACCTTTGGATACCTGGTTTTGCCATCCTAACGAAACCATTATATAAACTCACAAAGGGAAACCTAGTTGACCCCATAGATCCTAAATCCTTTTCCCACTCTTCTTTCTGTTCCTTGAAGACAGCTTTAGGTACTGCTCCCACACTAGCTCTCCCTGACTCATCCCAACCGTTTTCGTTACACACAGCCAAAGTGCAGGGCTGTGCAATTGGGATTCTTACACAAGGACTGGGACTGCACCCTGTAGCCTTTCATCCAAACAACTTGACCTTACTGTTTAAGGCTGGCCATCATGTCTCCATGCAGCGGCTGCTGCCACCCTAATACTTTTAGAGGCTCTCAAAATCACAAACTATGCTCAACTCACTCTCTACAGTTCTCATAACTTCCAAAATCTATTTTCTTCCTCATACCTGACACATATAGTTTCTGCTCCCTGGCTCCTTCAGCTATACTCACTTTGTTGAGTCTCCCACAATTATCATTGTTCCTGACCCAGACTTCAATCGGGCCTCACACATTATTCCGGGTACCACATCTGACCCCCATCACTGTATCTCTCGGACCCACCTTACATTCACTCCACTTCCCCATATTTCCTTCTTTCCTGTTCCTCACCCTGATCACACTTGGTTTATTGATGGCAGTTCCACCAGGCCTAATCGCCACTCACCAGCAAAGGCAGGCTATGCTATAGTATCTTCCACATCTATCATTGAGGCTACTGCTCTACCCCCATCCACTACCTCTCAGCAAGCCGAATTCATTGCTTTAACTCAGGCCCTCACTCTTGCAAAGGGACTATGCGTCAATATTTATACTGACTCTAAATATGCCTTCCATATCCTGTATCACCATGCTGTTATATGGGCTGAAAGAGGTTTCCTCACTACACAAGTGTCCTCCATCATTAATGCCTCTTTAATAAAAACTCTTCTCAAGGCCACTTTACTTCCACAGGAAGCTGGAGTCTTTCACTGCAAAGGCCATCAAAAGGCATCAGATCCCATTGCTCAGGACAATGCTTATGCTGGTAAGGTAGCTAAAGAAGCAGCTAGTGTTCCAACTTCTGTCCCTCACGGCCAGTTTTTCTCCTCATTGGTCACTCCCACCTACTCTCCACGGAAACTTCCATCTGTCAGTCTCTTCCCACACAAGGCAAATGGTTCTTGGACCAAGGAAAATATCTCCTTCCAGTCTCACAGGCCCATTCTATTCTGTCATCATTTCATAACCTCTTCCATGTAGGTTACAAGCCGCTAGCCCACCTCTTAGAACCTCTCATTTCCTTTCTTTTGTGGAAATCTATCTCAAGGAAATCACTTCTCAGTGTTCCATCTGCTATTCTAGTACTCCTCAGGGATTGTTCAGTGCCTCCCCCCCACTACACCTTCCCTACACATCAAGCTCAGGGATTTGCCCCTGCCCATGACTGGCAAATTGAGTTTACTCACATGCCTTGAGTCAGGAAACTAAAATACCTCTTGGTCTGGGTAGACACTTTCACTGGATAGGTAGAGGCCTTTCCCACAGGTTCTAAGAAGGCCACCATGGTCATTTCTTCCTTTCTGTCAGACATAATTCCTCAGTTTGGCCTTCCCACCTCCATACATTCTAATAATGGACAGGCCTTTATTAGTCAAATCACCCAAGCAGTTTCTCAGGCTCTTGGTATTCAGTGGAACCTTCATACCCCTTACCGTCCTCAATCTTCAGGAAAGGTAGAATGGACTAATGGTCTTTTAAAGACACACCTCACCAAGCTCAGCCTCCAATTTAAAAAGGACTGGACAGTACTTTTACCTCTTGCCCTTCTCAAAATTAGAGCCTGTTCTCAAGATGCTACAGGGTACAGTCCATTTGAACTTTTATATGGACACATTTTCTTGCTTGGCCCCAACCTCATCCCAGACACCAGCCCTCTAGGCAACTATCTTCCAGTCATCCGGCAGGCTAGACAGGAAATTCGCCAGGCTGCTAATCTACTCCAGATTCCCAGCCATATGAAGACACCCTAGCTGGACAATCAGTTCTTGTTAAGAATCTGACCCCTCAAACTCTACAACCTCAATAGACTGGACCCTACTTAGACATTTATAGTACCCCAACTGCTGTCCTCCTACAGGACCCTCCCCATTGGGTTCACCATTCCAGAATAAAGCTGTGCCCATCGGACAGCCAGCCTGATCTTTCTTCTTCCTCCTGGAAGTCGCAAGTACTCTCCCATACTTCCCTTAAACTCACTCGCATTTCTGAAGAGCAGTAATAACCCTTATGAGCCGAATACATCCTTTCATTCTATTAAGTCTATTTGTCCTTACCCTACTTTTTACAACAGGGCTTTATGCAGTCACCCCCACTACTTGGACTGTGCCCCAAAAACTTGTCATCCCTACTAGCTTCTGTCTAGTCATACTCCTTTTCACCATTCTCAACTATTCGTAAATGCCACACTTTTCCTCCAAACCATCATAACTGGTATCTCCTGGTTTTACCTCAAAGCGCCACCCCTAAGTCTCTCTTGAAGTGGATAGAAGATCTTCAGTGGCAAGGTACACTCCAATTCTTCTATCCTGATGAAGTCCTTTTTTTTTACTTTTCTACTCACTCTTATCCTTGCCCCCATTCTCCAGTCACTCTCTACCTCTCCCTAGTTACCTCTAGCATACTATCAATCTCACCCACTCTCTCCTCACTGCCTCCAATCCTTCTCTAGTAAAGAATTGTTGGCTAAGAGTTTCCCTTTCTTCCTGCTCTTATGCAGCTGTCCCCGCTCTACAGGCCGACAGGGCTACCTCTCCTGTCTTCCTGCACCTCCAAACCTCCTTTAATAGCCCTCATCTTTACCCACCTGAGGAATTTCTTTACTTTCTAGACAGATTTGGTGAGAACTCCCCAGACATTTCGCACCAAGAAGCTGCCACACTTCTCCGCATCTACTTACGGCACCTTTCTCCTTATGTCAATTCCACCCTCCTCCCATATTGGACCTCTAACCACACAAACAACTATCCCTGCTGCTGCTCCTCTATCCATCTCCCAACAACAGCCTGTGGAATCCCCTTAGGCAACCTTCCACCGTCCAAACGTTCCTTTTCTCTTTATCTCCAGAACCCAGACACACACATTACCAAACAGATGGGAGCATTCTAATTTCACATTACTGATAAGCCCTCTATCATTATTGACAAACTAAAAAACATTGGCAGTCACTACTATTAAGGAAGACACTTACCCTGCATCTCACTCTATCCTTGGCTACCCTCCCCCTCCTCGTCTGAATCTCCTCCTAGCCCTTCCTCTTGCTTGCTTATACCCAGCCCCATGAATAGCAGTGAAAGCTTCTTCGTAGATACTATGCGCTTTCTCATACATCATGAAAAACAAATCTCTCCCTCTACGCAGTTGCACCATCAATCCCCATTACAACCTCTGACGGCTGCTGCCCTTGCTGGATCTCTAGGATTTTGGGTGCAGGACTCCTCTTTCAGTACACCCTCTCACCTTTTCACTTTACCTTTCCAGTTCCGCCTGACACAAGGTCTCTTCTTTTTATGTGGCTCTTCCACCTACATGTGCCTACCTGCCAACTAGATGGGCACATGTACTCTAGTCTTCCTTACCACCAAAATCCAGTTTGCAGATGGGAATGAACAACTGCTTGTCCCCCTCATGACACCAACACAACAAAAAAGAGTCATCCCACTAATCCCTATACTTGTGGGTCTAGGACTTTCTGCCTCTACTATTGCACTTGGAATTGGAATAGCAGGCATATCAACCTCTGTCACAACATTCCACAGCCTCTCTAATGACTTCTCCGCTAGCATTACAGATATGTTACAAACTTTATCTGTCCTCCAAGCCCAGATTGACTCTTTAGCTGCAGTTGTCCTCCAGAACTGCTAAGGCCTCAATTTACTCACTGCTGAAAAAGGAGGACTCTGTATATTTTTAAATGAAGAGTGTTCTTTTTACCTAAATCAATCTGCCCTGGTGTATAACAACATAAAAAAAACTCAAGGATAGAGCCCAAAAACTTGCCAACCAAGCAAATAATTATGCTGAACCCCCTTGGACACTCTCTAATTGGAAGTCCTGGGTACTCCCCTCTTAGCCCTTTAATACCTATTTTTCTTCTTCTTTTATTTGGACCTTATGTCTTCTGTTTAGTTTCTCAATTCATACAAAACCGCATCCAGGCCATCACCAATCATTCTATACGACATATGCTCCTTCTAACAACCCCACAATATCACGCCTTACCCCAAAATATTTCTTCAGTTTGATCTCTCCCATTCTAGGTTCCCACGTCACCCCAATCCCACTTGAAGCAGCCCTGAGAAACATCACCCATTATCTCTCCATACCACTCCCAACAATTTTCGCCGCCCCAACACTTCACCACTATTTTGTTTTGTTTTTCTTATTAATATAAAAAGACAGGGATGTCAGGCCTCTGAGCCCAAGCTAAGTCATCATATACCCTGTGACCTGCACGTATACATCCAGATGGCCTGAAGCAACTGAAGATCCACAAAAGAAGTGAAAATACTCAGTTCCTTCCTTAACTGATGACATTCCACCTTTGTGATTTGTTCCTGCCCCACCCTAACTGATCAATTGACTTTTTGACAATACACCCTCCCCACCCTTGAGAAGGTACTTTGTAATATCCTCCCCAACCCTTGCGATAATGTGTTTTGTGATATTCCCCCGCCCTGAAGAAGGTACTTTGTAATATTCTCCTGGCCCTTAAGAATGTACTTTGTAAGATCCACCCCCTGCCAGCAAAACATTGCTCCCAACTCCACCCCTATCCCAAACCTATAAGAACTAATGATAATCCCACTACCTTTTGCTGACTCTCTTTTCGGACTCAGCCCGCTTGCACCCAGGTGATTAAAAAGCTTTATTGGTCACACAAAGCCTGTTTGGTGGTCTCTTCACAACGACACGCGTGACAAGCGGCAGTTGGGTATCCCTAGATGGGGCAAGCGCAAGAGAGAGAGAGTCAGGGCTCTGAACAGGCTTCTCTTGATGTACAATGAGACCTTGGGTGAGGCAGAAGTAGCTGGTGAGTCCATCACCCTCTGCTTAGAACACCGCAGCTTCCCCTTTTTCTTAGGAATTCTTATGGGGCTGTCAGAGGTGTTGCAACCAGAGAAACTCTATCTTGAATAGGAGCTGCATAAAATGAGGCTGAATCCTAGTGGGCTACATTCCCAGACAGTTAGGCATTCTAAGTCACAGGTTGAGGTAGGAGATCGGCACAAGATACAGGTCATAAAGACCTTGCTGGTAAAACAGCTTGCAGTAAAGAAGCTGGCTAAAACTCACCAAAACCAAGATGGCGACAACAGTGACCTCTGGTCGTCCTCAATGCTACGTTCCCACCAATGCCCTGATAGTTTACAAATGCCATGGCAACATCAGGAAGTTACCCTATATGGTCTAAAAGGGGTAGCATACAATCAAGAAATAACCATAAAAATGGGCAACCAGCAGCCCCCAGGGCTGCTCTGTCTATGGAGTAGCCATTCTTTATTCCTTTACTTTCTTAATAAACTTACTTTCACTTTAGTCTATGAACTCGCTCTGAATTCTTTCTTGCACGAGATCCAAGAACTCTCTCTTGGGATCTGGATTGGGATCACTTTCCAGTAACAGGGCTTCCAAAGCCCTGTAGAATCAGGCCTCTGCCCAGTGCAAAATGCCCTCACAGTGGTCTTCCACAGTTCTCTCCTTCTGCCAACAGCCTTGGCATGCCATTCCAAGCTGCACAGCTGCCCTCTGTCATTCACTCACTCTCTTCCTGGTCAATGCCTACCTGTCTCAGCCCTGCCTAGGTCAAATATCCCTATATGCATCTCCTGAAACAACATAGTTCTTCATAGCCATTGTCACCATGGTTATTTTTCATTGACTTGTGTAACTTTTGATCCTGAAGCTCAATGAAGGCAGAAACCACGTCAATTTTGGCTCTTGTATCCAGCACCTAGCCACATATCTGGCATTTAATTGGTGTTCCGTAATACTTGATGGAGAAATAAATTAGCAAACCAAACTGGAATCCTGCCAATGAGCCTGGAGCCCTTTGTGATGTAGCTTCTGTTAAGAGAATTGGGAAGAGAGGAGAGAGTCATTCAAATCCTGGCGTTGTCACTCGGTGGGGCCTCCTCCACCATAGCCTGAGGTTTTCTCCTGATAAAATCTGCTTATGAAGAATGCCAAGGATGGCTATAGTCTATCCCAGCATGAATCCTGCAAGTGCTTTGGCTGACTTATTACCTTCAGGTTACAGTATATTATGCTTTTTAAGTATAACATAATGAGGGCTCATACAATGAGACAACCGCACGCAGATTGTAATCAATGTTTGAGAATGCATTTATTTAGCGCTTTTCCTCCTGCTCAATATGCATGGAAAGATTTGAACTTTGCAACAAACCTCTCTTGAGCTGTTCTCTTCTCCAGCTTTTGTCTTCTGTCTCCCCTTTCATTCTCCATCTCCATCTGACAATTCTCCTCCAACTGTTCTACTATAAGGCTCTGAATTCTACTATAAGGCTGAACATTCTGAACAGAAAGGCCTGCATATTCAATAAGAGCCCCAAGGAACTTGCATGCAGGAGGGTCCAATACTATAAGGAGCTAGAATACCATCCACTTCAAGGCCAGCCAGCCCAGGGGATTGTTGGGTTGATGGAGACTGCAAATGCACTACTAAGTGAGTGCCTCTGACTTCCCTTCAGGGCCTTAGCTTCCTTATCTGCTATTCCAACAGCCCCTAATGGTACTCCCACTCTCCCTCCTACCCAGTCATTAATATAAAGGCAATTTTAAATGAGTTAGGATCCTTAATAGCACAGTGCCTGGCACAGAATAGAGGTTTAAAAGTCAACGTGGGCAGATCACCAGGTCAGGAGATCGAGACCATCCTGGCTAACATGGTGAAACCCTGTCTCTACTAAAACATACAAAAAATTAGCCAGGCATGGTGGCAGGTGCCTATAGTCCCAGTTACTTGGGAGGCTGAGGCAGGAGAACGACGTGAACCCGGGAGGCAGAGCTTGCAGTGAGCCGAGATCACACCACTGCACTCCAGCCTGGGCAACAAAGCAAGACTCCATCTCGAAAAATAAATAAATAAATAAATAAATAAATAAATTGTTATATAGGAGGAAGGAAGGGAGGGAGGGAGAAAAAGGGAAGTTGACTGACCACATTCATGTGCTCAACTATAAAGAAGACCTTCTATTCACAAGAAACATTCCTCCCTGTAGAAGCCCTATTGACCCATGTAATACCTGGAAAGTCATCCCCAAGACTCTTTTCCCCACCCCATCCCCACACCTAATTCCACCAATGCTACCCCTCCAGACATTATCCCCTACTACACACCCCTCCTCCAATATCCCCACTCACCAATGCTCATTTCTGGGCTATTACCAAGTAAAACAGTCACCCTCAGTTTGCTACGCATTTCTTTACATCAAACATCATGTTCTATGCTGTGATCCATTTTCAGCACTGCAGTTTTAATTAATATCTAATGAACAAATCTCACCTTTGCATGTTTCACAACCCACAGACAAGTTAATAAATGAGAATGGTTTCATTATAAAAATCATTGCTTCCATAATCTATCTACTTCCAATGCCACCTTCCATTCTTTCCTCCTCTGGGTCTTATCCCCTTTTTAGAGTTGCCTAGCTAAAACAAATGCTCTAACTCTCTGAAAAGATCAGTTCAATATTCGTAGATTCCTGACTCATTCAAATGATGAAATATTAGCTATGGCAACCCTCCAGTATCTTTCTCCTAAGCCTTCCTCCCTTGCTTTTGTTTTCACTCTTGGTTCTGACAGCCTATTGGTTTTGGATTAGAAAGTTATTCATATTTCATCTCTCCCAACTGCAAGAATATAGAGGAACCAAGTGGAAGGAAAAATCCCACAGGAAAGTCAATCATGATGAGAACACAAGGTACAAATACCTGAGAGAAGAGGGGAGACTGGGAGATGAGACGAAAAAATTGAAGCAAATGAAGGTCAGGCCTGTTGATGGTCTCACCACATTTGAAGGTCTAAATTCCAATCTCAGACTCATTCAAGCAGGAACTTGTTCCTCCACACTGTGGCTTCCATCCTCAAAGTCACCTCATGATTCAAGAAGGCAGCTGGAGTTCCAGTCATCACATCTATATTCCAGGAAGCACGACTGAGGAAGGGGAAATGGTGGAAGGGCAAAAGGGCCCCCCTTCCTGTGGAATTAGCTTTCTTTTATGCAGCCTTCCTGGAAGTCCCACATAATATTTTGCTAGAATTTAAAAATACAGTCTCACCTTATAAGGGAGAATGGAAAATAGGGTCTTGTAACTGGTCACAGTGACATCTCAAATAAAATGGGTGTTCTATTGCTAAAAAAAGAGGTTGAACAGATATTTGAGTGGGAACTAGAAGTCTCATTGAGAAGCCAAACTCAAACACTTGCTGATATTTTAATAGGGGGAAAAAAAGAGTGATGAACTAAAGACAGAAGAGGGAAGAATAGTAAATCTTAAGAATCCAGCAACACCTACCAATGTGAAATTCAGCTAAAACTTTATTTTAGAGTACACTATGCCAACAAATGATATTTCACATGTATTTATTGACATGAAAGTAATATAAATTCCATGTTTATTGAACAGTCTCAGGTACCTTGAACAGTACTTGGCACATAGTAGGTTTAAATCAAAAGATGTCTTGAAAGATACATGATGTTAAATAAAAAAGTAAGTTTAAAGTAGTATGTAAAATATCCTATAACTTTACTAAAATCAAATATGTGTATGTATATGTAGATAGATAGAGCCAGCCAACCAGGCAGTAAGATCATTAAAATGACTGATAACAGTAATTTTCTCTGCATAATATGATAGAATTGGGGTAATTTTTATTTTCTTATTTTTAGCTTTCGTGAATTTTCCAATTATTCTAAGTTAATTAGGCATTACTTTATACAGTTTTTAAAAGTCATATCAGAATTTAATTATGCATTACTTTATATAGTTTTTAAAAGTCATATCAGAATTTAATTATGCATTACTTATATAGTCTTAAAAAGTTATATCAAAATCCATTTGAGACAAAAATCAATACCTGTATAGCCTTACCTAGAGAACAAAAAAATCTGGATTAGATTTTAAAATAAGAAAGAGTTGAAATAGATATTTAAAAAACATTTTTTAAAAATCACTTCTTAATAAAGAGTGATTCAGCTTTAGAAGACAGGGCTCCATAGAGACATTCAGACAAGGAACCCACAACATTTTGGACAAGAGGATTAGGAAATAAGGAGTTGCCCTCAAAGCTTTAAGGCTCCTCTTCACTCTGGGATTCTTGTCTTCATTTCCAAACTCCCTGTCAACAGGCAGCAATTGGTGGCTTCATTAATCTTCAAATATTATGGTGACTTAAAGATGACATAGTGCATTCTTTACAAAGACAGATGTGGCAACTGAGTCCAGGGAGGTTTTAATACCAGATCCCCCAACTTTGCACCCAATATGTTCCTAATTTGTTTTCCTTTTCCCCTGCAGACATAGCTTATGCCTTTCAATGTGGCCATGTTTGTGGGGAAACAAAGTTTGCCATAAAATTGGCTTCATTAAGCCAGAGTCCACATACATTATATATCTGACTCTCATTTTAGAAGGAAAAACTCACCTTTGAGATTCACAGGATCAGTTAGTCTATGCCCTAAAGTTCTACTGAGAGGCTGAGAGGCCACCAATGGAGGTCCTGGATTAGAGAAAGAGACTCTTCCCTCTCCTCTCACCCATACTCAACATTAGCCCACCATAGTTCCTTGAATGCAATATGTTTTTTCTGGCTTCTATATGTGCACCCAGGTCAATACTCCTGGTTGGGGTGTTCCCTCCCTTTCAGTCAATCCAAACCTTACCCATCCTTTAGGCCTTGCCCCCATTCTTCCTGATATCCAAAGCTTCCTCTGACTCCTGCAGCCCTTGTTACAGGCTCCCTTCTCTGACCTCCTGTGACCAGTACCACACAGTCAGCTCCTAACTGTATCTGCTATGTCATAGTCCTTATTGCTTCATACATGTGCATCTTATCACCTCAGCCAGACTCTAAGCTCTTGCAGGGAGAGTAAGGTTCATCTCTCTCTCACACACACACACACACACACACACACACACACACACACACAGATTATAGTACACTGCTTTATACCTGGTAGGTTCTCAATAAATATCTGTTCATCAGTTATTTGGAAATAACCAGAAAACAGCTGAACAATCACAAATTTTTAACAAGTTGAGTTATAAGACAGTCTCATGACACAACTATATGCTGTTTACAAGAAACTAACTTAAGATCTAAGGACAAATAGGTTGAAAACGAAAGAATGGAAAAAGATATTCCACGCAAACAGTAACCAAAAGAGACCTGGGTGGCTATACTAATATTAGAAAAAACGGACTGTAAGTCAAAAATTGTTGTAGGCCAGTTGCAGTGGATCATGCTTGTGATCCTAGCACTTTGAGAGACCAAGCCTGCACAACATAGTGAGACCCTATCTCTACAAAAAATAAGAAAATTAGCCAGGCATGGTGGTGCATGTCTGTAGTCCCAGCTTCTTGGGAGGGTGAGGTGGGAGGATCGCTTGAGCCCAGGAGTTTTAGGTTGCAGTGAGCTATAATTGTGCCACTGCACTTCTGCCTGGATAACACAGTGAGACCCTGTCTCAAAAAGAAAATTTATTATAAGAGAAAAAAAAAGGATATCATATACAGATGCTCCTCAAATTATGATAGGGTTACATCCAAATTTAATTTCATTATTTTCTCTATAGCACAGTTAAATTGTTTCCAATTTTCCCATTTTTTTATTTTAAAGAAATTACTTTCCTTGGGATAAATTCTTTTCTATTTCCACCATTAGTTGAAAATATCCTAAGTCTAAAATGTATATTAGCTTACAATTGGGCAAAATAGTCTCACACAAAGCTTATTTTATAATAAAGTGTTGAATATCTTATGTAATTTATTGAGTACTACACATTAAGTGAAAAGTGCAATGGTTTTACACCATCGTAAAATCAAAAAGTTGTGAATCAAACCATTGTAAATCAGACACCATCTCTATTAACAAAAGGGTAAATCCATCAAGAAGCTATAACAATTGTAACATATATACAGCAAGCAACAGAGCCTCAAAATATATGACAGCAGCACTGACATAATTGAAGGGAGAACTAGAGAGTTTTACTCTTGTAGTTGCAGACCTCAATATTTCACCTTCAATAATGGATAGAACATCTAAACACAAGAGCAATATGAAAATAGAGGCATGTTACCCATGTTTTTTTTCCAGTCCAACAGGAACCCTGTCCTCTGCCAATGGAAAGAAAAGGAGGACAGTATTGTAAGTGCTATTACAAATGTTATGGTTAAGTGCTGCTGCACATTTGAGACATGTCTTGCCTATCACCACTCAAGATGCACTTCATCATAAGGAACCACTTCAGGCGCCAAGGCTACTGTCTTCTCAGGTCACAAGTCCAGAGTCAACACTTGTCTTCAAATCCCACACAGTTCTAGGGAGATTGAACTACAGGGCATCCAGTATCAGTTACATACGGTGTCACCAAAACACGTAGACCCTTGTCTAAGCCTCCAGTCAGACTCCTGCTTCCCCAGAATAATTTTATTTCAAGGGGCCTTTCTTCCAGCTCCTGGGCTGTGGCCAGACTCTCCCCATGCTTTCCTCAACAAGACTTCTTGACCTTAAATTCATGGAAGACAAATCAGATGTCTTTCTCTTCCATTCTGGAAGGCCTTGGGTAAAACTGGTTCACTTCTTCCCAGCTACCAGCTCTGTGAAACATGGCGTGAGGAAACATTTGTCAAATGACTTAAAACATAAAAGGTTTTATAAAAACTTAATTCCAGGAGAATGGGGGGAGGAGGGCTATTATATCTATACTACTAAGAAGGCAATTCAACTGACCCTTCACGGTATAGAGATAACCATCTTCTCCATACTAAAAAAAAAAAAAAGTATCCGTTACACAGCTAATTGTCAATAAGTAATGCAGACAATGAGTACTAGAGGAATTCTGAGAACAAGAAGATCAAAGAGGTTTGAAGGCAACCAGAACATTTTGGATCTGCTACTACTTGAAATGCAAAACTTGTCACCAAAATTTTACCACCACAGATTAATTTTTAAGAGAAAGTATTTTAGACCGGGCACGGTGGCTCAAGCCTGTAATCCCAGCACTTTGGGAGGCCGAGATGGGCGGATCACGAGGTCAGGAGATCGAGACCATCCTGGCTAACACGGTGAAACCCCGTCTCTACTAAGAAATACAAAAAATAGCCGGGCGAGGTGGCGGGCGCCTGTAGTCCCAGCTACTCGGGAGGCTGAGGCCGGAGAATGGCGTGAACCCGGGAGGCGGAGCTTGCAGTGAGCTGAGATCCGGCCACTGCACTCCAGCCTGGGCTACAGAGCGAGTCTCCGTCTCAAAAAAAAAAAAGAAAGTATTTTGGAGCAAACTCCTTTATTCAAATTTAATTTCATAATTTTCTCTGTAACACAACTAAACTGTTTTAAATTTTCTCACTTCTAAAATAAATTATTTTCCTTGGGATAAATTTCTATTTCCATTTTTTTGGATAAAGATTATCTTAATTCATATTTTTTTTTGTTTGTTTTTAGACGGAGTCTTGCTCTGTCACCCAAGCTAGAGTACAATGGTGCAGTGGCGCCATCTCAGCTCACGGCAACCTCTGACTCCCGGGTTCAAGCGATTCCTCTGCCTCAGCCTCCCAAGTAGCTGAGATTACAGGTGCCTGCCACCACACCCAGCTAATTTTTTTGTATTTTTAGTAGAGACAGGGTTTCACCGTATTAGCCAGGATGGTCTCGCTTTCCTGACCTCATGATCCACCTGCCTCAGCCTCCCAAAGTGCTGGGATTACAGGTGTGAGCCATCACGCCCAGCCCATTGTATTTGTTTTTTAACAGCTTTACTGAGATGTAACTCACATATCATACAATTCATTCATTTAAAGTGTACAATTTAATGCTTTTTAGTATATTTATAGAGCTGTCCAATCATCACCACAATTAACTTTAGAACATTTTTATCACTTCCAAAAGAAACCCCATCCCCATTAGCAGACACTCCCATTCTCCTGAACTCCCACCCCTAAGCAACCACTAAGTTGTTTTGTCTTTATAGATTTGTCTACTCTGGACATTTTATACAAATGGAATCGTACAATATGTGGTCCTTTGTGACTGGTTTCTTTCACTTAGTATATTTTCAAGATTTATGCACATTGTAGTATATATTAGTACTTCATTCCTTCTTATTGCCAAATATGTCATTGTATAAATATACTACATTTTATTTATTATTAATCAGATAATGGACTTATAGGTTCACCACTTTCTACTTTTTGGCTATTATGAATGGTGCTGCTATGAATATTCATGTACAAGTTTTTGTGAAGGTACATTTTTGTTTATCTTCTTGGGTATATACCTAGGAGTGGAGTTGCCAATTGGTTTCATTTGACTTTACCTAATTTTCTTGGCTAACAGTCCTATATTGTGCTTGTGTGTGTGTGTATATATATACACATACATATACATATGGCAGAAAGACACAGAGACAGAAAAGAAAAAGAGAGGCTGTACTTGTTTGCATGTCTTATCTGAAATTTTTGCATGCATAGCAGATTCAATAACCATAGAGTTGAAAAGATGGCATCAAAATCATTGGCTGAAAATATCCTACAAAGGGAAAACTTTCTGGAAAAAATGTCTAACCTGAGTTGAGCTGGTTTTTTTTTTAAAGAGCTGGAGAGAAGAGAGAAGATAGTGCTGCAGTAGGGGCCACAGCACAAGTAAAGGCCTGGTGATTGGGCTGGATATAGAGTACTTGGGGAATAAGTAAAAGTTAGTAGAGGAGGCTGGAATGATTTATTAGGAATCACCTCGTCAAGGTCTTTGAATGGCAGCCTCAAGGGTTTAAAAACTACATTTTTAGGCCGGGCGCTGTGGCTCACCCCTGTAATCCCAGCACTTTCGGAGGCGGGCGGATCACAAGGTCAGGAGATTGAGACAATCCTGGCTAACACGGTGAAAAACCCCGTCTCTACTAAAAGTATAAAAAATTAGCCGGGCGCGGTGGCGGGCGCCTGTAGTCCCAGCTACTCGGGAGGCTGAGGCAGGAGAATGACGTGAACCCGGGAGGCGGAGCTTGCAGTGAACCGAGATCGCGCCACTGCACTCCAACCTGGGCGACAAAGGGAGACTCCGCCTCAAAAACAAACAAACAAACAAAAAAATACCTACATTTTTATAGCTTTAGGGGAGCCATTGGAGACTATGGTTTAAATACGTCAATCACATGATCACATCAGATGGGCATGATTACAGCAATGACTGGCAGGTGCAGGCAGGATGTACCTAAATAGGGAGACACGAAGCAAGCCCTCCTCCTTTAGGAGTCTATTGCAGCAATTCAGGACTGAGGTAAAGGCTCTGAGCATAGCCAGCTGGAAGTCAGTAGCTTAAATATTGATTTAGTGGGCAAAAGCCGCATTCATCACCGGGCTGGTTCCCTAAAAACCCCGTGCGTATGTGCAGGGAACTCATCATTTCCCTATTACATAAATTGATTAGGTCATTCGGAGCCGAGATTGATGCCAGAGATTTGCTGCTAATCAAGCTAGAATAGCAAGTTGGAGGACAAGACAGGCCTTCTGCCAACTGGGCAAGGAACTGGTCCCAGAAGCAGAGAACACTGCAGCGAAGTACCCTGTGTTTGCTTGGGGAGTCTGAGCAAAGATAGCCTCTGAGAGGCCTGGCAATGCCCTTCAGTTACATCTGGGGTCTCCAGGGCAACTCCTAGAATGACACTTCTCAGGGCTTCTGTCAAGAGCTGACCAGCCAAGTGGAATCCAGCCCCAAAGGTCCATGACAGGGCTGTCCTCACTGTGTGCTGAAGCTGTTAAGAGTGGAGGTACTGGGGAAACAGGGCCTAGGGCAGCATCTGTGGAGAGTCCAGGGGAGCCAAAGCCTTGGAGAAAGAGTTTACTGTTTTGGCAATAATAGCAATAGTCTGCAATAACAAAAATTTGTGTTTGTATACACCTTCTACAGTGCTCCAGAAAAAAGGGAGGTTCAGCTTTCTTGGTGGATAAGATACTCTCCCTCTCACACAAAGACACCCTAGCCCCATTCTAAGGAGAGCCCTGCAAAACTAGCCACATGCCATCCAGTGCCAGGAAGCCTGGTTCTGACATGGTGGTGGTGGAGTTTCTACCCATCTGTCCCTAACACAGAGGAAAGTGTACCTGGCTCCATCTATAAACTGAGGCAGCATATCTGGGAAGAACCAAATCTCCAGAGCACCCTGGTTTAGGACAATCAACATCCCAAGTCAGATGTCTTTCAGCTTTCACAGCTCTCCTGTCTGCAGCCCACTTCTCATTCTGCGACCGGCCCTAGTTTCGAAGGCGTGAAATGCTCAGTGAGTAGTGGAGGGAACACTTTTAGTACTATGACCCGTAATTGACGCTGCTGCCACCACTTTTGGTTGACCTTAGCCCCTAACTGGAAATGGGTGGGGGGGCAGGGGGCAGGGATCTACTTTTTGCCACCGCTCACCCACCTGGGATATCTAAGTATAGTCATCATTATTATTATTATTTGCTGCCATCACATCATCACCAGGGTCTTGCTTCCCGCAGTCCATAGTAAGGGGGAGGACAGGGAAGGAACCGGCTGCCCGAAGAGGATGATTTTCCGCCTGTACTGAGGGTGTTCCTCGCCAGAACTTTTGTGGCACCGGCAAAGCCGGCTTGTGTCCAGCAGAGAAGCACCCGCAGCCGCGCGGGGCATCCGTCGTCTTTTTCTGCCGCGGTGGGGCATAGGAGGGCAACCATTTGCCCGGGGCGTTCCATAGCACACCGTTCCCCGCGCCGGCCTCAGGGGAGCTGCTAGTGAGCTTCCCCTACACCTCCTCTATTCCTCTACTCTCTGCCGCAGCCAGGGTCTTATTCCCCGCCCCGGGCTAGAGGGGTCGGTGAGCTGGGGTGGCGAAAGGAGCCCAGCAGTCCGCCGGGCCTGGGCTCTTTTTCCCGGTGGCACCTTGGTCCCCCACCCGCGCTTGACTCCTCCCCCGTCTCTATTCCGCAGCGTCCCCGCCCTGTCAGCAGCCTGCTTCAGCGACCGCACCTGCCGCGGGTGGTGGGTGGGGGGGTACACGCAGGAGGTAAAAAGGAAAACAGGGAGGGTTTGGGGTGCACAGCGCAGCGGGGTGAGCAGCCTTGCCCGCGCCTCGGACCCCTGCAGCCCTAGCGGCGCCCGCCCGCGGCTGCGGCACCGATGCGCTGTCCGCGGTGCTGACGCCGGCCGCCGCTCGGTCGGGAGGGGGAGCAAAAGTCCTCGTTCCCGGGTCGCCCGGAGCCCAGCGACCGCCTCTCCCCGATTCCCCATTTCCAATGGAACCCGCTGCGTCCTGGCGCTGCGGTTCGATCCAGGGCAAAGGAGTGAACGAAGGTAACTTAAACTTCGGACTAACGCCCGAGAACCCAGTGTCGGCGATTCGCGTCGCGCAGCCTCCAGCCCTGGAGACCTCAGAGCACCACCAAGTTGAGCAAAGTTTCACCGCGGCATGAGATAAGGGAGGGATTCCAGAGGCGAAGCGCAGAGAGGAGCAAGACGAGGTTCCCCGGCGAGGTGGTAGCTCGCACCGCAGTCGGACACCTGCTCCGGTGCCCCGCATTAGTGCCGCCGGAGCCACCGGGAGGCGTCGCGGCAGCCCAACTCTCCACCCCCTCCCTCCTGTCCCTACTCACCCCTCCCCAACACCCCGCCCCGGGCGCCAGTGACTCCGCCTCTCCCTGCCGGGCGGCTCTTCGGCTGGAGCTGAGAAAGGAGCGCTTTCCCGGACTCGGCTCGGCTCCGAGGCTCCGAAGCCGACGCCGCCAGCTCAGCCCCGGGGGCGGGAGCAGGACTGCCAGCAGATCCCGCACCTAGGAGCCGCCGAGCCCGAACGCCTCATGGGACGCCCCCGGGGGCTCTCTCCCCGCCCTGCTGCCGAGTCCCGGTCCTAGGCGCCCGGGCTCCACGGCCCACCCCGCCCGCAGCCCGCGGCCTGTCTGGAGAGGAGTATGAGGCCCGGGGCCCCGCGGACGCCGGCCACCGGGCGGCAGGGGCCTAGCTGCGAAGCCCCGCGCCCGAGGGCGGCGGGTAAGGAGCCGCGGGAGCCGGCGAGGCGTCGGGGCGCGGAGAGGAGCGCCCCTGCCCGGGCACCCGCTGGGCCACGGGACTCGCGTGTGGCCTGAGTGCCGGGGAGGAGGCGGAGGCGCCCCTCCGTCCGGGCTCTGGGAAGGCGGCGAGGGGCTCCGCGGCGGCCCCGGACCCCTGGCCACCATCCTCACGCTCCTGCTCCCGCCGGGGGGATGTCGCGGCCCGGGCCCCGAGCGCCGCCCCGGCCCCGGGGCTGAGCTCCGGACCATGTCCTCCCGCAGCCCCCGGCCCCCGCCCCGCCGTAGCCGCCGCCGCCTGCCGCGCCCCTCCTGCTGCTGCTGCTGCTGCCGCCGCTCGCACCTCAACGAGGACACCGGCCGCTTCGTGCTGCTAGCGGCGCTCATCGGCCTCTACCTGGTGGCGGGTGCCACAGTCTTTTCCGCGCTGGAGAGCCCCGGCGAGGCGGAGGCGCGGGCGCGCTGGGGCGCCACGCTGCGCAACTTCAGCGCTGCGCACGGCGTGGCCGAGCCGGAGCTGCGCGCCTTCCTCCGGCACTACGAGGCCGCGCTGGCCGCCGGCGTCCGCGCCGACGCGCTGCGCCCGCGCTGGGACTTCCCCGGCGCTTTCTACTTCGTGGGCACCGTGGTGTCAACCATAGGTGAGCGGCGCGCCCCCCCGCGCGTCTTTCCTCTCTGTGCCTTTCACCTGCCGCCCTTTTCACTGCTCGGCCGCTCGGTCAGCGTCCCTCGGCTCTCCCTTCCCTTCTAATGTCCCTTTGCTTACTTTTGTCTCGCCCTCTCTTCTCCGCCGGACCCCGTTCTCTCTCTGTGTCCCTCTCGGCTTTCAGTGACGGAGGAAAGCCCACCTCTGGCGCTCACCCCGCGGTGGTTTGCCTGGCAGTGTGGCCTAATGGGGGAGAATCCGGGCCGCCTGCGCTCCAACACTGGCCGGCTCCGTGACCTGACCTCTCTGAGCCTCCGTTTTCTCCTCTAAGAATACGTGCCACGGCTACCGGTTCTTTCCTATTTTCCACCCACAACCCCCGGGCCTCAGTTTCCTCTCCAGGATGATCTCAAAAGCCCCTTCTCTCTCCACCCTAAGCGCTTTTATTTCTTTTCATAGTCTTCCCCCTTTCTTCTTTTACCCTGTGTTTTCCCCCTCAGTGGCCTCTAACTCCTTTACCCTGGAGAGGGTGACCACTTGCCCCAGAATCACTTTCCCTAGATCTCCTTCCCACCTGCTTCTCCTACAATCTATACCGCCCCTTACCCGCCCCCCAAAGTAAAACCCGTTAGCCTGAGGCCAGGACTTCAGCTGCTGTTCTGCCTCCCTTCCTTGTGTTCTCCCCCAACTCCCAGCCCCTTCTCCAATTTCTTGACCGTTTCTTTGTTCCCTTGCCACTTTTTCCAACCATTAGTGGTACCAAGGGGTAGCTGGGAGCAGTGATAGTTCCCCTATTCTTTCCATCATGTCTTCTCCCTTTTTTTGGATATAAACAGTTTACGTTTTCTCAACCTTATGAAGAATGCTGTGTAAAGAGTCCTTCAAGCCCCCGCCCCTTTCTGTGTGGCCAGACTGCTGCCTCTGAGCTCCTGTGGAGAAATTCTGGAGCCACCCCTGCTCTCCATCCACCCCTTCATTCCTCTTTCTTCCTCTCCTTTCACTCGCTTTTCCCATCCCCCACTTTCCCTGGGTGTCATGTGAAACAAAGCCCCCCCCCCCACTCACCTGTATAGAGTGCAGCAGAAATGCATGCTTATCACCTTGACAAGGCTTTGTGTGTCCCCAACTCCTGCTTTGAATCCCAGGATGGAAGAAGGCACTTGGCTGGTCACACCTCTAGTCACCCCAAGGCACTGTCTCCTGTGCAGTTTTGGAGGAGGGGGTAGGATTTGCTGGGCTTGAGAAGTGAGGGATTTCATAGACACACGTTCTGGAGTGGTTTGGTATGCCAGTTCAGATACAGAGGCATGGACTGTAACTGACCAGGATAAGCCATAGCAGATGGCTGGTTGGAGGCAGGGAGAGAGGCTGCCTCCATGTGCAGCATATGAGCAGCTAGAGATGTCTCTCTAAGTGTATATGTATAGTCTATGAAAGCACTTCCTTGCCTTCAATGATTTTTCATGTGTCATGCTTGATCTGATTATTTTAAATAGAAAAGGCAAATATGGCCCCCGTCCAAGGCACACACAAATTGGATAAAAATATCCTTTAAAAAGCTATATCATGTTGTTATGGTGATAGAAGATATAAAATGACCCCCTCAAAAATCCCCTTTTAAGAGCTGCATCAAGTTGCTATAGCAACTAGAGTTTTTTTTTTTTTTTCTTAAATGCTTTAAAAGTACTAAGGATGCTTAGTCCTGGAGGATGACATCATGCATCCATAGCTCATTGTTGACTTGTGCTCTTCCTCTTGTAAACACACCCTTTCCTTTTCTTCCACCTGGAGGCACCTGTGCACATATTGGGTGGCCACAACACTTTTTCCCAGTGACATGTTCTGGCTTCCTAATGGAACTCACAGGCTAAAGGGAAAGCTGTTGGCAGTGTCCCTTTCCTTTTTAGGCCATGAGTCCATCCAAATAAAGCCCCATTCCAATGGCCTGTGGTCTCTGTGCCTCTCTAATGGGCTCCATCAATCTGTCGTTCGGTACCCCTTTGGAGGCACTGATTCTGAGCCCAGCCACAGCTTCTAAAGCTTCTCTTTCAGTAATTTACACAAAATCAAGTCAGTGTGTTGGGAAATTGTTCCATGCCCCAGCCTTTAGTCTACTGGCAGGATTGGCTGTTCCTTAGTCAAGTGGAAAGGAACTATATTCTCTTTCTTGATTTGTGTTTTCAGATGTAGGCAAGCAATGTAGGAGGGCTACACTGAAGCATGTGATTATGTTACGAGTGACCCAGCACGTTGCTTCCAAAATCTGCGGGGAAACATTCAAACCAGCCGGTATACAGCCCTGGGTTGAAACAGCCCTCTGTGGGGATGCCAAGACAGCCACACAGTGCTGGTTATTGCCGCTGCTGGGATATTCTGGGGTCAGTGGTTCAAATTGGTCACTTCCATCAGTCAGATAAGTTCCGCCGAATCCCCAAGTAGCGTATTGGCATTTCAGCTTTCTCTTTGCAAAATGCATTTGGATGAGGTTTAAGTAAAGATCTCCACAGGTCAGTTTCTCTTCTGCTTACATAGTTCCGTTCTCTTAAATGGCCTGAATCTTCAGAGACAATCATTATTATTATTGATGCTTTTATGGGTTCAACAGATCAGGGAGCCAAAGCTCAGTCCACAAAAAATGGGCAGTCAGAATTCTTTATCTGCTTCTTTATCCAGTGAAGAGGACAATTAGCATGTACTCCATTTTATTTGATGAGTTTCACAGTGTATATGGTTCATACAGGGCTGTGGAATTCAGGGGAACAAAATGATTTGGTTTAGTTATTTATACTGCCTAATCAAAAGGACATATGTGTGTGTGTGTGTGTGTTGTGTAGACCCAGATATAGGGTTCATCTAGACTTTAGTATAGGAAATCTTTCCTTCCATTCATTCCATAACATGATTGTATGTATCAGGCTGTATTTTGAAAGGTTAAAGCTTATGCTACATGGCAGAGATTAAGGCATATCCCAACATGGGCAGCTGGATCGCAGCATTTATGAGCAACATATCTTGGCCATCCTCACTGAAGATGATTAGAACAAGAAGGGGACCTTTGGTCCAATCTCATGTGGCACAGGGTTAGGGGACTTGTCAGTGGTCACACAGTTAATGAGGGGTTCAGCTAGGTCCAGAAACCAAGTTGTGCAATATCCACCAATTTCATGCATATAATTGGTGGGAACATTCTTGTTTGAGATTGAAGTATTTAATAATGTCTGTCTGTCTATCTGAGTGTAAGAGTGTGTGTGTGTTTGTGTGTGTGTGTGTGTGTGTGTGTGTGTCCAGGGCAGGGACTGGTCTGCTGGTCTATTGGTCACGTCATCAACTGATTAAGTCCAGAGAAAACTTGAAGGATAAGACAGATGTTACAGACCAGACAAGTTAGAAGCATCTGGCAAGTCTTAGATAGCTAGACAGGCAAGAGCCAGCCTAAAGGGCAGAGATGGGGCACTAGCAAGTATGAGAGCTTCTGGCAAACTGTGGTCTAAGGACAGAAGTCACTTTCTTTCTGCCCTTTTTTGCACCAGTGTGTGTATGTGTGTGGGCACGTGCACGGGCACGTGCACGGGCACGTGCACACACACACTCTTGAGAGCACATGTGTATAGAGGAGGGGAAGAAGGAACAGGAATGGGCTTTCACCTGGTGGAAGACGTAATGACAGGTTTAGGTATGGCTGTGTGTACTCAAGGTTACATGGAACAGCACGATGAAGTAGAATGTTTGTCCTGACATTTGGTTTGAACAGGGCCCCATATCCACAGCTGGGCAGTTTGCAGTCGTGTAGATACACGTGTGTCCACACAGTGCAGTACCAGTGGAAAATTTTGCCTGTGATTATTCAGCAGCCGTTCAGGCTGTGTAGAAAGTTAATCTGAATAGCTCAAGCGAAATAAAAATCCACTTTGTAGTCTAAATTATTCATACTGATTGCTTACACAGAACTGAAATGCTGGGTAATTATTATTTCTCCCATTTATGCTATGTGACATATTCCCTAGGGGTTGAAATCAAGTTTGCTTTAATGTGAATGTATTCATTTATTCATGCCCCCAATTAATAAACATCTAAGACAAACATCACTCATCATAGATGCATGTGTGACCTCTGGCATGTTGTCTGCACCTCCTGTGATTGTATGAACTCCTGAAGATACCATCTTGTGTTCTTTTAGCACGAAACCATGTTCTTGAAGACAGTATTCCAGCTCAAAGATATTCCAAACAATCCAAAGAGAATTAACCCATCACCTCACATCCTAAAGGATGTTTATCAGTTAACTTTGAAAAGATTAAATGGAAACTCTCCACTGGGGTTTTAATTATGCATCTGCTGTCAGATTTACACATAGGAAAGAACATATTTTAAAATCTTTCTCAAATGGCAGCTTGATATAAACAGAAATATTTTTGCTTCCTTTTATTAGGTTTTCTGGCAGCGTTTTTTAGCTATAAAGCTAAAATCATGCCGCTGTAGACGGGATGGTGTAGGTATAAGAGTTGTCACTTTTGGCACTGCATAATTTAGCTTGCTACTTTCAGAATTAGGCACACTTAATTATTCAGCCACGAGATTAGTAACAAGTCCTAACTTTTTCCCTCTTTTTCAACATGGATTTTTAAAAACTCTTTTTGCTACTAAGGAAACTAAGACATTAAAAGCCCAAAATGTCACTACTGCATTTACATTCAACTTTCTTCTAATATGTATGTAATCCAGCTGGAGATAGTTTTGATATCTGGAATGAAATACATTATCCAGAAGGAGAGGTGCACCCTTCCTTGCGTATTTCTGTCATCAACTTTTTTTTTTAAAGAGACACAGTCTTTACTCCATTGCCCAGGCTGGAGTACAGAGGTGCGAATACAGCTTACCATAGTCTCAACCTCCTGGGTACAAGCAATCTTTCCACCACAGCCTCCCAAGAAGCTGGGACTACAGGTACACATCACCACACCTGGCTAATTTTTTTTTTTTTTTTTTTTTTTAAGAGACAGAGCCTCAATACATTGCCCAGGCTGATGTCAAACTCCCGGGCACAAGCAATCCTGCTACCCCAGCCTTTCAGTGTGCTGGGATTACAACCGGGAGCCACCATGCCCAGTCTCATCAACTATTTTTTATTGAAAGATGGTGCTATGACAGCTTTGAAGGACATTTAGGAAGAAAATATCTTCTTAAATTTGAAACTCTGAGTGGAGAGCAAGAAATGTATTACCATTCACTGCTCCATCCTCAGCACCCAGCATCAGACCTAGCCCATAGTAAACAATAATTATTTATTGTATGAATAAGAGAACAAGTCATTCATGATACCACTGCACTAACACAACTCTTCATGTTTGCACATTCCCCTGCAGTTCCTTGTCATGCCTTTTGTAGGAAAGAGGAAGGAAACTAACTGATGTGTACTGAGTTGCTTCTGTCTTATTAACATTTTGTTACTGATGTTGTTTCTGTGTTTCCACATAGGCTGATTTTAGTGGGGTGCATAATATTCCATCTAGTTGATGTTCTGTAATTTACTACCCCTGTTGCTGGATAGCTGGGTGTTTCCCAGTTTGGGGCTATTTTGAGTAATGCCACAGTGATCATCTTTATGCAAGATGACCTTTTCTTTCTGTGATATCTCCTTGGGATGACTTCCAGCTGGTGAAATTGCTGAGTCAGTGGGTACTGCTGTCTTCACGGTGCTTGTGGCCAGCCCCTTTGGAGCGAGAGACTGTCTGGTCTCTTTGTATCTGAGCCTATGCCTCTATAAAGTCTAGCAGCGATTGGACAGTTATCCAGCTAATTGCTCCATGGAAAGGGGCCACACATCCACTTGGTTTTCTCCAGGATTGCACTCAGTTCCAGGAGCTGAGCTGCCTCCCGAACAAGGCTGTGGCATTAGTGTCTTCAACCTCCCTTGTTTTAATGAGAGCAGCTTCCTTTGGGAAGTTCTGGGTGAGTGGAGAAAGGTAAGAAGAAAAAATAGGTGGGGACACTGCCAGGTCATCAAAAACTGAGACAAGAAAGGTACCTGGACCCCCCTGTTCTCCCCTGGACTCCCAGGAATGGTCTGCCGCTATTCCTGGGCCAAGCCAGCTGAGAGAGAATGTATTTCCACTCAGTTTTGACCATGCCCAAGGGCCCCAGCATTGAACAGCTCAGAATTGTGCCTAATGGAGCAAAGGTACACTCCTAGAGTATTCTAGCTGGAAGCACCACAAAGATCCTTCAGAACTTTCCCCAGTCATGTGGACCATTTTGTCAACAAAAGCCAACAATCAGCCCATTATAGCAAATAGGAGCAGAGCTGCTGTCATTGGGGGTGGGGCCTGGAGTCCGGACCAGTGGGCCTTTCCTCAGATGACACCCGCTCCCTGACGTCTTCTCTGAGGAGCCCTAGAGCATCTCCAAGACCAGCCTGAAGAGGTGAATTTAACCTCGTTCCTCATTTTACACAAAGCTCAGAGAGGAAGAGAGGTTGCCCAAGTTACCCAGCAAGTCAGAGGCGGATTCGCTGAGAGCTTGAGCTCTCATCCTCCCTGGAAGAGTTATATCAATATTGCCAAAGGTAGGTGTATCTCTCCCACCCTCCCACACCCCTTCTTACACACATAATTCTCACACTCGCAAACAGCACACACGAACACACACACACACTCCTCACATAGACAGGTAGAGAATCCAGCACAGTTCTGAGAGGGCACCAAGGCTTCCCAGAAGGGGTGAGTGTTGCGCTGCACACAGAGGGGAGGAGCTGGAGAGAAGGGTGGGCATCTGAGGAGCAGAATGCAGGCTGAGTGACTTGTTGGGGGGCTTCGGGTAAAAAGTCCTGCTTGATCTGGAGGTGGTGGTGGTAGCCTTGGGTGAGTGCTCAGTAAGTGTCCCCATCGCTGACAGGGGGAGCGGTACTCCCTTGCCTTGCTTGGCTGCCTCAGATTCAGAGGATCTTGGAAACAACAAAAGGTCACTGGTCTATTCCTGTGGTCACCCCCAGCTCTGGAGTCCTCCCCAAGCTTTCTGGCCCTTCCATTTTTTCTGTCCAGTTCCACTGACTTTCCAGGGTCTGGGGCTCTGCGTGGGGTCACTAGCCAGTAACCCAGAAAGTGTGTGGAGCCCAAGGTGGGTGCTTTGGGCAGAGTCCAGCCCTGATCATCACCAAAGTTTTTTAAGAGACACGGTCATACTCTCTGCAGAGTTTCTACACAGGGAGAGTTGGCGAGGAGCAGTGGGTGGAGGGACTTGAAACTGCAAGAAGCACAGCACTTTCCAAGAGGTTGGGGAGGTGCTGGTAGAAAATGAAGAAGGGTACTGAAGCCCCTTGTCTCTCACCCCAAGCCAACTCTTGGCCACCACCACTGCTGTGAGACTCTGGCCCCCGGAAGTTCTACCCCAAACCCTGCCATTCCCTAGCCACCTACCAGGTGACTCTAGGTCCCCTCTTCAGGCAGCCACTGGCTATGGTGGAGAATGCTCTGGACTCTGTCTGTGAGTGCTGCCTCCTCCCTGTGCTTGGCCAACCCCAAACTCAGGGCTAAGTTCCTGGCTTACTAGCAGGTCAGTGGTAATTGAGTTCTGGGGTTTTTCCTCCATCTGCTTCCTCCAGATCCCAGAGGATCTCATTCCAAGGTGACCTCAGGATGAAGTATCCAGAACCTTGTAATTGCAGATTTTACAATGTTCAAACACAGTGTCTTTATACTCACAGCAACAGATGTTACAGACCAGGAAGGTAGGGTAACATGCAGCAGTGCTTCTCAAACTGTAAGGTGCCTGGGAATCACCTGGGAATCTGCTTACCATGTAGTTTCTGTTGAGTAGGTCTGGGGTGGGATCTGACAGTCTGCATTCCTCGTGAGCTCCTGGCCATGCCTATGCTGATGCACTTGGAGTCATTAGGGTAGAGAACAGCGGTGAGTCAGGCACTAGGAGTCTAGACCTGACTCTGCCACTAACTGGCTGCATGGCTTTAGGCAGGACATATCACCATTCAGTGCCTCAGTTTCTCCCTTACTAAAAGAAGGGAATGCCCAAGGTCCTTTGAGCCCCTTCTTAGCTCAGATGTTCTTATATCTGGGAAGACTATTGGTTCATATCCTTCCAGTATAGTTTAGTGTAGACTCCAAACACACCAGCACTGCAGCCAGCCTGCTTGCCTGGATTTACGTCCTGATTCTAACATTCAAACGTGTGGTCTCGGTGAGTGGATATACTTCTCCTTGCCTCAGTTGCCTCCTCTCTAAAGTGAAGACCATGCTGGTTCTTACCCCATGGGGTTACTTTAAAGACTGAAGGCTCTAACCCATGGGTGCAGTGCCTGGTAACCCTGAGTAGCATCTGCTCCCCAGATCTTGGCAACCCTGTTGGTGAGCCCTGCCCTGCCTCTCTGTGCAGGAGGGGAGGCCGAGGCACGTTTCCTTCCCTGTAGCCCACCCGGCCACACCACCCTGTGCATGGTCCAGTCCTCTGGGCCTCAGCCCCCCTGCAGTGTGGCACCTGCTGCAGTCTGGTTGGTCACTGCCTCTCGGGTGTGTTGTTGTGTCCTATGCTGTTACATAACCGGCCTGGAAGGGTACTTTTGAAAATGCATTTTCTTTGGGTCCTTAACTAGAATATCTTAATCATCCCTCATAGGCACAGTGCTCTTTAATCATCATCAAGGACATAATTGGTGGATAACTGAATGAATGATTGAGTGGTGAGTTAGACCAGTGACATCCAGTGCTTCTCTGCCCCCCACACCGAGAGCAGAGCCCTGGGCAGTCACACCGCTGCCCACCCTTCTTGTTTTCCAGGTGTACTGGGGCCCCTTGGCAGTGCTTAGGCTGAGGAGGAGGTCATGGAGCTGAAGAGTAGCAGGGAAGCTGGATGCTGGCTGAGGCCAGGTCCCGCCACACTTCTCTGGGGTGGGTCCAGTGTCATGGCTGCTGTGTGGAGGTCGCTAAAGGAAGGCACTGCAGCAAATAGCCCCATGTGTGGGTGCTAGGCTGCTGCTTCTTGCATCCCAGGGCTACCATGGCTCCCTGCTGGGTGGAGGAAGCACCAGGACCCCCTTCCCAGGCAGAAGCCTCCTGGGGCAGGACAGGATCTGGGGCCAGGGAAGGCCGCAGAGCCCACCAGCATCTCCCCTCTCCGAACTCTCCGTCATGCCAGCAGCCAGTGCCTTTGTTCTAGAGAGTGAGGGGGATAATTGAGGCGTTGTTGGTCTCCCTGATTGACTCCCCTCCCTGCCACATGTCATGTTTGCCAGTTCACTGTGTTTTTATCTGCATTTACTCAGTAAGCTCCCCAAAATCCTAGGACAGCAAAGAAAATTGTATCCCATTTCACAGATGACAGGCTCAGAGAGGTTAAGCAACTTTCTTGGCTTCACACAGCAAGTCAATCAAGGCAGAATAGAGGATCTGGGGCTCCTGACTGCTCAAGATCTTCTCTGCTGTCTGAATTGTGCAGTTCCACAGATGGGGAAGAACGACAGCCTAGTCTGGGGTCTGCAGGGTTGTGTGGGTGGAGGAGGAGGATGAGGAGGCATCAGCAAGAGCTGAAGCACAGTTTGGGGACTCTGGGATTTGGCTGTGCTGTGCTTCTGGCAGTGTCAGTGGCTACACTAAAGCGAGGGCTGCCTGCTTCCTATCCTTTGCCACCTAGTACCTCTTTGTGAAGGAGGCTGCCAACCAGATGGGAGAGGGTAAAGCACGTGCTTCCCACAGAGCTCACCAGAACTCTGAGAACTTGTTGAAGAGGACTGAGCTCTCGCCCAGACCTGAGAACCCTCAGCCTTGCACTGGAAATAGCTGCAGTGGGCATGAACAGGCGGGACAGAAAACCAAAAAAACAGGAGGGCCTCCTTTAAGGACACCAGCAGGGAAAACCTGGGGACATGGCCAGCTCAGAACTCGCCTCCTGAAGGATGGTTGGCTTGAGGGAGACTCTGCCTAAGGTCATGTCCTGGGACAGACCCTGCCCAGACCTTGCACTGAGCACCTGCCAGTGCTACCCTCCTCTCTAGCCATCCTTAACTTCTGTCCCCCTTACCTCGCACTTTAAGCCTGTAGGATGTTGCATATGCTGTTCTCTTCACCTGGAATGCCCTTCCCTTCCTCCCTATTTTCTACCAGGTGAAATCGGTCTTCAAGATCCAGCTCAAATGGTGCCACTAGAGAGGGACCTACTGTGAAGTCCCTCTTACTGCCCTCAGACCTATGACAATTATTTGTTTCTCTGCCAGCTTCCCCAGCTGCGAAGTAAGCCACTGTTCAGTGGGATAAAATGTGTCTAAAGCTGGCCCAGGACCCAGCACATAGTAGGTACGCAGAAAACTTACTTTCTTCTTTCTCCACCTCAGAAGCTACATCTTAGTAGTGCTTGTCTCTGTTACAATTAATCACATGATAATAACCATAATGGCAGCAGCTATGCATTGAATGACTACTTTGAAGTGCAGCAAAGAGGTAATTTCTGTCAATCATGGAGCATAATACTTGGCACAAAGTAGGTGATTAATCAACATATGTTGAGTGGATGGAATGAATGAGTAACTGAAAACCCTGGGCTGCTGGAAATTAACGACAAAAAATAAAAACTGAGCAAGCTGGGCCCAGGCCAGGTTCTCAGAACCTCCCAGGGCCTCCCTGCCGGGCTCCCCAACCTTGCAGCTGGAGGGGCTGGCTGTGCATGAGCCCCTCTGCTGGGCCGTTGCTTTAATGCTCTCTCAGTGGCTGGCAGGTGTGCAGCAGGGCAGCCAGCTCATTCTGGAGCTCTTCTCCCTGGCAGTGCTGTTTCCGTGGCTCTCTGAGTCAGCTGGGTCCTTGTCCTGACCCTGCCCTGGACTGAAACCAAACTAGACAATTCTAAGCCTCAGCGCTTGTTATCTGCAGAAGGCAGTAGGAAAAGTTCAGTCCTGAACTAGGAGGGCTTCTGGTCCTAGTTTTCCCATTGACTCAGATTTCCTATCTGGCCCTGGCCTTGGCCACATGTCTTAGCCATAAGGAGGCCCTGCTGAATTCCACCTCTCAGTCCAGTGGTTCTACCTTTTCTCTTCACCTGCCCAGGACACATTCCTTAGAAACTGGATGTTGCTTCACAAATTTGACGGAAGTTTAATCAGTAATGAAATGCAATTCCACAAACCAGGAAAAGCCACCCCCACCCACACAGCCCAGCACCATCACAATGCCTCCAAAAATACTTGGGGAAGCTTTTATTGGAATCAGTTGTCCCAGCTTTCTGGAAAGTTTCAGTTGAGATAAACGCAAACTCCGAATCGCACTCCGCGTGACTCCTCTCTAATCCTTTCCAAATGGCCATGATCTCCTTCCCTGCTGCCAAGTGTTCTGAATTCTGAGCGTCTCGTGTGAGCCTGTTTAGCTGCTAACACCAGAACCTGCCAGGGATTCTGCAGGGACAGCCCAGGTGCGAGAGGGAAAGGTAGACACGGGCCTCTGCCTGTGCTGAGTGTGTTGGCACTTCCTAGGGGCAGGGTGCATTTTGGAGGCCATGCAGGTTTGGATTGTTGGGTTCTCTTCTAAAATGGAAGGTGGGGAAGGAAAGCTGAGATCGCATGGGAGCTAATTCTGAAGGTCTGGCAGCCTCAGTGGCAGGCAGGGAAGAGGTCCTTGCCTGTGTCAGTGCAGAAGTGGGACTGCAGGGCCTGCCCCTGCCAGCACCCTCTTTGTCACTCCCCACACTTCCTGCTGGTTTGGCATGGAATCACTTGTGTGACTGTGTGCTTAGCATCTGCTTCTCTTGCCAGATTCTGGGTTCCTGGAAGATGAGAACTCTATCTCTTCCATTCCCCTCCATGTCTCCAGTGCCTGGCACAGGGCATGGCACATGGGAGGGCCTACAGAAATATTTTCCGAAACAATGTAAATTTGAATGAATGGCTGTTTCCAAGATTCCCAACTCTACCTAGGTACCTGTTTTATAAAAAGTAAAATATCATGATCAGATGATGACCTGCTTTGTAAAAGAAAGCTTTGCTTCTCAAAGGGATTCATTCCAAAGCTTCTGTAAGCAGCAGCATACCCCATTATATTTACAGAGAGATGTAACTTGTAATCAATGTCAGGAACCCAGCAGCTGCATGAAGTCCACCTTACTGCCATTTCTACCTTCACACAGTCCCCAAATCCCTAAGGCATCTCAGTCCCTAACATCAAATTAGTGAGCAATATACATGACCCGGAAGGCAATTCAGAAGAGTATATAACAAGAGCTGAAGTGAGTCGTACACCTGTACTGATTGGAGTTGTTCAGGCCTCTTGGCACAGTCAAGCAGAGATTGGATTGTATGCCTCACAGACGGAAATTGCCTTACAAAGCTCCTTGATGTGCATTGTTCAGCCGGGCAGGTATGCATTATTCATGTATCCATTTTAAGAATGAAGAAATCTGCATTGCCAAGTGACAATTTGCAGTACAATGTAACGGTTAGGGAGAGAATGCTGGGGGCCCTGGTCTTGGGTTTGAATTTTAGCTTGTCTTGGTCTGTTTTCTGCTTCCATAACAGAATATCACAGACTGGGTAATTTATTTAAAAAAAAAAAAAAAGTTTATTTAACTCACACTTCTGGAGACTGGAAAGTTTATGATAGAGGGCTCCAGCATCTGGCAAGAGTCATCCATGTGGAAGGCATCACATGGTGAGCAAGTGCGGGACAGAATCAGCCCAAACTCATCCTTTTATCAGAGCCCGCTCCTCCAATAACCAACCTACCCCAGTGATGATGACGTTAATCCATTCATAAGAACAGAGCCCACATGACCCAATCGCCTCTTAAAGTTCTCACCTTTTAAAAGTCTTACAATAGCCATTGGATTTCAACATAAGTTTTGGAGGAGACATTCAAACCATAGCAAGCTCTGTCATTGGGGTTGCCAGCATGCATGTCCTGCCCATTTACTGAAGTCTGCCTCACTGAGTTCCTCTCCAGCGTTCTCCAGCCTCCCACAGATGATGCATCCAAGAACTGGCTGGGCTCCTTAACCATCTCATCTATAACCATATTTCTTTCCATCCCACCCCAGCAGGTCATTTGGTTCTATCTGTGTCCTTGCTATTACTAGTAACTGCGTTACTTTCAAAGTTTTTGACTCCAGACATCTCACCTCTGACCACTACCTCCCATGCTTCCAGCTCCCATCCTTTGATCTCACCCTATATGGGTGAGATCATAATCCTTTGGCTGTAAGACCTACAGGTCCTTTACACTCCCACTCTTATTTTCCCACCACCTTCTTTGAGCCTGCATTTCTTTTTTAACCCAGCTTGGATTCATTCCCTTTTCAGAGACCCTTAACTTCCTTGCCCCTCTCTCCCTATGTTGTACTCCTGTTAAAATACCAACTTTCCACTTACTTTTCATCTGCCCCCAAGCAGCTGAATGTGGCTAAGAAACTATGCAGAGATGCTAACTGGTCCAACTTTAAATTAGTGACCCTTAGTACCAGCTGGACACTCCACACTGGCAGCACCCCCCCATCCCACTGTACTTCCTACTGTGTCCTCCACTTATCCTCCCTCTTCTCACCTTTAGCCTCCCATTCCCCTCACTCTCTGCTAATTACCTTTTTTTCACACTCCATTGAGGAAATAATCAGAAAGGGACTTTCTTATCTTCACACCCCTAAATCCACCCACCATGTGGAGCTGCTTTCTCTCCTGTGACAGTGGATGAAGTGCCCACTTACAAATGCCAGTTTCACTGGGTCTCACTTCCTCTAACGTCCTCCTGGACTTAGTTCCTGCCATTACCCACTCCCCATGCATTGTTAATTTATACTCTATCGGTATGCAAACATATATATTCTTCCTTCTTAATAGACCCTGCATCACCCTCCTGCTACTTTCCCATTTCTCTGCCCTCCTTTACAGGAAACCTTCTCAGAATAGTAGTCAACATCTCCCTCACCTGCCCTTCTCCCCTGGATCCACATCAATCAGGAGTCCAGCTCCACTTTTCCAGTAATTATGTGATTGTAAGGTGCCTAGTGGCCCCCTTCCTAAAAAATCCAGTGATGACTTCCCTGTCCTCAGCATCTCAGCAACATTTGACATGGCTGACCATTTATCCTCAAACTCCTCTTTTCTCTTGGCTTCCAGAACATCATGCTGTCCTGGATCCTCACTGGCTGCTTTCCTTGGTCCTTTTTGCTGGATCTTCTCTATGTGACCTCTTAGTGTGAGAGGGCCCCATGCTCAGTCTTCACTCTGGACTGTCTCCAAACAATCTCTCACCTGTAGAGGAAAAGCTTTTCCCCTACATTTTCTTAGTTTCAGTGACTAGGGCCCTGAATTAAAAGACAGATTAACAGGAGAAAAGGTTTACTGGATATACATATGGAGGCCTTCATAGAAAAGTAATTACCTAAAAAGAAGTTATATACCGTTTTAACAAAGAGTGATAAATTGTGAAGTAATGATGAGATAAAAGGAGTTTGGACTTTTAGAAGTGGTAAATTATGGGAAGATAAATATAGGGGGAAACTAATGGAGAATAAGGTTTGGTTTTAGTAAGGTTTGTTATGCAGACTCAATCTCGTGCAATCTCTGGAGTGATAATGGGGTCCCCAGTGATTAAGAGTACAGAGAAGGGAAGGAGGACACCTTGGCAAAGGGAAATTTATGTCCTGCCTTTAGGCAGATAGGGGAGGATAAGGAGCTTTCTCTGCATCTGCTGCTTCCAAATTGCCTGCAGCTCAAAACAATCCTTATGCCAAAGTGACATATTTGGGGATGGCATACTCTGATCCCCTTCACACCCTTTGGCTTTAAACCCATTTATCTATTGATGAATAACCCATCTTCTACACTAAGCTTCAGAGCCATGGGTCCAACTGCCCACTTGGCATCTTCACATGGATATTCAATATGTATCAAAACTTTTAAAAGCCCAAAATAGAACTCCTGATTCCTGCTGTATCCCACTCTTGACTATTCCCTTCACAAGCTGTTCCTGCTCCTTGGTACGCTGCTCCATGAGTCTTCATCTCAATAAATGTCATCCATATAAAGAGTTGTCCTGATTCCTCTTTTTTTCCTAAACTTTCATATCCAATTCATCATCAACTCTTGTCAGCTCAATCTGCAAAATACATTCTGATTCCATCCACTTGTCTCCCTGCCCATCACTACCAGTCTACTCCAACTGTTACCATCATTTCTTGCTGGGGCAACTAAGTTAGTGTTCTAACCAATCCCCTAACTTTCTCTGTGCTCCTTGACAACCTGTTCTTCACACACAGCCAAAGAGATCTTTATAAATGGAAGTCAGGCCAAGTCCTTTGCTTGTTTGAAATCCTTCAGTGACTTCCTGTTGCACAAAATCTGACTCTTCACCATGACATTCAAGGCCCTGCATAATCTGGCCCTGTCCTCCCTCAGCCTCACTGGTACTGCTTTCCCCTTCACTCAATGCACTACAGCCACACTGGACTTACCAGACCTCTGGGCATTTGCACTTGCTGTTCCTGCTGCCTGGCGCACTACTCTGTGAGTCATAGCATAGCTGACTTCTCTTAACCACATTCAAGCCTCATGTCTAAAGCTAAAACGTCACCCTTGAGGAGCCTTCCCTGGTCTCCCTGATTATAGTAGTGTCCCCCACTAACCCCTAGTCACTGTCCCTTACACTATTCTGCCTTATCGTCCTTAGAACATGTACCATTTTTGGAAATCATCCTGTTCATGAACAAATACGTGTTTATGTGTTTGTTTGTTGCCTGACCTCTGCTCAATCCCTGCTCCATGAGACCAGGGTTCTTGTCTCTCTTGTCCACTATTATATTCCCATTGCCTAGCACAGTACCTTGTGTTTGTTGAATAGATGAACTTCCAAAGCTTCCATGTTAACATTTATAAAATGGGAATCATAATAACACCTGTATCCTGTGGTGGTTGGGAGAATTATATGAGACAGTGAATGCAGGTGCTTAGTCTTGCCCTGGTATTTCATAAGCACTCTAATGTGGGCCTATGTTTTTATTAATAGATAATCTGACTGCGTTCACATGTAAGTGGCAAAGCTAGACCCTGAGCTGAGTTCTCTCACCCCAGATCTTTTGTTCTTTCTAGTATGTCTGATGCCACCTCTCAGGTTGCAGGGTAGGCAGGTTTGAAAGAGTAGTGTGAGTGAGGTCAGGACCAGCCTGCCTTTAGCAAGTTAAGGAACAGTGACAGGTGAAACTGCTTCAATAGGTTAAGGTCATATTGGAGGGCTTTGAAAGCCAGGTGGAAACATTTAGACTTAGTATGGGGGCAACAGGAATCCACTGGAGTTCTTGAACAGGGGTGTAATGTGATCATGACTGTTTTAGAAGAAGATTCTGGTGCTTTAGTCACTATATAGTTATGCCATTAAGTCAGGCAATCTCATTAGTCTAAATTGTTAGTCTCTAGACTGCCTTCAAACAACCAGATAATTGTGAAGTCCCTTGTTTTGGCTGTTCACCTCAAACGTTAAATCAGCCCATTATCAACTGTCTCTTCACTTTATCAAGAGCTTACCACTGTATTTCTGCCTGGGTGACAGAGTGAGATCCTGTGTCCCCCCCCCCAAAAAAAAAAAAAAAAAACTTGTATATCTCTATCAGTGACAAATCACTGAGGAATATGTGCTTAGTTTGTATATTCAGCTCTGAACTGCTATGTGATTCCAAACTCATTCAGGAGGACTGCCAACGTGAATTGTTTCTTTATGCACTCTAAGTGGTTCATAATCTATGAGTTATAATTTTATTTTATAACTACTGATGTTCACACTTTAAACAAAGAGCAGAATTTGTCACATTAGACTGAAGAGCTATGCATTCTCGCAATGAGGTCTACCTCACAGGGTCATGGGGAGGACCCTTGCGTAGCCTTAGAACCAGTAAATGTTTGCTCATTTGTTTATATAGCAGTCCAGGATGCTGAATATTTGTGGCAGGATGAATTGGGTAGAGGGGACTAGGGATAGGGACTGGGGAATCACGTGGCCTTTGGAAAGGAGCAAAAGAAAAGGGGTAAGAGATATTTGCAGGAGCCAAAGACAGAATTTGGTTATTGGTACTCAACAAGACTCAGCATGACCTCTGCTGACCTTGGGTCTTCTTACTCTCTATTCCCCCCTCATTCCTTGACATCATGCCCACACGGGAAGATCTAGGGAAAGGGGCTGACCAGGGGCCTGGGGATTTCTTTTCTGTTTTTGTTTGTTTTGGGTTTTTTTTTTTTTTTTTTTTTTTTTTGCGCAGGGGGAGCCAGAGTCTCGCTCTGTCATCCAGGCTGGAGTGCAGTGGTGCAATCCCTGCTCACTGCAACCTCTGCCTCCCGGGTTCAAGTGATTCTTGTGCCTCAGCCTCCCAAGTAGCTGGGATTGCAGACATGCACCACCACGCCCAGCTAATTTTTGTATTTTTAGTAGAGATGGGGTTTCGCCATGTTGGCCAGGCTGGTCTTGAACTCCTGGCCTCAAGTAATCTACCCACCTCAGCCTCCCAAAGTGTTGGGATTACAGGCATGAGCTGCCATGCCCTACAGGGCCCTGGGGTTTCTAACAATGCTATCTGGAGATTTGTGGGCATGTCTCATAATGGGGGGAAGGCAGTTGAAGATGCTGCAGCCACACAGGAAGTAGGGAATGAAGCAGGCTGAGGCTGGAGGAAGATGCTCGTCCTCCAAAGCTGGGCTCAGCAGGGCAGCCCTCCCCTCACTACTCAGAGATTGCTGAGGGCAGCCTCCTGTGCCCTGCAGGTGGGAAAGGCAGTACCGGTTGGTGGGGGCAGGGTTGCAGCAGAGGTTGGTGTGTAGCAATGACCTTAATTCATAGCATTTTTGTCCCTAGAGTCCCCTTGACTTCCATCTACATTCTTGCTTTATTTCTTTTTTAATGTTTTTCCATAAAACTTATTCTTTTATAGCTGTAAAGGGCATCCTAGCTGCAGACTCGGAGCCTGTACGCTGATAAATTCTATCTCAGTTTCTGAGCTTCCCCCCACCACACCCCGTCCCCAGGGCCGAACAAGAAGGAAGGAGGTGATGCAGGCCCTTCAGGAAGAGGCCTAGCTCCTCTGGGTTGCAGGGTTGAATGAGCCAGTATCTACAAGGCCCTGGTTCTACTCCCTTGTAATGTTTCCAGGCTTTCTCTGTAATAGCGCTGTAGTGAGACACATGTCATTCAGAACTCCATGTAGCCCCCTAGATTTATGCACAGGGCAGCCTGTGGCTAGAACTGAATCTTAAACCAATAATCTGCCTTCCCCAGGACTAGCACCAAAATATTTTTATGTGTTAAGGAGTCTAGAACTGGAGAGCTCCAGAAAAACATGGTGCTGTGTGGGGTAGGGGGTAATATTGATTTCATACACCGTATTTTCCAGAACACTTAGCAGGCCCTGTATTCTAATTTGGCATCCAGAAAACATGATCCCCATTCATCCATTTATTCAACAAATATTTCTTGAGCGCCCCACTATGTGCCAGCAACTTAAAATCCCCAGGGATACAGCAGTGAAAAAGTAGACAAAGTCCCTACTGTATGGAGCTAACGTTCTAGTTGGGGGAGATAGACAATAAACATACAAATAAGTGTCAGGTGGTGGTAAATGCTGCAAAAAGAACAAAATCAGGCTGAGAATAAAGTGATGGAAGTAGGGTGGTCTGAAAGGGTCTCTTGGATGATGTGACCCCTGAGTGGAGGCTTGGAATGAAGTAAGGGAGTGAGCCGTGTGGCTGCCTGGAGGAAGAGGGCTCCAGCCAGTGCCAAGGTCCCTTAGGAGGAGCTTGCAGGGTTTGCTGGAGGAGCCGGAAGGAGGCCAGTGTGCCTGGAATAGTGTTTGGAGGAGGGGCAAGTGAGAGTTAGAATGTGACGTCAGAGCAGTAGCCAGAGACTAGGTCATGCAGGGTCTCCAGGCCACAGCAAGACCTTTGGGTTTTACTCTGAGTGAAATGGGGAGCCACAGGAGGGTTTTGAGAAGAAGCATGATTAGATCCTGAGGCAAAACTTAGGTTAAAATAAGCAGGGAGACAAAAGAGGCGTGACATGATCTGATTTATAAGATCACTCATTGCTGTTCAAAAAAACTGTACGGGGGAAATATAGAAGTGTGGGGACTCGTTAGCAGGCTTTTGAAATATTCCACGTGAGAAATGATGATGACTTGGACTAGGGCATGTTTGGTGGAGCCAGTGAGAAGTGATTATATCTTTCAGAATATCTTTCAGAAAAGAAATGCATATTTACTAAAGTGTGGGGTTTTTTTCATTGTTTTGTTTTCCTGTTTCTTTTAGCACCTTAAAGATTGTTTTCTGGCTTGCAGTTTCTGATAAGAAGTCTGTGGCCAGGTGTGGTGGCTCACACCTGTAATCCCAACACTTTGAGAGGCCAAAGTGGGCGGGTCACTTGAGGTCAGCAATTTGAGACCAGCCTGGCCAGCATGGTGAAACCCCATCTCTACTAAAAGTACAAAAATTAGTCAGGCATGGTGGTGCACACTTGTAATCCCAGATGGGAGGCTGAGGCAGGAGAATCACTTGAACCTGGGAGACAGAGGTTGCAGAGAGCCAAGATTGTGCCACCGCACTCCAGCCTGGGTGACAGAATAAGACTCCATCTCAAAAAAAAAAAAAAAAAAAGAAGTCTGTGAATATTTTTATCTCTGTCTATAAGTAATTGTGTCTCCTTTCTTTGGCTGCTGTTAAGGTTTCTCTTCATTCCTGACTCTCAACAAGTTGATTTTGATGTGCCTTTGTGTAGTTTCCCTTGTGTTTATGGAGCTCCTTGGATCTGTGTGTTTATAAATTTTCTCAAATTTGGAAAGATTTTGACATTATTGCTTCAAATATTATTTTTGCTACCCTATCCTCTCTTTTTGAACTCCAATTGCACATATGTTAGTCTTAATTTACATTGTTCTGCAGGTAGCTGAGGCTCTTTTCAGTCTTTTTTTAGTTACAGTGCTTTATTTTGAATAGTTCTATTGCTGTGTCTTCAAGTTCAACCTTTTTCAGCAGTCTCTAGTATGTTGTTAACTCTATTCAGTGAACCTTTCATTTCAGACATTATATTTTTCATCTCTAGAAATTCTACTTGGTTTTTTAAAAATTTTCCCATTTTTCTCATTGTTATGTTTCTCCTTTAAATCTTGAGCATATTTTACATATTTTAACAGATATTTAAATGCCTTTACTAATTCCATAATCTCTGGCATTTCTGGGTCTGTTTCTATTGACTATTTTTCTCTTATTTGTGGGTCACATCTTCCTGCTTCTTTGCATATCTGATTTTGTATTTGAGATCAGAACATTATGAACTTTACATTGTTGATGCTTGTTTTGTACTCTTTCAAGCAGGGTTGGACTTTGTTCTGCCAGATAGTTCTTTATAGATCAGTTGATATTTCCCAGACTTGTTTTTAAGCTTTTTAAAGGCAGGTCTAAAGAAGTCTTTTCTCTAGGACTAGATGAGCCACACTATTAAAGAATAACCTTTCTGGGGTCTCTACTGAATGCCTTGTGGATTCAGTGAAACCTTTCCACCTTTGACTGGTAGGGACTCAGGTGGTTCCTGGCTTTGTGAGGGCTCTGGAAATTTTTGGTTTACAGCTCTCTGGAAGTTATTTCCTGGAAGTTGTTTTTCTTGGTCTTGTTTTTTTCTAAGTTTTACCCTATACCTGCATAGATTGTTATTCAGACCTTTGTGAATAACAGAGAGGGACCCCTAGTAGATTTCTGGAGTTCTTTTTCATGATAGTTCCTTCCTCTCCAGTACTTCACAGTAGTTCTAGCAGTTAAGCAGTGACAGCTGCTTTATCCTCCGTGAACTTGAATTTCTCCCCTCAATTCAGCAAGAGTGCTGGGCTCTGTCTGGACCTCTCCCACTCCCATGGCTGTCTGAAAACTGCCACCGGGCAAAAACTAGGGCTTTTGAAGGGCTCACCTTGTTTGTTTCCCTTCTCTCAGGGACCATATCCTGAACTACCTGTTTTCCAGTGTCTGAAAATAATTATCTCATAGACTTTGTCCAGTTTCCTGGTTGATTATGATCTGAGGGAAGTCTGGATTCAGCTACGCCCTCGTGCCTGAAGCAAAAGTCAGTGGGTAGAATCTGGATAAGTGTTGACAGTAGGGTGGCATGATTTGTTCCTGGATCAGATGTAGGGTGTGAGAGAAAGTAAAAGAATAAAAAAGGACTCTAAGACTTTTGCCCTTAGCAACTGCAAGGGTGGATTTGCCATTTACTGAGATAGGGAAGGCTGAAGTAGAATCAAGGAGGGGCTGATTGGGAGGGAGAATCAAGAGCTTTGTTTTGGAAATGTTAATTTTGAAATGACTTTTCCACTTCCAAGCCAAATGCCGGCTAGACACTGGATAGGCAAGTCTAGAACTCAAGGGACAGGTTGGCTTTGAGATACAAATCTGGGATTTGCCAGCCTATAGACCACTGGTTCTTAACCCTTGCTAAAACAATGTTATCATCACTGAAGAAGATACCTGCGAGTGGGTAATTTATAAAGAAAGGAAGATTAATAGGCTTTCAGTTCTGCAAGCTACAGGAAGCTTGGCAGGAGAGGCCTCAGGGAACTTACAATCATGTCAGAAGGCAAAGAGGAAGCAGACAGGTCCTTCATGGCTGCAGCAGTAGGGAGAGAGCGAAGGAGAAGGTGCTACACACTTTTAAACAACCAGATCTCATGAGAACTTACATTAACGAGAACAGCAAGGGGGAAATACACCCCCATGTTCCAATCACTTCCCACCAGGCCCCTCCTCCAACACTGGGGATTATAATTCAACATGAATTTTGGGCAGGGACACAAATCCAAACCATATCAACTCTAATATGTAGCCAGGAGTGAGAACCACTCATATGTGTTAGGAGTTTGAGACCAGCCTGGCCAACATGGTGAAAACCCATCTGTACTAAAAATACAAATTAGCCAGGTATGGTGGCAGATGCCTGTCATCCTAGCTATTTGGGAGGCTGAGGCAGGAGATTCATTCGAAACAGTGAGGCAGAAGTTGCAGTGAGCCGAGATCGTGCTACTGCGCTCCAGCCTGGGCAACAGAGTGAGACTCCATCTCAAAAATAAATAAATAAATAAATAAATAAATAAAGCCCTGCCAATATCAGCTAGGGGGCTCTGGAAGCTAAGGTAGGAGGATCACTTGAGGCCAGGAGTTCAAGGTTGCAGTGAGCGATGATCGTGCCATTGCACTCCAGCCTGGGCAATAGAGCCAGATCCAGACGCAAAAAGAAAAAGAAAAGATCTCCTAGGAGAGTGGTTCTCAAGCCTGGATGCATATTAAAATTACCTGGGAGTTTTTAAGCCTTGATGCCCAGGTTGTGCCCTAACCAGTTGTATCTTGCTCTCTGGCAGTGGGGGCTTACGAATTAGCATTTTGTAAAACTCCTCAGGAGAGTAATTTCAATTGCTGTCAAGGTTGGAACCCCAGAGTCCCAGGCGTGATCATGGGAGCCAGAAGAAAAGAGATCTGAAGATTGAGCTGCAGTGCCCTTGAAGATGAAGGAGGCTGAGCTAGGAGGAGATGCAAGAGAGGGCTTGCAGGCTTTCCTCAAATGTCTGAATTGTGGCTGTCTACTCACATTTAAGAATTAAAAATAGAAAATTGGACTGGAAGCTTGGTGTGCATAGGCGGGGCTTATGGACTGTGGGCTTTCTTTTTGGGTCAGGGGTTGGGCAGCCAGCCACTATCTATATGGCCTTTCCCACACCCAAGTCTCTTCAGGATTCTTCCGGGCAGTTCCCCTGCTTCCCCTTCTCAGCTGTACTCCCTCTGAGCTGTGGGTTTCTCCACCTGCCTTCATCAGTTACAGCTCTCTCAAGCTGTCCGTCTTGCACCAGCATGCTGAAACTTCTCGGGCCCTTCCACTGTAAACCCGCTACCCATTCCCTATGTTGTTGCTAGTTTATACCTTTATGTCCTTTTACCATCATTTAAATAGGGCCTTAAGAGGGAGAGTAGACAAATTGAGGTAATTAAATAATCATCTTGAACCAGAAGTCTCCCAACTATTTTTTTTTTTCCACTGAGAGTCTCCCTCTGTCACCCAGGCTGGAGTGCAGTGGCATGATCACAGCTCACTGCAGCCTCAACCTCCCTGGCTCAGAAGATCCTCCCACCTCAGCCTGCCCGGTAGCTGGGACTACAGGTGCTCACTACCACACCTGTCTAATTTTTGTAGTTTTCATAGAGACAGGGTTTTGCCATTTTGCTCAGACTGCTCCCAACTTTTTAAACGTGAGGATCGCTTTAAATGCGAGGAATATTTTCACAGCACCTATATGATGGAAGTTACATATACTTTCAGTATCCATTAATTAATAGGGAAAATGCATATTGACACATGCAGTCCTCTGGATTAATTCAGTAGCACTTCTAAGTGCATCTTCATCAGAAAACCATTTACATATTTTTGGAAAGTAATAGCATAACCATGTAAGAGAACGTTAAGGTTGCAAACAACCATTGATGACCAAGTAGGTTGATATGCCTTTGCAATAACTGCAGAGTTCCCAAAGGATTCCAAGCCAGATCATTGGGAGTCACAGTTCTAGACCCTAAGAAGCCACTGGAGGTTTTTGAATAAGAGAGAGGGTGTTACTGAAGAACTTATGACACTTGCTTCATTTACAGCTCTTCCCTGTCGGAAGGTTAGTGCTGGATGGGTTCCTCCCTGAGGGAGAGAGCATGTAGATGATACTGGCTGCCCCAGCCCTGAGCAAATTATTTGAGAAGAAAAAAAAAAAAAAAGCTTAAGTGCAATTCAGTGTTGGCTTTATATTCCACGACCTCCTCTTCTCTTTTTTTCTTATCTACTCTCTTTAGAAATTCTGTTCCTTGCCGGGCGCGGTGGCTCAAGCCTGTAATCCCAGCACTTTGGGAGGCCGAGACGGGCGGATCACGAGGTCAGGAGATCGAGACCATCCTGGCTAACACAGTGAAACCCCGTCTCTACTAAAAAATACAAAAAACTAGCCGGGCGAGGTGGCGGGCGCCTGTAGTCCCAGCTACTCGGGAGGCTGAGGCAGGAGAATGGCGTGAACCCGGGAGGCAGAGCTTGCAGTGAGCCGAGATCCGGCCACTGTACTCCAGCCCGGGCGACAGAGCGAGACTCCGTCTCAAAAAAAAAAAGAAATTCTGTTCCTTGCTGTCCATCCGTTAGCACAAATGGCTTGCATTTCGAGGTGGTCATGCTATTAGCACTATGCTGAGCATTTTACACACTTCATCTCATTTAATCCTCATCAGCATCCTGTGGAGGTGAGCACAGTTCACATCTCATTTACAGATGAGGAAATTGAGGCAAAAAGAGGTTAAATGGCTGTCTCAGATCAAAAAGCAAGCGACAGAGCTGAGATTCTAGCCCAGGTGTCCCTGACTCCATAACTAGTCCCCCTACTCCCCACAAAATTGGTGCTGCACAAATGATGAGGAATTGAGAGACATATGAGCTACTTATAAATGACTGAATTGGGAAAAGACGTCCATCTGTGTCCAGGCTTCCCAAAGGGTCCACTGTCTGGTAGCAGCCTTCCTGGTTTCTTTCAGGAGAAGCCACTTTGCATTTCAGTGATCCCCAGCCTTTCTGTGCCCGAGTGTGGCTAATGCTGCCCTCACTGCAGCCTTTCCTCCAGCCAAACTAGTCAGCAAGACCCTGAATTGTCCCTCCGGTCTTCATTCATAGCATTCTCCCTGCGTGGAGCATCCCTGCCTGTCCTCTCCCCCTCACATATCGAAGACACACTCCCTCTGCAGAGCCCACCTTCATCATCCAGTCTTCATGGAGCCTTCTCCTTCGTTCGCCTTCTGCCAGTGATGATCTGACCTCCTAGCACCTTGCCATCTCCTCCCTTGTGTATGACTTCGCTCCCCACCCAGACGGTGAGACCCTGCCTTTAAAAAATAATGACAAAACGAGTGGTCTTTAATTCACTCAAATAATAGATACTTCTTATAGAACATATGAAAAAGAGAGAAGCATAAAAAAAGTGAGGGGAGACAAGCCCTTAGCCTCATCACTAAAATAGTACTCCAGAGATTTTTTTGTCCTTGAGTCTATTTTCTGGATGAATTTTGGGTTCTGTTTTTGTGTATTGGTATGTGATGTTGACATCAACTTTCTAAGCATCCCTCTTGTTGGATGCATAGTATTCCTCGGAGAGGATGTGCCATGGTTTGTCATAAGCGTGACTGCATCCTCCCCCACAGGATGTAGCCTGGGGGACCCACCCAGGAGGGCCCTGGTGAAGACTGTGTGAGTAATTGGGTTGTCTGCAGGGTAGGAAAAGGGTGGGTTACACCATGCGGTATTTAAGCTGCAAGGGGGCCATTTAGGAGGCTGGAAAATTACAGAGTGCTGATACTGAGCCTACATCTGCCAGAAAAGGGCACTTAAAACAAATCCCATGAAATTATAGCTTTTGCAGTCTATGAGTTAGACAGGAAAGTACACACGACCAATGTGTTTCAGTAGGAACACCGGGAACAATGATGTTAGCCATCACTGGGGCCTGGGAAGGAAGGGTTTGAAAGAGAAAGGTCTTCCCAAGTGTGGTTCTCAGTAAACATTCTTTGTAATTCAGAGCTGATATGGTTTATGCCCTCGGCAGAGATGCCAGGGGTTCCCTTGCTGGAGGGACAGCTCTTCAAAAGGGAAGCGTTACAGGCTGAGGCTGTACCAAGCGTTGATATGGGAGGGTTCCTTTGGTGTAGCTTTATCCCTGAAATGCTACGTGTATGCCGAGGGGGAGTCGGGTAGTCCAAGATGCTAGTGCTCGTGTGTCCGTGTGTCTGGCATCAGGGTGGAAGGCTGTCTTCGTTGCTAATACTCTCTGCGGAAGCAGCAGTCACTCCAATAGAAACAGAGGAGACATGGGTGGTGGGCTTTCCAGAATGTTGGCCTTTGGAAGCCACCAAGAGTGGAGGGAAGGCAGGCCCTGGGTGCTTACCCCCACATCTGGGAGTCCCTGCTTCCAGGAGCAGTGACAGCTATCCTCCTGGCTCCTTGGTAGAAAGAACCTCAGTCCTCCTCCCATCAGTGGCAGAAGTAGCTATGAGGATTGAAGCTGGGTGGGCGATGTCTCAATCCTTGGCAGAAGGATGGGAAACAAAGACTTTAAACATGTTAAACATCCTTTTACAGATCTCCAGAATTATAGTGACAGCGGGGAGGAGGGAATGACCCATCCCCCATCCCCAGCTTGCTAGCCCAGCTCCCGGAAGATCAGCCTCTGGGCAGTGCCAGCCTGCATGACTGTCCTCATCCCCTACTCTGCCCTTTCTCCCAAAGAGCCAACAGAGCATATGTCTTGGAGGAGACACCCCGTCGCCTTCTAGGCTGTCCTGCCATAGAACAGGAGCGCCCAGCAATCCAGCAGAGCTTCCCACAGGTTTTTACAGTGTCGTCAGAGACCCGCAAGGAGGGTCAGCCTTTGTGGAGTCTCTGACTCAAATTCTGACATTCCCTCTATCACTTATTCACAAAGTGACCTTAGACTGCACTTTTCTGAGCCTCAGATTGTGCATCTAAAAACCGAGGATAATGCTTACCTCACTAGGTGGTTGTGAAGAAATGTAAATAAACTGTGTGTGAAAATGATCTCTAAAACCAGAAGGCCCCACATAAGCCTCAGTGAGGAAAGCAACACAGTGTAGTAATCAGAGCTATTAAAAAAAAAAAAAAATGTAGTTGTCTATGCTTGTGGTGGTGGTTGTTGCTATTTATTGTGGTGATGGTGGTTGTGTCAGGGTCTGCAGTCTAATGCCCTGGTAGCTCCTTATTCACAGCTACATTGATACATCTGCTCAAGTAAATTAAAGTCCCCACCTCAACAAATTCCTTTAAAAAGAACACGTTAGACAAGCACAGTAGTGCACACCTATAGTCCCAGCTACTCGGAAGCTGAGGTGGGAGGATCTCTTGAGCTCAGAAGTTTGAGTCTGTATCGTGCTATGATTGTGCCTGTGAGTAGCCACTGCACTCCAGCCTTGGGAACACAGTGAGGCCCCATCTCTAAACAAATTAATAAAAATAACTCGTTCTCATGCCAGTGTGTGAATTGACCCATGTATTTGTTGACCCAGAAGTGTAAAATGTGTTTTCACTAGTCAGTGCGGAAAACCTGTAAGTTTCCCGTGTCTTTCTTGCTTGTCACTGTGCATGAGCGAGCTTTTCACACGCTCAAAGGCAGAAACTGAGTGCTCTCACCTGGCTTTGAGACTCTCACCTCACGCCGTCCCTGCTGAGGACCTTAAGGGTCACAGTGTAGCAGTGATTTCTCTGATAAAACAAAAATCTATGTACTGTGACCAGGGTCCAGGTGAAATATCTCATAGGCTCCTGAAAGCTCAGCCTCGCTGCAAGACCCCAGAACAGGCCCAGGGTTGCTGGAACCCACCCCAGAGATCCTCCCCTCAGAGCTCCCATGAAGGGGAGCAAGAAGGGAGAATGGGTGGCAGAGGCATTTTACAGTTTATTTGAAAACTGAAAAAAAAAAAAAAAAATCCTTGTTGTTCTGTTTATTGGGCACCTAGTGTTGCACTGAATCTCAGACTAGGACTGTGACTTGTTTGCAAAGGCTCCAGTCCCTGGGCTGCGCACGTGCCAGGGTGCTTGTGAGGAGCAGTCGGTCTCCGCGTCTGAGCATCCTCAGGAAGACCAGGCTGTGCGCCTGGGCCCAAGCCCGGTGTGGAGTGAGGAGAGCTGCGTCAGAGAGAGCCTCGACAGAAGTGGTATGATGAGAACCTGGAGGAGCCCAGCAGGCCTGATGGAAGCAGCTGGTTCCTTGGCTGCCCCCACCCGCCCAGGAGGTTATTTCTCTGGGTATAAACAGTCCCCTGCAGTTAGCAGGATAAATATAAACACAGCCTCCTGATCAGGGCTCAGAAACCAAGCTTTGCATCCTGGGCTCCCTGCTGCCGCCACTGCTGCTGCTGCTACAGAAAACAGAATGAGCCAGGGTGCAGCCACGTGGGGCTTCTGCAGCCAAGCAAACAGGCGGCCCCAGTCTCCTCCAGCTGCCATAACAAAGTACCACGGACTGGGGGACTTACACAATGGAAATGTATTTTCTCACAATTCTGGAGGCCAGCAGTCTAAGATCAAGGAGCTGGCAGGGTTGGTTTCTTCTGAGGACTCTCTCCTTGGCTTGCAGACAACCACCTTCTCTATGTCTTCACATGGTTTTCCTTGTGTAGGTCTGTGTCTTAATATTCTCTTCCTATAAGGACACCAGCCAGATTGGATTAGGGCTCACCCTAATGGCCTCATTTTACCTTGATTCCCTTTTTTAAAAAGCCCTTTCTACCAATGCAGTCACATTCTGAGGTACTGGAGTGTTAGGATCTCAACATGCATATTTATGGGGCATACAGTTCAGCCCAGAATAGGGTCCCGGGAGGTCACCAAGACCATCTCCCTGCCTTCAGACTGAAACTCATCAGAACATTCCTAGAGGGAGGAGAGTCGGCCCAAATTTTAAACACCACCTTAAGGGAAGATATTTCATATATTTGGTGTGGCTTGGTGATTTTCAGAAATTGCTGTTGCTGGTGACTAAAAGCCAGCTTGCTTCCACAAAGGATTTGAATGAATGTAAGTGCTGAAACTAGAATAACTGAACCACAAGCTCTAAGAGTGCAGGACCGTGTCCTAGCACAGCGCTTGCCATAGCAGGCTCCTGACGGGCTTCCTGTGGACAGGAGGAGGACGAGGGAAAGAGAGAGGGTTGAAGGAAGCTAAAAATCACTGGAAAAGGGTGAGGGATGTATCAGGTACTGAGGTGCAGCTCTGTAGCAATGAATGGTCACAGTGGCTCTGTACTTCCCATTGGAACACTCAAAATGGGCAATAGGGCACTCAGGGTTCAATAAAAGGCAGCAAGTCACAAGCGCCCTCAGGAAACGAGCACCTCAGATTCTGAATTCTAGAAGGAAGGAATCTCACAGATCGATCTTATTTATGTAGAGACAGGGTCTCACTCTGTTGCCCAGGCTGGAGCGCAGTGGTAGAATCACAGCTCGCTGCAACCTTGACCTCCTGGGCTCAAACAATCCTGCCTCAGCCTCCTGAGTAGCTGGAACTGCAGGTGTGACCCACCAAGCCCAGCTTTTTTTTTTTTTTTTTTAATTGTTTGTAGAGATGGAGTCTCACCATGTTGCCCAGGCTGGTCCCAAACTCCTGGCCTCAAGCAATCCTCCTGCCTTGGCCTCCCAAAGTGCTGGGATGACAGGCATGAGCCACCGTGCCTAGCCTAACAGATCTTTAAAGAGAGACATGGGCAGTGATGGTTTTTCTTTGGTTTTGCAGAAGACACAGGGAGAGTCTTCAAATGGATGCTTCCACTGTCCCTTCAGAAAGGCAGAAGACAGAGCACTAAATCTGAGTGAAGGCACTTCTGTGGGCAGTGAGGGCACTGTCATTCACCTACTATTTTCTGATCACCCATTTTAATGTAGAGATGGCATTTGAGGGGTATTTACTGCTATGGTTACTGGGGTCTCATTCAAACCCTGAGGAGGTGAGCCCATGCCCTCTCACGTCCCGGGCTGGACACTCAGCCCCCTGGCACAGTGACTACACCTCATGGCTGGCACAGAGTAGGGAAGTGAGTAGCTGTGAGTACACATGAGAGGGAGGGGGTTGACGCTGTTGTGAAACTTTAGCACCATTGCTTGTATCTTCTCCAAGGTAGGTCTGCCCGGCGAGGCCTTCTCCTCCCTGCTTCGCCCTATGCGGATGCCTAACCTTAAGAAGGCGCTGAAGAAGCGTATTTAGTGTTTCCTCTGTGCCAAGCACTCTGCTAAGTCCACCAACTGTCCCCTCCCCTCTGATCCTCACAACCACCTGTAAGGCAGTGCTGTCTACTTGATAGATGAGGAAACTGAGGCATAGTGCGTAGCTTGCTGATGGCCACCAGTGAGTAGCAGGGGCTGGATCAGCCTAAACCCTTGACTCCAGGGCTTGTGATTTAGCCACTGTACTCACACATGGGCAAGACACACAGCCTCTCTGAGATAAAGAAAACGCAGTGTCTGCCCTGCTCCTGAACACTTCCGCTGTGGATGTCCTTGGCCTTCCTGGGAAGAGCTTTAACCACAGCCTCCCCTACTTGCTTCCATTTCTTCCCCTTTCGGCTCCTTTTGCAGCCCTCCACAGTCTGGCATCCGTGCAGTGGTGCCCCCTTCTCTTCTGCACAGAGCCAGCTTCCTCCCAGTTGCCAAATCCCAGTAGAACTGTTAGGTTACCATCTTACTAGATTCTTCCAGAAATTTCTGACCCCTTGCCCCCTCATTCCTTCCTTCCTGAGTGGCCTCTAGCTTCAGCAACTTTATCCTCTCCTGTGCTTGTGGCCTCCCTTTGGCCTCCCTTCCTTAGTCCCCTTTTGGCTACTCCCCTAGTCTGGGCCACCCCACCTGTTTGACCCACAGCCTCTGAACTAGACTCGCTGATCTCACCCCTGCAGTCTGTCCCCAGTACTGCAGCCAGAGACACTTTTTTTTTTTTTTGAGATGGAGTCTCGCTTTGTCACCAGGCTGGAGTGCAGTGCTGCGATCTTGGCTTACTGCAACCTCTGTCTCCAGGGTTCAAGCGATTCTCCTGCCTCAGCCCCCCGAGTAGCTGGGATTACAGGCATGCGCCAGCACGCCCGGCAAATTTTTGTATTTTTAGTAGAAACCGGGGTTTCACCATGTTGGTCAGGCTGGTCTTAAACTCCTGACCTCAGGTGATCCACCAGCCTCGGCCTCCCAAAGTGCTGGGATTACGGGCATGAGCCACCGCGCCCGGCAACTTTTTTTTTTTTTTTACTACCACCTCCTACAAATTTTTAATAAACAGTCATTGATTGAGAGCATATAAACACTATGAACAAAACACAAACTGATACACCCTCAAGTGTTTCCCTTGTTATAACTGAAAGATTATAGGCTTGAGAGATGAGGTTGAGAAATGGGAGATATAAATTCTCGCTCAGACTTGAGGAAGATTGACGTCATGCAAGCTACATTATTTATCCTGGATTCCATTTCCCTGTCTACAAAATGGGAGCAATGATGATATTGTCTTTACGGGGTTATGGTGATGACCACGTTAAATAAGACAACAAATTTGCTCCACATTGCTTGCAGCTATTAAAGATGTTGATGGGTGTTCCTTTAATCTATTTCCTTTTAAAATTGCATGAGATTCTGCTGACAGAGAAAGAGAAGACAGTTATCAAATATATTCAGCATATCTGTTGTCACTTGAAATCTACTTGAATATTATATTTATTTTTCTTTTTGTAAAATCACTAGTTTATCTGTTTCTCCCTCACATTAAAATCAAATGAAAGTCTTGGTTTTTCTCATTTCAGGGACATTTATTCACCTAATCTTTGCCCTGAAAGTGTGCAGGAGGGATTTGCTGGCTAATCTCTTTGTCCAGTGTTTTCTCTGTCACCCAGGCTAGAGTGCAGTGGTGCAGTCTAGGCTCACTGCAACCTCTGCCTCCTGGGTTCAAACGATTCTCCTGCCTCAGCCTTGCAAGTAACTGGGATTACAGGCGTGCACCACCATGCCCGGCTAATTTTTGTATTTTTAGTAGAGATGGAGTTTCACCATGTTGGCCAGGCTGGTCTCGAACTCCTGATCCACCTGCCTCGGCCTCCCAAAGTGCTGGTCTCAAGTGATCCACCTGCCTCGGCCTCCCAAAGTGCTGGGATTACAGACATGAGCCACCATGCCCACTCCTTTTTCACTCTTTTCTTCTCTGTTTCCAGCCCCTCTGCCTCAGGGCCTTTGCTCGGGCTGTTGACTAGCCTGGAACACTCTTACCCTCATCCTTTATCAAACATCCATTCCTTAACGAGGCCTCCCGGGACACACGCCACTTAAAACCATGACCTGCCTCCTCCCCACCCGCACACTCCTCACCCTCTTAGCCTGCTCTATTTTTTATTTTTCTGTAGCACTTGCCACTTTCTCACAGGCCACATAATTGTTTGTGGTTTATTATTCTGTCTCCCATACTGAAATGTAAGCTTCTTGAGGGCAGGGGATTTGGTCTGTTTAGATTACTGTTGAATCCCAAGGCCCTAGCACAGTTCCCAGCACATAGTAGGCCCTCAATAAATGTTTGTTGAATGAATGCAGACTCCTTCAGAGACTCCTCTTCTGCCCTTTACATACTGGAGTTCCTCAGGGGCCTTAATTCTCATACCACACGTGCTCCCTGGAAAGTCTTATCCACACGACACCTGAACCCTTGAATGCCAACCTGGACCTTGCAGACCTTGTGCCCGACTGCCTCCATCGCCTGGCTAAGGCATCTTCACTACTCAGTTCCAATGGCACCTGCTCTGGGACACCCTCCCAAACCTCTTCTCTTACTTCCCGGAATCCCCTGACATCTCCCTCGCTGTCATTTTCATACGGCATTGTGGTAATTGTGTGTGAGGACAGGGATCATATCTTACTCATTTTTATTTATAAATTTAAATAACAATGTTTGTTGGGGGTGAACTTACGGTTTCAAAAGTAGCAGCTATCCCATTTGCACCACAGAAAATGTGAAATATTTATAAAAGCATATAGAATAAACTTAAAATCACAGCCAGGCACGGTGGCTCACACTTGTAATCCTAGCACTTTGGGAGGCCGAGGCGGGCGGATCATGAGGTCAAGAGATTGAGACCATCCTGGCCAACATGGTGAAACCCTGTCTCTATTAAAAATATAAAAATTAGCTGGGTATGGTGGCAGGCGCCTGTAGTCCCAGCTACTCGGGAGGCTGAGACAGGAGAATCGCTTGAACCTGGGAGGCAGAGGTTGTAGTGAGCCAAGATCATGCCATTGCACTCCAGCCTGGGCAACAGAGCGAGATGCCATCTCAGAAAAAAAAAAAAAAAAAAAAGGAAAATCACCCATATTTTCACAACTGAGCGGTGTGCTCCATGTATGGAATTAAGTACGCATGTGTGCACACATGCACATATATAGCCAAGTAAATTAGAACACTTGGAAAGGATTTCATTTACAAAAAATAATGAATGGCATCCAATAAAATGCTATTATGGGCTGCTGAGCACAGCAGCATTTTGAGAAAGATGAAGGCAGCCCCTGAGTGCTGAGAGCTGGCCTGGCACTCACCGCAGGGCTGGGAGGATCTTCCACGGAACATAAGCATTTCATAGAAGCCCTGATCAGGCAAGGACGCCTTATGTCCACGACAGAGTGAGAGAAAAACAAGACCATTCACCCCATAAGCATGTCCAAACACAAACCAAAACAGGAACATCGTCCAAACCACAAAAACACCAAACATCCCTCATCTGGTTAGTATGAGCAACTGCTGCTTCTTGGCCAGTCACAGCTTGGCCTCGCTATGTCGTTCTCATAGCTTAAGAATTAAGATACCCAGTCATAGAAGTACTCCCGCTCTTTGGCAGTATCGCATCCAGAGTGAAACCTGCTTCCTTAAGCCCTCCCTAAATCACCTAACTCAAGAACTCAAGCCCAGCTCCAAAAATTAGCCCTCTTTGATACCCTCTGACTGAGATGCCCCAGAAGCCATGGTGGCCAGGATTCCTCATTGCAGTGAGCCAGTAAGCTCAATTGTGTTTGACTACCGGTGTGTTCCTGGAGGTCTGTGGGCAATCTTATTCATCATAGTCTTCCTTCCCCTGCCCTCATGCCTGGCACACAGCAGGTCTCAAACACATGTTGAGTTAACTGAAACTAACATGGAGACCATGGTTTTGGTAGTGTCTGCTGGTGATCACTGGACAAACTGCCAGTCCTGTTGGGAATTTAGCAGCTGCTCCCTGAGGACCTGCATTCTGGAGGGTGGCAGGAAGTCCAAGACATGGGCCATGTCCTCATTGGCAAGCTACTGTAGAAAAACACAAAGGGTTAAATCTCTGGGACAATAGGACAGGGGCTGTCACAAGACAGCACACAGTTAAATGCCTGGTGAGCTGAAAGTGCTGCCAGATGATGGAAAGTATTCAGACAGGTGAAGAGAAAAGGAAATAAGTCATTCCTGAACTTGAAAGGTGGGTCTGGGGAGCTCAGGGCAGCTGAGCCGGAGAGTGATCTGGGCAGAGCTGTGCCTCAACACCACCAACTAGGACAGCGCGCAGAACGAGCCAAAAGGAGAATGTTTCCAGAAACCAGGGAGTCTGGGTCCCAGGTCACATGAAGGGAGGGGGACAATAGGCAAGGCAAGGAGGTGGCAGGAAGGTAGATTTGAAATTGGGCAGAACTGAGTTGCAATCCCAATTGTGCCATTTTCTGTGACCCTGACCTTCAAGGTCATTAACGTCTCTGAACCTCAGCCTCCATCTCCTTCTGTCGCACAGGGTCTGACACAGACTCATGCCACAGATCCAGGGCGGGCGTTTTGGCCACAGCAAGTACCCTGGCGCAGTATGATTGATGCTCATCTCAGGGAAAAAAATCACAGTTGCACTCTCTGAACCTAAGGCTGAGTCAGGCCTCAAGAGGTGGAGTGGAAAGAGCTGTGGGTGTGGGACTGGGACCTGTGCTGCCTTACTTCTCTGAGCCTTGGTTTCCTCACCGGCATAAAGACATCTCCCCCAGGAGTCGCTCTGGGGATTACACCTGTGAAAGCACCAGCAAAGTGCTTGGTCTGGGATAGGGGCTCCATAAATTCAGTCCCCACCATCCCTCACTTCCTGTGTGCCGGCCATCAACCTCTCCATCTGTCTGTGGCAGCTGAGAGTGGAATGTGCCTTTAGTTCCAGCCCCACCCCCATTAGAGGAGGGGTGTGCCCTACCCACCCCTGCAGTGTGCTGCAGTGTGACTGTGCTGTAGTCCAGTGGCCACAGCCAGGTCCTGACAGAGACCCTTGTGCTTTGACATTTTGGGCTGGATGAAAAGAGAGACCCTTGTGCTGAGGTGCTGTGGGCAGCCCCTTTACCAGCCCATAGGGCTGGCGCATGTCAGGGACTAGCAGAGCAGACACACAGCTCCCCATGGGCCTCTAGAGCACCTCCCTGGCTGCAGCTGAAAGGTGTGGGTTTGTTTTCATCATGGCTCCTCGTCTTTATTCCTCCTTTGAAGCAGCCAACCAGGCTGGCTTCTATGGGAAGGTCAAGCATGGGGACACCTCAGTTGGAGGGAGCCAGGCCCTTAAGGAGTGGCCTCGGTGCATGGAGTCGTCCCCGAGGGCTCTGAGTGCCCCCTCAGCCTGGGCACTGAGCATCCCCAGATGTGGCTTGTAGCTCCATGGAAAGGACGAGACTGCTTCTCCAGGTGTATAAAACCGAATTCATTGAGAGGGTTGGAACTATCCACTTGAGAGCAGGATTCTTTGCTTTACAAACCACCAGAAACTTCCTTTGAAAATCTCCTGTGTGATAGAGGAGTTGAGGTAAAGTGATTGAATTGACATTGTCTTGCTGCTCTGAGCAGCTTCTCCCCATGGCCGGCCAGTCTGTCTCCCTTCTGAGAGGTGGTGTGACCCCGGAGCTCTTCCCCACACAAGCCCCACATGGGCGCCCCCAGGGGGGTGGGAGGAGTGAGGGACGGCGTAGGTGAGCAGAGCTTTCCTCATCTCATTGCTTCTCACGCCGGGGGCCGGGTTCATTGGTCACGTCTTTGTCCCATCAAAGGCCTCCCTTGGTGCTGGATTTAGTCTTCTCCCAAAATTCTGGGCTGAGATGAGGGCTCTGCTCTTTCTGTGGGGGGCAGAAGGGGCGGTGATCTCATCCCTGGAAAGGATGAGTCATCAGGGAGACAGGGACAGATCTTGGGGAGGGGAGGCTGGAGACGGGCTGTATGTAAATGAGTCATCTTCCCGCCAGCCCGGGGCCGAGCTTGACAGCTGCTCCCCAGGAGAGGTTGTTAAACGGGAGCTACCCGGAGGCAGGAGTGGTTAACTGGCTTTTAATAACTCATTTTGCTGAATGATTTCTGGTGAGGAGAGAAAACCTTAATCCCAGAGATAAAGCACAGAGTGGTGAGGGTGGGGGGGGGTTTGAAGTCAGCCCCGCTCGCAAGGAAGGCTGCGCCGAGGTACAAAGCCGATTCAAGGAAGCCACTTGCATTTGCTCACAGTTAACCAAAACCTCTCTAATGTTAGAAATCACTGGCCTGAGCCTGTGGGGTTCATCCTCTGTCCCTAGCTCCCCTCCTCCTGCCACCTCAGCTGTCCCCACCTCCCATCTTGCTGTCATCAAATGAAGAAAGTCACCTCAAAGGTCCCCAGAGAACAAGACAAAAGCAAGCAGAACAGGGGCAGAGGGCCATTTTCTCTGTGCCTGGCTGACCGGAGCCTCTCTGTCCTGATAGCCGCGCACCCAGTGCGAGAGGGGTGCACTGCACGCTCCCACCCCACACCTGGCTTTGGAGGGAAGAAAACCAAGAGCTTCTGTCCTCAGGGAGCCGTCCATCCAGCTCTGCAAATCAGACAAACCAGCAAGTGCCAACAAATACAGCAGCCCACGGTCTCAGCTGTTTCACAACAGCCCCGTTTTAAAATTTCCCTCCCACACAAACACACTGTCACTTTGGGGACTGGAAAAGATGGTACCTAACCTCTAGCCTGGCCTCCTACCAGCACAGGGGCCAGAGCTGGAAGTAAGCCCAGAGGTGAGGAGATGGGGGCCCAGCGAGGTAGGAGAACGGCGAGTCAATGGTAGAGCCAGGCTACGGGGGCATTTCCCTGCCATGGAAATCCGTATGTCATGTCGTGATTTGCCTATTCCTTGCCTGCTCCACCTGAGCCACTTTGCTGTGAAATAAGGTCCATGCCTCACCCTTTGTGCTTCCCAGCCAAGCTTGGTGCTTTTGGGGAGCTCACTATGTCCCAGGCACTGTGGGATGCATGTGGGAACTACATCCTCATTTAATCCTCACAGTGACATTCAGAGGGAGGGCAGTGGGCCGGGCACAGTGGCTCACGCCTGTAATCCCAGCACTTTGGGAGGCCGAGGCAGGCAGATCACCTGAGGTCAGGAGTTGGAGACCAGCCTGACCAACATGGTGAAAACCCCGTCTCTACTAAAAATACAAAAATCAGCCGGGTGTGGTGGCGGGCACCTGTAGTCCCAGCTACTTAGGAGGCTGAGGCAGGAGAATGGCTTGAACCTGGGAGGTAGAGGTTGCAGTGAGCCGAGATCATGCCACTGCACTCCAGCCTGGGTGACAGAGTGAGACTGTCCCAAAAAAACAAAAATGAATAAATAAATAAATAAATAAATAAGGTAGGGCATTGGGCCATTTTTAGAAGGAGAAGCGAGGGTCAGAGAAAGTAAGGAATGTGTCCGTGTCACCCCCTCAGCAGGCGGAGGCGCCAGAGCCTGACACCACCACCTCTGTTCCTAGTTCTGCTCTCAGCTCTCCAAGAGAGGCCCTTCCCAAGCCTGCAGGAGTGAGGACTTGCTGAGTTTGTCTTCTGAGCATGAGGCTTACCAGAGCCTAGAAGTTTCTACAGAGCAGGGCACAATGTCAGGTGCTAGGCTTGGATGCTGCCACCTAAAAGTGCCAGGCAATGCTCACTCCACAAAGCTCCTGTAGGGTCAGCTTGAGTCCAAGGAAGCTAGGAGGTGCTCCCAATGTTACCAGATGGAAGGCCTTGACTGTGAGTTGTCCGGGTTCTTGGCATGTTAAACAAAGAATAGAAAAAACCTTACAAAGCAACAAAAGAATAAAGCAATGAAAAACAAAGCAACAAAAGAACGGTTGTCAGGTGTGCTGGTGGGTGCCTGTAGTCCCAGCTACTCTGGAGGCTGAGGCAGGAGGATCACTTGAGCCCAGGGGGCAGAGGTTGCAGTGAACCAAGGTCATGCCACTGCACTCCAGCCTAGGTGACAGAGCAAGATCCTGTCTCAAAGAATACACTTAAAAGAAAAAAAAAACAAAAGCAGTAATGAAAGCACAGATTTATTGAGTACATTCCACAGAGTGGGAGCCGACTTAAGCAGGTGGCCCAAGAGCCTCTCTATTGCAGTGCTCCCCAGGGTTTTTGTTGGTTTTTCATGCTGTTTACAAATGTGTTTATTGTTACTAGAATGTGTGCTCCAGAATTGTCAATGTTGTCTGCTTTGTTTAAAGCTGTATCGCTAATGCCTATGACAGCCTGCTACATCATGTGCAAATAAATGTTTGTTGAATGAATGAATATTGTTTTTTGTTTTTTGGGGGTTTTTTTTGAGACGGAGTGTCGCTCTGTCACCCAGGCTGGAGTGCAGTGACGTGATCTCAGCTCACTGCAACCTCCGCCTCTCCCCAGGGTTTTTATAAAGCTAAAAGAATTTGCTAGCACCCCTAGGTGCCCTTTAGAGGCCTAGGGTTAGTTACACCCTATGAAGGACTGGCCCGTGACCAATCAGAGGCTGAAGTGACAGCTTGGCCCACAGTCAGTCAGAGGCTGAAGTGACCGCTTGGCCCACAGTCAGTCAGAGGCTGAAGTGACAGCTTGGCCCACAGTCAATCAGAGGCTGAAATGGAAACTTCCGTCTTGTTATCACAGGAGTGAGGATGTGGCCTGCGTGCTGCCTAATCTTGCCTAGAACTGGCAGCACCCACTGTTCTTATGCCTTAACCTTTGGTTACCCCAATTCCCTGTTCTCCTGCCTCACCAGCATTGTCCCTTGCCTTCTTCCACAGATTCCCCTGCTCCGTCAGCCAGAGTCACTGGACGTTTCCTATGGGCCAGGCTTCACCAGCAGGCTGAACCCCCTCGCCCTGCCCAATGGCCCTGGGCACTACACTCTCCCAGCAGGGGACACCTTTCCCAAGCCTAGGCCTCTGCTCCCTGTCAATCTCTTGAAATCCCACCTAATTTTTTTTTTTTTTTTAAAGACAGGGTCTTGCTGTGTCACCCAGGCTGGAGTGTAATAGTGTAGTCATGGCTCACTGCAGCCTTGACCTCCAGAGCTCAAGCCATCCTCTCACTTCAGCCTCCTGAGTAGCTAGGACCACAGGCACACACCACCACGCCCAGCTGATTTTCACATTTTTTTGTAGAAATGGGGTCCCACTATGCTGCCCAGGCTGGTCTTGAACTCCTGGGTTCCAGTGATCCATCTGCCTCAGCCTCCTAAAGTGCTGGGATTACAGGTGTGAGCCACCGTGCCCGGCCCCACCCAATTGTTAAGACTAAACACAAGTATCTCTTCTTCCATATGTCCTTCGTAATCATTCCACCAGGAAGGCCTCAGCTCTGATGTTGACCTAAACTGGTCTGGATGCACCTGGGGATTGGGGATTGGGGATTGTTTTCAGTTCCCCAGGTGATTCTATTGTGCAGCCAGAATTGAGAATTTCTGCTCTTGCCAAAAGCAACCTACCTCTCCTTCTTCCAAACTCTTGTATATTTGCTGCTTTCCTTTACCACACTGCACGCTCCTTCCTCTAGTTTCAAATCTCTGTCATGTGCTTTGCTTTGTGACCTCGGGCAAGTTACTGAACTTCAACGTCTTTATCTGTTAAATGCAACTCAGTTTACTAATCTCACAACTGGGGACAATAATCATCCCCACTGTAGTTCATCAAATCTAAGACACTATTGGTTATAAACACACCATCATGGTATGTACCTTTAAGAATTTAAAATACTGCCAAATAAACAATCAGGCCATTGACTATAAGATGCATGATTTCAGAGATATTAACATGAGATGAGAAAAGCTGTGGCTTGGAGTCAATGAAAACACGGAGCCTCACGTAGTTGTTGTGAGGATTAAATGAATCGATATGCTTGCAGCACTTGGCACGGTGCGTGGAAATAGTGAGGCTCGATACACAGCAGCGGTTATTATCCCCTCCGCATTTTCAGTCCTCAGTAAGTGCTTTAATGACTTCTCCAGCCATTCTTTTAGCACCAGCTCCCCCAAAAGGTTCAGGGCTTGTCCAGGGTGGTCGGTTGTCCTCCCCAGGGGTGTGACATGGAGAAAGCTGACATGTGCAGCCCTGAGGTACCAAGGCTGGGGCACATATCCCAGGGCAGTCTCTGGCCCAGTGCCCTCTCAAGTGTGCAGTCCTCCCACATTGAGTCTGGCCAGAAGCCCCTCCTACTCCCGGAGAGGCCATGTCGCAGTTCCAGCCACAGAGCAGGCTGTTGGCAGCCCCGCCCTCCATCCCACAGCCCTCCCCACATCTCCCACTTCTCCCTGTTCGGAGAGAGAGGGACATGGGAAGGCCTGGCCGCTGGCCTGGCTGGGCAGGGCTCAGCCTTGTGTGAGCCTTGGGTCCTTGATTATTAAAGTGAGGCTCTTAATCCCAACACTGGCCAGTCAGGAAGGATCAAATGAGATGGGGATATTGGGAGAAGCTTCTCAGAGGAGTGTACCAAGCTGACAACTGGGGTCATGAGTAGGGTTTCCAGGTTTAGGAAATAAAAAGACAGCATGCCCAGTGAAATTTGAATTTCAGATAATCAACTATATTTTAGCATAAGTATGTCCCATGCAATATTTGGGACTTATGCTTAAAAAATGGTTTCTTGTTTACCCAAAAGTCATATTTAACTGGGTGTTCTGTATTTTACCTGGCAACCCTAATGAGCCATGAGCCATGGCCCAGTATTTCTGAGTCTTTTTCCATCCCTGCCCACTGAGTCCACGCCTCAGCCTTCCCATGGCTTCTCTGTAGCCATGAAAATGCTCTGCACTGATTGACTTAGGTCTACCCATCCTTGAGCCAATCATGGTAAGGAACTGGATTATCCTGATTGACCGAGACTAACAGAGCCCATTCCTGGAGTTGGGTCACTTCTTCAAGTAGCCTGGCTGCTGCTCAACATAGTACAGGTTGGCAGAATGATTGGTAGGGACAGAGCTGCAGTGCCCACCACAAAAATTTTAGGTCAATGGAAATTTAAATCAAAATATTTGTAGTTGGACAGATTCCAACCAATAGGGTCATCTGGAATACCTTATTAACATTATTTCTTAAAAGAATGGCATTCTTAAAGGAATATTCCACCTACATCAGATTTATCTGGGCACATTTGTTAAAATGAAATTCCTAGGCTCCTTTTCTGACCCACTAAATAAACCTCTGAGCGGGACCTGCCATGGAATCTGCATTTTTTTTTTTTTTTTTTTTTTTGAGACGGAGTCTCACTCTGTCGCCCAGGCTGGAGTGCAGTGGCCAGATCTCAGCTCACTGCAAGCTCTGCCTCCCGGGTTCATGCCATTCTCCTGCCTCAGCCTCCTGAGTAGCTGGGACTACAGGCGCCCGCCACCTCGCCCGGCTAGTTTTTTTGTATTTTTTAGTAGAGACAGGGTTTCACCGTGTTAACCAGGATGATCTCGATCTCCTGACCTCGTGATCCACCCATCTCGGCCTCCCAAAGTGCTGGGATTACAGGCTTGAGCCACCGCGCCTGGCTGGAATCTGCATTTTAATCATGAGTCCCAGTTGCTTGGAACAGCCCTGGTTTATACATGCTGTCCTGGGGTAGTTACTAGTAGAGCCACTTTCACTCTCAGAAGTATCCCAGATTGGACTGTACAGTATGTTTTATTTCCCTCTCTCACAGTTGACAGTGCAGAGCCCAGCAGGAAAAGTTTCCAGTGGGTAATGAGTCAAGACTTCCCATCTGTCCAGCAAGTGGAAAGAGCATGCACTTCAGGGTCAGCTCAGCCACGTGCAAACTAACTTCAGTGAATCTGTCCCCTCCTTCAGCCTGTTTCCTTGCCTGCATTGTTGGGGGTAATAGTGCCTCCCTCACAGGGTGGCTGGGGGCCTGGATGGGAGGAGTGTGTCAAGGGCCCAACTGAGGCTGCCGCCCAGGGCTGCACAATACAGATCAGTGCTGGCCTCTCCATCTCACTTCCATGCTCTCTGAGCTGAACTCCGAAGGCCCCGTCACCAGGGCCCCATTTGCGAAGGCGGCACCAGACAGGCTGTGGGAACGAGCTTCACAGCTTTTGTCAAAGTGGCATAATAAAGCCCCCAAGTGTCTGCTCTTTGCAAACTGGGATGGCAGATCAATTGTGGCATAAACAAAATAGCAGGCTTGGTGCGAACCCAGGGACAGATTACGCCTCTGCAGGGTGTGATTGAGCGGGAGGAGGAGATTCTCAGGGTGGCTGGGTTTGCCTTTTCTCTGGCTGAAGCTTTGAGGCCCCCCTCCAGAGCAGCTTGGCTCCCCACAAATGGCAAGAGCTTGGGAGACTGCTCTTCTACCCTGGGAGGCAACTGGCTAGGCGGTGGCACGAGCATAGGCCCCAGTGCCCTCAGCAGGAAGCCTGTCCCAGCATCCCCCAGTGCTCTGAACCTACTGACCTTGATGTGGAAGAAGATGGACCGTCCTCCACCCCCACTTTGTCTCCTAGGCTGAACTGAGTGTGCTCTGTAGGAAAGCGAAGGGCAGTAAAGCAGGCACAGAGAGACCTCAGGAATAGGACAGTAAGGACGCTTTCACTGGCTGCCCTCTGCGCTGTCAGAGACCCTTCTGGCCCACCTGTCCCTTCATTCTGGGCAGATGGTGCTACACAGCCAGTCTAGTATTTAGCATCATTTGGGGCCTGCAGCACTCCCTGTCTAAGTTATGCTGAATGCAAGCTGAGTCAGGGCCGTAAGAGGACCCCAGGACAAGTTCTGGCCCAGAGTTTATGTGCCCTGTCCCAGGGGTGAGCCTGCTGGCAGCAAAGGGGACAGGATCTGTACAAAACTGCTAAGAAACCCAGTGAGGGGCCTCTAGGAAGGCAGCCCAGAGACTATGAGGACGGGAACTGCATCTGTCTGGTTTTCCACCACATTCCTGAGCCTAGCATGATGCTGCCAACCTGATGCTGGCCACAGTAAATGTTTGCTGAAGGAATGAATAGGTGGATGTTGGTCTTACCAGCTTCATGTCTGGTGTTGGTTGCCTTGCTGAGGCCCTCGGATAAAGCCACACCCCTGTGAGAACGGAGCATGAGGCTGGTCTCATTCTAGGTTTGGTCATCCAGGAAAAAGGCAGATCCTCAACTGGAAACCCAAACTCCAATAGATGGCCTTGGGCAGAAGCCATGAGTCCAGACATGGAAGAGTTTAGAGGAGTCAGAAGAGGCCCCCAGAGAGTGCAGGAGATGGCCTCGGCCTCACGAAAGTAGGTCAGGCAGGGCAGGCTTGTGGGGGCCCCAAGAGGCCAATAAGCACCCCGGCTGCAGTCAACCAGGCAGACTGTCACCCAGAAGCAGGAGTCTCCTCTGCACCTCATTCCTCCTGCTGTCCCCAAGCCCTGGGTCAAGTCTTATGTAAATAGCCCAGCTTGTCTGAGCTGTGCCATGGGAAGGTCATGAGTCTACCTTGGCAGACTCTTTAGGGGACAGGCCATGGCCTCTCTCCCCTGTGAAGGGGGCAGCAATGATCAGTAGAAAGGGGGCCAGAGAGGACAGAGGACTCTTAAGGATGGGAGTCACAACTCTGAGCAGCAGCCGCTCTCCCACGAAGATGCTCCCTGGCTGTGGCCCTGGAGGACTGCAATTTGGTTTTTACAAAAAAATGGAGCTTCCTTGGTGCCCTCAGAATACAGTCTAGTGTGGTGGAAAGAGCATGAACTTTAGATGCTAGCACACCTGGGTTTCAATCTCAGCTCCACCATTTGCAAGCTGTGGGGCCTTCACAACTGCTTCACCCTTTGACCTACAGTTTCCACATGTGTTGAATGGAGCTGGCCTCCCCCACAGGTTGTCATGATGACATGTGATGATGCACTGTTAGGTGGTGGCTTTCACCACAGTGAAGAGAAAATCCAGGTGGAACCAGTTTATTAAATGGGCCAACACCGGAAATGGCTTTGTCTCATCTATTGTCCTCAAGAACTCCTTTTTAGATTCCTTAACATCTTGGGTAGACGCTAGAGTTTTCCAATTCAAGCGATTCTCATGCCTCAGCCTCCCAAGCAGCTGGGATCACAAGCACACATCACCATGCCCAGCTAATTTTTGTACTTTTAGGAGAGACGGGGTTTCGCCAAATTGCCCAGGCTGGTCTCGAACTCCTGGCCTCAAGTGATCCGCCTGGGATTACAGGTGTGAGCCACCACACTCAGCCAGTTTCTTTCTTTTCTTTTCTTTCTTTTTTTTTTTGGAGATGTAGTTTCACTCTTGTTGCCCAGGTTGGAGGGTAGTGGTGTGATCTCAGCTCACCACAACCTCTGCCTCCCAGATTCAAGCAATTCTCCTGCCTCAGCCTCCCGAGTAGCTGGGATTACAGGCATGCACCACCATGCCCAGCTAATTTTTTGTATTTTTAGTAGAGACGGTGTTTTTCCATGTTGGTCAGGCTGGTCTCGAACTCCCGACTTCAGGTGACCTGCCCACCTTGGCTTCCCAAAGTGCTCGGATTATAGGCATGAGCCACCACGCCCAGCCTCTTTTGTTGTTGTTAAGTACCAGTTTTAAGATTGAGACATTCTCAGATGTTTAATCAAATCTTCAAATTCACTTCTAATCAGAGTTTAGCCTCCCCCTCTAGCTCCAGGCTGACACATGGCTCAGGGGACCTGCAGTGGATGGGGCATGGGGGTGATCTTGCATCACTGGAGCCACTATCATTCCTTCTTAACTTTTGCTGGTGGGGTTGCAAGGCTCCCTGTTAGAACAGGCATATGTGCTTTCATGGCGCCTATTTATGGGTCCTTGGGAGCCCTGCACAGGGACCACTCCCTGCCCCATTCCCTGAGCGGGCACTGCCCTCTCCATCCTTCCTCCTGTGACTCCTTCTCATGCCATCCCCAGCCCTCTGCCCCTCAGCCTCTTCTTGCTAGGGCCCCCTTGCTCCAGCAGGTGGTCCTCTTGAGCAGACTCTTCAGATCTCTTCCTCTCAGTATCCACTTGTCACCCTCTAGTGACCCATGTCACCCTCATGCCTCCTGATGCAGCAAGCCCTTGAAGTGCAGATGGCTCCCGTGACTGCCCTCTTCCTCCCGTGCCTGTGGGGGCTACCCCAGTCAGCCTCCCAGCCAGAGAACTCTCGAGCACAGCTCTGGACTCCAGGGGACACTGCCAGGTTCTCCCAGGACTCTCACCATGCTCCATTCTAGGTGGGCCTGTAAGCGACTGTGCCCAGCCAGCTGGGAAGTGAGCTGCTGGGCTTTCTTCTTGCTGAAGCTCCATAAGTCCTTTTTTTTTTTTTTTTTTTGAGCCGGAGTCTCGCTCTCTCGCCCACGCTGGAGTGTAGTGGCGCGATCTCGGCTCACTGCAAGCTCCGCCTCCCAGGTTCACATCCCAGGTTCATGCCATTCTCCTGCCTCAGCCTGCCGAGTGGCTGGGACTACAGGCGCACACCGCCACGCCAGGCTAATTTTTTGTATTTTTTAGTAGAGATGGGGTTTCACTGTGTTAGCCAGGATGGTCTCGATCTCCTGACCTCATGATCCGTCTGCCTCAGCCTCCCAAAGTGCTGGGATTACAGGCGTGAGCCACGGTGCCCGGCCCCATTAGTCCTTTTGACCTTCCCTGCTCCAACCATCCCCTGGCCTGGGGGTGAGTGAAAGAATCCACAGCACTCCCCACTGCCACAACAACTCCCCACAATGACTTCCCAATTGATGGAAGATTCCATCAATCCCTAGCCTTTCCGTATAGCCTGGAGGTGGGGGTGTGGGGGGTTGCTAGCCCCAGACCTGTTTCGCTGTTTTAGTGAGTCCAGCATGGATGTGTCTGGAACTTCTCTTTAGAATGGGCAGAAATGTACACATACTGTTCTCAGCTTTGAGGCTTTAGCTGAAAAATCCAATTCAACATTTTCTTAGACAAAGTACTAGTTTTCCAGGCCCAGGATTTTCAATTACCTTAGGAATGTAACAGAGTTATCCTTCTATAAGAGATTTTGTTTTCCCTCAGTGAGTAGATGCAGTGTTCTGTATACTGGTCTATGTACCAGGCTTGAAGCCAGGACAAAGAGGTGGGAGTCTGTCCCCAAGATGCAGGTCACAGCCCCTCAGCCCCTACTCCCTCACCTATATAGTGAGGGGTACGTCAGAATTGGGTATCTGAGAGTTCTAACAGTCTAGAAATTTAAAATTTTTTTCTCATTATGAGTACAAAAAAACTCACAAAACATACAATTTGACAAATTATTATACAGCTAACACACAAGTAACTACCACCCAGGTCAACAGAAACATTTCTAGCACCCCAGAGATCCCCTGTGCCCCTCTCAGCTACTACCCCCTGCCATGCTCTAGAGGAAGTCCCAATTCTGACTTTTATCAAAATTACTTCCTTGCTTTCCCTTATAATTTTACCAACCATGCATGCCTCCCTAAAAAAGGCTGTACTTTGGCCTGATTTTGAATTGTATATTAATGGAATAATGCAGAATATATTATTTTGTGTCCAGCTTATTTTGTTCAACATTCTTTTTGTGAGATCTGTGTTGTTGCAAGTAGCTATGGTTCATGCTTTTTTTTTTTTTTTTTTTTCTGAGACGGAGTCTCTCTCTGTCGCCCAGGCTGGAGTGCAGTGGCGCAATCTCAGCTCACTGCAAGCTCCGCCTCTCGGGTTCCCGCCATTCTCCTGCCTCAGCCTCCAGAGTAGCTGGGACTACAGGCGCCCGCCACCCCGCCCGGCTAGTTTTTTGTATTTTTTAGTAGAGACGGGGTTTCACTGTGTTAGCCAGGATGGTCTCGATCTCCTGACCTCATGATCCGCCCATCCCGGCCTCCCAAAGTGCTGGGATCACAGGCTTGAGCCACCACGCCCGGCCGGTTCATGCTTTTTAATTGCTGTATAGTTTTCATGAATAGACAATCATTTAGTTGTGTTGTTAGACATTTAGGTTATTGGTCTAAAACGTTTTATAAATATACACATACACTCCCACTCCACTTATAGCCATGTAAATTCAGAGTTGATTTCTTTATAAACTCAAGAACTTCAGTGTGGGTTTAAAATATAGCAAAATCCCTCTATCAAGTTCTTGGTTACATAGCTACTTTGGTTTTTTTCACTTTCTGTGAATCTAGGGACATAATTCATCTTCCTCAACATGGGTAACCTAAGATTTTTCCCTAACCTGAGTCATTAAGCATAAGATGAACACCACGCTCAGGCAACTGGGCATTTTCTTCAGATAGTCTAGAAAATGATTAAGCCTATATGCATAGGCTTAAGGAATGTACTCTGAAAGTATTACAAGAAATATTTTCTATAGTCTGTTTAGAGAACTAGAAAGCCACATAAGACAAACTCTTCTCCACTTTCCCAGGGCTGGCCCCACCCCACTGGCAGGGCACAGGTAGCCTTTTTGCCATAGGGCACAAATTAAACAGGGATGCCCCTGATCGCTGCCAGAGGTGTTGAACGGTACCATGGTGCTGCTCAGACAAACGATCCATTGTTTTCAGCTGACTCGAAGCAGTAAGTGAATCTTTCCACTAAGAGATGAAACCCCCTCCCATAGCCAGAGTCAGGCAACCATGGGTCCCACAGACCACAGCCAGCACTAGGCAGGGAGCTTAATCTGGAGAGGCAGAGCTGCCACTCTGCACTGCCCTGGATGGCATGGGTGAGCACACTGGCAGGCAGCCACACCTTCTGCAGAAATCAATTGATAAAGACACCCTTAAAGTCTGTGCTTTGAACAAGTGGTAAGTTAACAACGATAAGGGCCTGAAGCAATACGCAGTTGTGTAGACCTCCCAGAACAAAGCAATTTTAGACATACCAGCAGCACAGGACCCAGCTGGGCCAGAGCCTTTCTTTGGCCACAAGTGTGAGCAAGGATGATTGATGGTGACCCTTGGTTGAGAAGGGGCCGGCACCCAATGGCAGAGCCATGCTCAGTCTCTGAAGGGTGTGGGTTGACTACTCTCAAACAATCCTTTTGTCAGCCTCACAAAGCTCTTTTCAGAGACCATTAACTCTAGCTACCTGGTTACACTCTACCTGGTCCCATAGTAAGCAGTCCCAATTAAGGCAAAGCCCTATTAATGCTTCCCTAACAAGGCTGCCCGCCCAGGTGTGCTACAGGTTACATTTAAAAACCAGGCTTTTGGAGAAAGACTCATAGTCAACAGTTGTTCAGCTTGGATTCATTCCAATTCCAAATAACTTACTTGAGGAAAGAAGAGGAGCTGCAGTTGACTTTTGAGCATTGACACTTAATTTTGGGGTCCTTTCGTTAGTAGGCAGAGTTGGTAAACCGATTTTTTTTAATAACAGGGAGGGACTGAAAATCTATGGCACACTTGAGAAAAAAATTGGGCACATATGACAACTCTTTAAAAACTGCCCTTTAAACAGAAAAGCCTGCTATTCTAGTGTGAAAGACTTTGGAGTCATCTGGGAATTGATTTGAAATGCACATTCTCTTGTCACCCCATATTCACATTGTAAGAACTAGGGAAGTGACGGACTACCCACTTGGCCTTCTGCCCAATTCCAGAGGCATGAAATGTTGGCAGACTAAGAAAATATGGTCCTTTCTCCGCCGCTAGAAAAAATAACAAAGAATTTGCTGGACATAGTGGCATACACCTGCAGTCCTATCACTTGGGAGGCTGAGGCAGGAGGATCACCTGAGCCCAGGAGTTTAAGGCTGCAGTGAGCTATGACTGTACCACTGCATCCAGCCTGGGTGACAAAGAACCTGTCCCCCCTGCCAAAAAGAAAATATGATCCTTTGAGCAAAGGCCTTTTCGAAGTGCCTGTGAAGTGAAAATTAGTCACAGCACTAAGATTACTCGGCTTTTTTCATCATTCTCAAGTAGGCAGTGGAGTTTCCAAGTAACGAGACTGGTATAAAAAGTGCACAAGCACATAAGCAGCTAGATATCTTTGAAGAGATCTATGTTGGTTTTGATTTCTAATGTAAATATTTGTAATTCACCCAACAAAACTCACCTACTCTAGTATATTAATGTATTTATGAACTAAATGACAGTTTTTAAACAATTTGGAGGAGTGAGAGAGCAGGTGTCCCTGGTTGGCTTTGTGGGTATCTCAGTGGTTTGCACCTGTGCAGCAGTGGTTTCTATTTTTTTGTCATGATGGATCCTTCCTAGCGACTACCTGCCCCACCCACTTGGGTTTACAGGTCCCCAAGATGAAGGGCCATGTCTCCTCCATCAGTTTAGGGGCTGCCAAGATCAAGAACCCTATCAGGTGCCACCAAGGGAGAGAAATGACTAAGTGCTGTTTTTCCTCTACCTGAGTGGTGCCACTGGAGATAGGAGCCATGCAAGCACCTGCATGCCCCCGCCCCCGTCCCCCCTGACGCCCAGTGAGGACCACCTGCGCGGCCAGGACCGCGCTGACCCTGCCCTGTCTCCACAGGTTTCGGCATGACCACCCCCGCGACGGTGGGCGGGAAGGCCTTCCTCATCGCCTACGGGCTGTTCGGCTGCGCCGGGACCATCCTGTTCTTCAACCTCTTCCTGGAGCGCATCATCTCGCTGCTGGCCTTCATCATGCGCGCCTGCCGGGAGCGTCAGCTGCGCCGCAGCGGCCTGCTGCCCGCCACCTTCCGCCGTGGCTCCGCGCTCTCGGAGGCCGACAGCCTGGCGGGCTGGAAGCCCTCGGTGTATCACGTGCTGCTCATCCTGGGCCTGTTCGCCGTGCTGCTGTCGTGCTGCGCCTCGGCCATGTACACCAGCGTGGAGGGTTGGGACTACGTGGACTCGCTCTACTTCTGCTTCGTCACCTTCAGCACCATCGGCTTCGGGGACCTGGTGAGCAGCCAGCACGCCGCCTACCGGAACCAGGGGCTCTACCGCCTGGGCAACTTCCTCTTCATCCTGCTCGGCGTGTGCTGCATTTACTCGCTCTTCAACGTCATCTCCATCCTCATCAAGCAGGTGCTCAACTGGATGCTGCGCAAGCTGAGCTGCCGCTGCTGCGCGCGCTGCTGCCCGGCGCCCGGCGCGCCCCTGTCCCGGCGCAACGCCATCACCCCGGGCTCCCGGCTGCGCCGCCGCCTGGCCGCGCTCGGCGCCGACCCCGCGGCCCGCGACAGCGACGCCGAGGGCCGCCGCCTCTCGGGCGAGCTCATCTCCATGCGCGACCTCACGGCCTCCAACAAGGTGTCGCTGGCGCTGCTGCAGAAGCAGCTGTCGGAGACGGCCAACGGCTACCCGCGCAGCGTGTGCGTCAACACGCGCCAGAACGGCTTCTCGGGCGGCGTGGGCGCCCTGGGCATCATGAACAACCGGCTGGCCGAGACCAGCGCCTCCAGGTAGACCGCCCGTCCGCCCGCGCCAGGGACCCTCTCCAGGCCGCGGGGCCGCCGGGCGTGGTTTGCTTCCCTTCTCTCAGTCACTGCTGGCGCTTTCTTAATCTTTATCCAATAAAATGAAACAAAAAAAAATTTTTTTTAAAGAAATACTATTTGGCCAGGCCTGATGTTATCAAGGGCAGATTTTGGGGACGCCTGTGTTCCTTGTGAGTTCCCTTTTCGAGAACCGTGGCCCCCAGCAGATTCTCCTTCAGGGAGAGAAAACGTGGCCCCCCCAGGTCCCCACCCAGGGCATACCGCAGCGAGGAGGGTTTTGCAGACTGGCACTAAACCCCGTCCCCATGCACAGAAGCAGCCGGCAACCCCAAAGCATATGGTGCAACTTTTCGTGGCTCTGAATTACCTCCTCAGCATTTAGAATCCTGGCCCAGCCTAGCAGCTTCCTTCTGGTCGTCAGAAGTGATATAGTCACAGTTTTGACAGGTGGGGGTAGGGACAGCCATATGTTGCCTCCCGATGTATATATATAGAACAGCCACTACACACAGAGAATGGTGTAGTATTATGCAATGAGATGAAACATAGCACCAACTTGCGGACTGTGGCATTTCCCCCAGATTTGGAAATTGCAGTGGTGAGGGGCTTAGCTGGCCTTTCTCAGCCCAAAGTTAGTCCATTTAGCACAGAGCACAGGGCAGCTACTTCTAATGGCGGGCAGTCCAGGGCGCCTGTGAGGAGGGGAGCGCTGAGGCTGCAGGAGCCCTGCTGGGCTTTAGCTGGCTAATCTCCAGGCTCGGATAGGATCTTGAATCCCCCAACCGTCCTTTCTTTCACAAGCTCATCCACAACAGGCCTTTTCAATATTAACCAGGAATATCTGAGTCTCCTCAGACAAGATATTTCTTTGTTGGTGTGGATTTTTTTTTTTTTTTTTTTTTGTTAACTACTGTTGATGAGTTCAACTTTTCCCCCTTTGAGAGATCATGGGGTTGCTGGGCGCAGCCCTCCAGCTTCTCCTCCTCCTCTGAAGGAGGCAGCTCTGCCAGCTGCGTTCTTGGGAACCAGGGCCTGCAGCACCAGGAACCCAAAAGAAGCCATCTTGCAAATGTCAGCGTGTTTGGTTCCAGAGGCCATGTTGTGTTTGGGGTCAGGAAAGACAGAATCCCTTTCTAAATATTGTTTATCAAGAGGATTTGTCTTCTCCATGCACAGCCTGTTGGAGGTAGAGGAAGGCAGGAGGGAGGGAGCTGGTGAAACTGGTGGATGGAAGTAATGTTAGGATTAAAGTTTTGCTCTCAGACTGCGGGACAGATTCTCCCAGACTTGCCTTCTGCAGCACGGGGGCCCCTGACCTGGAGGAAGGCCAGATACCCAGGCTTCATTGAAAGGATGGTGGTCTGGGGCTGTAAACAAACACTCCCTCTGGCCATTTTTCTCATCTATGATGAGGGCAAGGACAGGTGCCAGAGTTTATACAGGCACGGCGTGACCCACCAGTAGGCAGAGCTTCTGATAGGAAGTCTTAGAAAAGCACCGCCTCACCGCCTCCAGCTCGAGCCATGCTGTGAAATCTCTCTCCCTGGCAAATGTGCCTGGAACACACACATACACAAACATGCACGCATGCGCTCACGCATACAGCATTTGAGTCAAACTTGAATGTCAAACTCTTCTTTCCCCTTCTAGTTCATGGCAGGAAGGGAAAGCTTACCTGAGATCTCAGTGACTCTCCAGCTATTTTGGGTAATTTCTGGTTTGAGTTGGGATTAGTTTTTAAACATGGGCCCTAATCTAGGGTGAAGCCAGTGAAGCAGCACTGGCCAGGAGAGAGGTCAGTCTTGCTAAATACTGAATGGTGGGCTCCTGTGAAAACCATGCTTTCAGGATTCACTGTGACTGTCAGGCCAGCCCAGCGAGTGCCCCCACATCCAAGCCATGGTTGCGGTCACAGTGAAGGGATTGCCCACTCAGAGGGGCACATGTTCTCTAGGGCAGGGCCCTCTGACAGGACCTGGAAATAAAATCCACGTTTATCCCTTTAAAAAAGGGAACAATTAAAAGGCATTCAATTAGAGGTGTTACCTAGGCAACAGGAAGTAACTTGGGGATCAGAGCTGTCCAGAAAGGGAAGAAGAGATCCCCATGATAGAGGCATCTAGATAGTGAGGACTTGATCTGGGGGCAAAATAACAGCCTACACACAGTAAGTGAGCCCCAGCTACAGTCCAGCAACCTAAAACCCAGGCATCAAGACTGTGTGAGCTAGACAGGCCTAAAGAGACCTCCAGGCAATCCCCCGCCCAGCGTGCAGCACTACACAGAATCCTGGTCTCCATGGGAGGAACCAGGACCCACCTCCAGAGAAGAAAAACTCGAAACATTTCTTGGCAGTCTTCTCTGTTGGCGGTGCTTCCTAGACTCTATCCCAAGTTGCTTATGCTGCAGCCTCAGCTGTTTTTACTTCTTTTCTTATGCTTTGGTTTTGGAAAGAGGCAATTGAAGGCAGCTTGAGCAATCTTCTAAAGGAATCGTAAGCGTGGTTTCAAGGGGCAGGAAAATGAGACCCTTCCCCTTCCCACCCCCCAACTTCCCAGAGAAACGCCAGTCCTCCAAGGTACAGTGGCAGCTCAGGATCCAGTGGCACATGTTTATTTTTGCCTATGTTCCCCTGTCCCCATCCCCCAACCCAGTCTCAGTCACATGATGCCATGATACGTCACGCCATCGTCCCTCATCTCAGGCCAAAGGGCTCAGTGCCCCAGACGCCAGGGGCTGCTTCACTGAAGCAGGCATGTGGTTCTCCCATCATTTCAGGAACAGGGGGATGCATTTCTTTGGTGCAGGTTCTTCTAGACCTCAGACCAAAAAAGAGCTCCATTCCCTCAGATGCTGTGGCCTCTCTCGCTATCCTGGGGGTCTCGTTTTTCCCACCACTGGTAGCTCACTGTAGCCTACAATTTCCTCACGCTCCCGGAGTTGCTTCCTAACTTTAGGCCTGAACTTACCCATCATGCCGGCGCTGTGGGGCTCCCTTAAAGGTGGAATGAGCTCCAAGAAGCCCTCGCCATATGGCTGTGGCCACATAGAAGCCAGAGTCTTGGCGAGCAGCCTTCTCAGAGCTGAGCAGAAAGGTAAAGAAGCCACCCTGGGTGTCCTAGCTTGCTAAAGCGAGGTGGCCAGGCCTTTGTGTCCTCTGAATGAAGCAGTGCCTCCAGGCCTGGAGAAGGCATCAGAAGGCTTAGGCAATCTCAGGCTCTCATATTGTGGAAAATGCTGGGCAGCCCTGGGCATTTGCACAGTATCATGCATATATATATACACACATACACACACATACACACCAGCCTTACAAAGAGCTACTATCCCTTTTCCCCAAGGAAAAGTCTCAGTCTGGGCCACTTTAAGAAGAAAGATTTCCCATTTTAACTCCCTAGAGATGTACCAGGGCCTGGAAAATCCCTCTCTGCCTTGGGGGAGTTTTATGTACAATTTGCATGTATTCAGGTTTCACACAGAAGCCAGCATCCAAACCCAAGCCAAACCCTGGAAAATAGCTGCTGAATTGACCCAGGATCCTCCGTCCTTCAGACAGGCCTCCCAGCAGACCCCCTCTTCCTGTGGGCTCTGGGGTGAGGGGTGACTGAGCCCTCATGGCCAAAAGAGAAGCTTCTGGGGAACTGAGGCAGACGGCAGCCCAGCCAGGCAGAGACCATAGGAGCGACGGGCCCTGTGGTTCGATCTTACTGTAACTTTTTACATTCTTAAAAAACAAAAAGCACAATTCCACATGCACACTGTCTGGAAAGCACAGCCAGACAGCCAGCCTAGGGCACTTCTGAGTCCAGAAGAGGCGCTGGGGCTTTATCTGTTGCAGGGTTGTTGTTTTGTTGTATAATGTGCTCGTGGTGACTCTGAAGGCTCCTCACTTTGTAGGGTGGAGAGGGAGGGAGGGAGGGCCTGCTAAGGCCATTCCTGACCCCCAGGGTGGGCTCATCAGCATGGACTTGGGGCCTGGACTGTTGCCCCTGGAGCAGCTCTGGCACCTTCAGGCACCCCAGAGCACAATTGCTACATCTTCCACGCTAGTCTCATGCATTGAGGATTTCTGCACTCGGACCTGGCCCGAGACCCTCTTACCCTTCCCCTTCTTCCCTAAGGAAGCTCCCCATTGCTTTACAAATCATTTTTTATGCTATATGTTCTCTCAGGAGGGGGCTAGAGCATGCGGGACAAGCCTGCAGGGTTTCTCAAACAATACATCTATTTTTCTGAGCAGCACTCCAAGAGAGGACTTAAAGGGTGTTTAAATTAACGATGAATAAAATGCAGCCTGCCACTCCTCTGAGCTGTTTGCTTTCTGTCTGTCAGAGCCGCCTGCCTCCCCATCTTCCAGTTTACACCTCCTCTCTGGAGGGCCTGGGGGACTTCACCTGTTAGGATGGGGCCCAGTGGCAGCTCCACTGGGAAGTTACTCTACAAAACAACAGTGAAACAGAGCCCAGGGCACCAAGGGACCTCCTGGGCAGCTTGGCCAGGCTGGGCCAAGGCTGGGGGACTGGGAGATGGATCCAACCTGACTGTGCACGAGGCTCTGCAAATGGAGCTTTAAAGGATCCTGAGGCCCGGGCCCTACTCCCAGGACTCTGATTTCATTGGTCTAAGGAGCAACTCAGGCCAGCCCTGGAATTTTTGGGGGGGGGATTCTAATGGGCAGTCATGGACTTGAATACACCCTGTAAACACAGAGCACTCACATTATGGTGGTGTAGAAGGAGCATTCACTAAGAAACTAGGAGTTCTGAATTCTAGTTTTGGATCTGGCAGTCATTTAGCTCACTCCAATCCTGTTTCCCCATCTCCAAATTGGGATAATGATACCGTCTCCCCCACCTCCCAGAGGTCTTACGAGAAATAAATGAGGGGCTGGAAACTCTGAAAAGTGTAAAGTCCTCCACCATTGCAAGATGTCACAATTATAAGAGGCATTTCATAAGGATATGGGACCAGGTTGCCCTATTGCTTCTGCATGGGGTCTTTCCCACAGTGTCAGCTGCAGATGACGTTCTTCCAGCAGGTTGCTTTTGCCCTGGTTGCCTTTGCAAACCCCTTCTTTTCAGAAGCAGCTTACTTGCCCTAATAATAGTGCAAACTCTACTGAGGCCTTCTCTCCCCTCTACATCCCCCTCCTTCTTTTCCTTCAATCTTCCCTAGAAATGAGAAGTAATTGACCATCAGGCTCACACTGGCCCCACCTACCTCTATCTACAAGATCACTCCCCACTCCCCTGGGCTCCCCACCCTGTTAAGCATGACCACTCAGAAGCACAAGCTCCCCCATCTTCTGTCTACAGCAGGGACTTTCATGACATCAAATGATAAAACAAGAAGTTTTATACAACTATACTATACAGATCTTGCACTATTTTTCATTCTGGTATTGTTTTGTTTTGTTTTAACCCATTTATGCTGGAGGTTGCAAAATTTTGTGTAAAAAATCAGACCTTGGCGATGACCTTAAGCAGTGGGATGTAAATAACTCCCACAGGCTTAGTGTTCCAATAATGGAACGCTAGGCATACGTGGGTTAATGCTGGTCAAAGCTATTAAACTGATTTCATGATCTGCCTATGAATTACACCCAGCAATCTGAGAAACACTGGCTTATAGTGTTTCTGGAAAGAGGCCTTCCTGTTAGCTTCTAGCCAAGACCCATTAGCTAGGCTGCCATGGTGCAGAGGCCTGAGTTCTGGTCACCCATCAGCTCTCCTCTCTGTTGGGGTCTCCAGCTGTGCCCCAGTTGTGTGATGGGCACAGGTGGCTGTTTTACCTGCATGAAGTAGCCTAGATGGTCCTTGGGTTCCTTTCAAGTTCTAAGGCTTGTGATTCCTATAACATTTCATACGACACTCCAGTGATCCCTGGATGGACTGCCATTCCTCTCCCTTCTGTGGCCAGTTACCTTTCTATGAGCATATCTAACAAGCAGATTTTAAAAAGGAACTTTTAGCTGGGCATGGTGGCTCATGCCTATAATCCCAGCACTTTGGGAGGCTGAGACAAGTGGATCACTTGAGCCTAGGAGTTCGAGACCAGCCTAGGCAACATGTCAAAACCCTGTCTTTACTAAAAATACAAAAAATTAGCCAGTCATAGTGGTGCACGCCTGTAGTCCCAGAGACTCAGGAGGCTGAGGTGGGAGGATCACCTGAGCCCAGGAAGTCGATGTTTCAGTGAGCCATGATCATGCCGCTGCACTCCAGCCTTGGTGACAGAGTAAGACCCTGTCTCAAAAAGAAAGAAAAAAAAAAAGAAAAAGAGAAGAAAAAAGAAGTTTATATTTACCAAGCCAGGTCCCTGGACAAGAGACTTGCATATTTATCTTATTTAATCCCCTGGCCAATCTTGGAAATTTAACACTTTCCTCCCATTTTGTCTTGGGTCAGAGAGGTCAAGTAACTCATCTAGTTTGGGGTCAGGTATCCCCTGTGTTAGGGGCTGGAGAGACAAGGGTGAGAAAGACAGGACAGCCCTTGCTGTCCCTGGACTCCAGGCTCCTGGAGGCTGATGGGGGTAGAGCGCTGCAGTACAGCCTGCTGAGGGCTCCCTGTCCACCAGGCATTCTGGGCTGCCATGGGCACACCAAAGAGAGGCAGCCACCCAGCCTGGGTAGGCAGAGAAGGCTCTCAGAAGCAGCTGTCCATGCTGAGCCTGAGAGCAGCAAGCCTGCTGACAAGGAGCAGGAAGAGCAGCCCGGGCAGAGCAGTGTGTGGGGAGAGCAGAGCAGGGACTTGTTAGGGGAACCATATGTAGTTCTACAGGACTGGAACACGCAGAGCAAGGGAGGTACTGGGGTGGGGGGTGGAGGCAGATAGCGAAGGGCCTTGTAAAACAAAACAAAGACTTTTTGCCTAATCCTAAGGACACTGGCAAGCCAGTGGAGGGGTTTTAAGGATGCGTGTGCTGCCGAAAATGACTCAGAATGCAGGAGTGGAGGAGGAAAGCAGATGGCAGGGTGGACCGAGGTAGTGCTAGTGAGAACAGAGAGAAGTGGAGATATTTGAGGGACACCTGAAAGGGTAGGTCCACAGAATCAATGCTTTGCCTGGATGGGGATGATAAGACTGAGAGAGAGGAATTGGGATGGAGCCAGGTCTCAGGCTAAGCAGGCAGGTAGACAGTGGTGCCACCACTGAGCCTGGGAACCCAGGAGGAGGAATAGAAGAGGTGATGAGTTCAGTGAAGAAGAAGTTAGACTTGAGGGGCCCATGAGATTACCATGGGGGAGGGGTTTCCACGAAGCAATTGGCCTTGTGAGTCTAGAGCTCATAACAATGATCCAGGCTAGACCAACATTTTGGAAGTTCTCAGCACCAAGACGATGTGAATCACTCAGGCTGTGCGTGTGTAGAATGAGATAAAAAGAGGATCACAACCAGCATTTAAGAGACAGGAGGAAGAAGAAAAAAGACTAAGGAAAGAGGGACAGAGATGTGGGAGAAAACCGAGAGCATGGGATGCCACAGAGCCAGGGGAAACAAGGGGTTTCAAGAAGGAATGAGTGCCAAGTGCCACTGAGTGATTAAGACAAGGACTGAAGAAAACACCCACGAGATTTATCGAAGGGAGATATCAGTGACCTTGGCAGAAGCAGCTTCAGGGGGGTGTCAGCTTCTTTAGAACTGGTGCTGCCTGGCTAATTTTCATGGGTCACACATTAGGGATACTAGTTAAGATACAGATTCAAGCCACTCTAACAGAGGTTCAAAATAATACTGGCTTCCGTGGGTAAAAGTTCATGTCTCTCTCTTAAGAGTGAGTGCAAGCATAATCTATGTAGTATCAGACACCCAGCTACTTCTATCTGTACACATCATTTGTGTTCCTTTGCCATTGGCCAGAACTTTGTCACATGACCTAATATAGCTGCAAGAGAATCCAGAAAAGGCACCTTTTATTCAAAGTGGCCATGTACCAAGTGGGGCTGGTGCTCCTAAGAAGAGTATTGTTCATCTCATGTTCAGGCCAGCAAGGGGACATTAGGCAGCTGCAGTGGGACCTCTGAGGGGTGACAATGAGGGTAGTATGATAGCTGCCTGTTGTTATTGGATTGATTTAGACTTCAGTTGGAAACAGAAAGTGAGTCCCTTCCTCTCTCCTCCCTCTTCCTGCCCCCCCGCACCAACAAGCTCTCCTGGTGGTAAACCTGTTTGGAAGGAATGCAGCAAGGAATTCTGGGAAATGTAGTTTGCTCAGCAATGCAGAGCGGAGTTCAGAGGCAGTGGGTGTACAAGAACACATCATCCCATTAGCACACTTTAGCCATTGTGAAGTTCCCAGAAGGTGCCTTCTCACTGTAAGTCCTGGAATCTGGGCAGAGAAAGTTATATTCCTGACTCCTTTGTGGTCCATTTTTGAGAGCTTCCTACTCCACTTTTAGGGAGATGTTTACAGAAGGGATGTTTGTAGAGTTACAAGTGAAAAACTTAACCAGAAGGCAACAGACACCAGGTCATGAGAGCTCACTGCTGCACCTATTCTGTCTCTCTGGCAGACTGCAAGCAGATCTCTTTCCCCCACGAAGTTTTCTTTTCCATGTCAGCAAAATGAGACACTGGTCTTTTGGCTCTATCGCTCTGAGGTTCTGAAAGGAAGGAGAAGAGAGGAGAAAATGTAGGAGTTCCACGGGGATTTCCATCAAGAATGATACTCAGCAAACATCTGCCGAGTACCTGACCCAGCTTAGACAGTTTGTTTCAATTCTTTTTTCTCCATGGACTGGGAGGAGCAGGACCAGCCACCTGGATGCAGGATGGAAGGAAATGTCCTCCATAAGGCCGTGTATGGTCTAGGAGCTAGGACCTGTCGGTTGGCAACTATAGAAGCAGTGATATCCCAGTCATATCGCCAGGGGCAGGCTCAGAGAAGTCCTGGAGAGGCTGCTTCAGATCTGAGTTCCATGCCAAGCACTGGGTTGCTCTGTGCTTCACCCAGCTCTACTTCTCCAGCCCTTCATTCCTTTTCTATCTTCAGCCTGGCAAAGAATAAGCTATTCTTCGTTTATTCTGGGCAGCCAGTTAATATTAATACCAGGGTTAATAGATCTGTTTCTCCCATACGCCATCTTGTCTTCTCCTCCACCTAAAATTGCTCTAAGATAAGTTCTTAAAAATCCTTCTTCTCATGGGCAGGTCACAGTGCTGCTGTGTTCCACCGAATAAAGACAAACCACGAGAGCTGGTCATATTCATAGCTGACCAACTACCTGCAGTGAGAGTGTAGGGGTGTTGAGATAGCCCCCAGGGCAGATCCTGGAGCCTTGACTTTTGTGTACCCAGGATGCTTTCCTGTCCCTTTCTTCTAGGGACACTATCTCTGTTCTTGTAGATAACTCCACCCATCTCCATGCAGTCTAGTGGACCTGCCAATCACAGGGTCCCTCCTGTATCAGTTATGAAAGCATTCAACTGCAATGAACAGAAAACCCATTGAAGGGTAGTTTTAAGGAATAAAAATCAAGGTTTATTTCATTACCATAACCAGAACTCTGGAGCAGGTGGTCTGGGGCTAGCACAGTGACAGTGATGCCATCAGTAAGGCTGGCTCCTCCTTCCCGCTCTGCCATCCTTTCCATGTTGGCTTGCCACCCCAGGTGCCAGATGGTAGCTACCCCTCCAAGGCTCACATCCATGTTACTAGTAGCAAGAAGTAGCAGGGAGAAGGTAAAAAATGTTCTCTCCCAACAGGACTTTTCCTAGGCCTCCCTAGGACTTTCTGCTGCATCTCATTGACCAGAAGAGAGTCACATGGTCGTCACCACCTATAAGGGAGGGAGGCAGAGAATGTTGTGTTTTCAGTCTCCTGTACAAGAGGACAGCATAGGGGAGGGGATTGGGATGGGTGTGAAGTGAGAATGCGCACAGTTCCTGCTGCCTCCCCATCAAGGCTGGATTAATCATGGTTCCGAATTCTCAGAGATACAGCCATTGCTCTAAGGGAGGATGCATGCCTCAGGTCGGCGGGTAGGGGGAAAGTCCCCTGGCCTGACACAAACTGGAGGTGGTGGAGTAGCCCTTTCTTGTCTTGGTTTATAAATTAGGCCTGGCGGCATGAGTCAGGGTCAAGTTAACACAATAGAATCCAGTCCAGCTGATTTAAGCAGAAAAAGACCTATCATTGGCGATCAACTCCAACCTGGCCACCTAGCTCTCTGACACTGACGACCTGACTGGGTGACAGAATTGTGACTCCAGCACATCACGCCACAGTCCTCAGGCAGGGTCTTACGTGCTAAGGAGAGACACCTGGACACCACAATCCTGCGCCAGGTACCATCTGCACACAGCAGGCCACCTCCAGCCAGCTAATACTGATACAACTGACGTGTTGGCAGCCAGCCGACATCACTCAGAGACTGTGCTTTCCTGCTGTGGGACAGAGAATTTGCAATCTGTTGGTTTTCAAAGACCTACCCCATTTCTCCTCCCCCGTCTCATCCTGAACAACCTTCCAAGACCCTGGCCTGAATCAGGTTTCCTGTTTGGCAATAAAACTTTTTCACTCAGTGCTCAACGTTTGTTCTCTAATGGGCTTTATTTTCTCTTTAACTTGGACTGTTAAATGCACCCCCATCCCTGGGAAGCCTGAAGAGACTCTAGGCTTGAGCTCTAGGTTGAGCTCTGGGATTAACTCTCAGGAGAGACACACCTACAGAACCAGGTCACTGAGGAGGTTGTTATCTCTCTGATCAAGAAAGAGCCTTTTTCAGATGCTACCATGATAAAGCTACTCCAGAAAAAACAGAACCCCTCACTTGCCCCCAAAAAAACCAGCAGAAGCATGGGCTCCTTCTCCAATCTGCCTTTGAAAATCTTGCTGAAGTGCCTCTAATGTGTAGAACCTAAATCTCATCCAGATTGGTAGCTGCAAGAGAGACTGTCTTCTCCTAGAGTAGAGGGAGGGGAAAGTCTTGGGTCCTGGGAGATGGAGATGGGAATCCCACCAAGATAAAGGTGCCAGAAAAGGCAACGCCATAAATCGACCTTGCTAACTTTTGCCTTCAGAGGATGGAGGCTGAACATAAGCCCTAACATACTTTCCCTTAAAAACAAGTTTTCTGCCATTCCCGCTTACATTTCTAACAAATGCTCAGTCTCCAGTGTTGACTTAATGTTTATGTGACAGGGTCTCTGCCAGCCCAACTTCTAATATTATTCACAAAACACCCCAACATTTCACAGCAGTCCCTCAATCTGTCTCCCTTTTCTGGGTTCCAACTTCCCTTGATTCTCTTCTAAGCACGAGAGCTTGGGGCAAAAGAGTGGGAGGGATGTTTCTACTGGCTAGAGAGTCCAAGAGAGAGTCACTGTTTCAGAAACTTGGAACATTCGCTTCTCCCCACCCCACATATCCTCACCCTTGCCCTCCCTAATAAGGAATTTTCCTTCTCATTGGCTAAAAAATCAAAACAATAAAAAGGAAAAAAATCTTATTCTGACAATGTTTTAATCCTACACAAGGTAACAGGAAGGATGCAAAAGCACTGGAGGCTGGCCACACAGAGGCTCACGCCTGTACCCCCAGCACTTCAGGAGACCAAGTTGGAAGGATTTCTTGGGCCCAGGAGTTCAAGACCAGCCTGGACAAGATAGCAAGACCTCATCTCTACAAAAAATCTAAAAATTAGCCAGGCATGGTGGCACATGCCTGTGGTCCCAGGTACTCGGGAGGCTGAGGCAGGAGAATTGCTTGAACCCAGGAGGTGGAGGCTGCAATGAGCCATGATCACACAATGGTACTCCCGCCTAGGCCACATAGCAAGACGCGGTATCCTTTTTTTTTTTTTTTTTTTTTTTTTGGAGATAGAGTCTCGTTCTGTTACCCAGGCTAGAGTGCAGTAGTGCAATCTTGGCTCACTGCAAACTCCACCTGCTGGGTTCAAGCGATTCTCCTGCCTCAGCCTCCTGAGTAGCTAGGATTACAGGCATCTGCCACTATGCCTGGCTAATTTTTGTGTTTTTAGTAGAGATGGATTTCACAGGGTTGCCCAGCCTGGTCTCAAACTCCTAGCCTCATGTGATCCACCCACCTCGGCCTCCTAAAGTGCTGGGATTACAGGCGTTAGCCACTGTGCCCAGCTGAGAGACCCAGTCTTTTTTTTTTTTTTTTTTTTTTTGAGACGGAGTCTCGCTCTGTCGCCCAGGCTGGAGTGCAGTGGCCGGATCTCAGCTCACTGCAAGCTCTGCCTCCTGGGTTCACGCCATTCTCCTGCCTCAGCCTCCTGAGTAGCTGGGACTACAGGCGCCCGCCACCTTGCCCGGCTAGTTTTTTTTTTTGTTTTTTTTTGTTTTTTTGTATTTTTTAGTAGAGACGGGGTTTCACCGTGTTAGCCAGGATGGTCTCGATCTCCTGACCTCGTGATCCGCCCGTCTCTGCCTCCCAAAGTGCTGGGATTACAGGCTTGAGCCACCGCGCCCGGCGAGACCCAGTCTTAAAAAAAAAAAAAAAAGAAGGAAAGAAATCTAAAAGAAAGCACTAGAGGTGGAATCAAGCTTCTGGCCCCAAGATTTCTAAAGTCTAGTTGTCTCCTGGGTATTCCTCTTTGACTCCTTTCCCTGAAGGTATTAAGGCCCTCTCCCCCGCGCCACCCCTACCTCTCTCCTCCTGAAGTCTGCAGGCAGCGAGCTTCCCCTGCTCCTCTCTGTACCATGCCTATGGGTGCAGGCCTGGCTGCTCCTGCACCCATGTGCTTTAGGTGCTTCGCTACCACTGAAGAAACTCCAGAGAGATTTGCCACAGCTGCCACTATCCCCCAAAGGCAGTGGTAAAACAAGCCAGCGGGCCACAGAGGGAGCAAGCCAAGCTCCACTGGCATGTCCTCCTTACTCTAGTTCACTCACTGCACACAAAGGAGGCTTTTTATACGGGAGAAGCCTGGATTGGAAGCAGATTTGCTGGGACCACGACTTTTTCCACCACACCAAGTCGTAGCCATGGAAAGCATTACCTTGACCCCTACCTGCAAAAAGGCACTGCACTCCCACTGCTTGTGAGTTCCTTCTCTTCTTTTTTATTTTTATTATTTTTTTTATTTTTTTGAGACAAAGTCTCGCTATGCCGCCCAGGCTGGAGTGCAGTGGCCGGATCTCAGCTCACTGCAAGCTTCGCCTCCCGGGTTTACGCCATTCTCCTGCCTCAGCCTCCCGAGTAGCTGGGACTACAGGCGCCCGCCACCTCGCCCGGCTAGTTTTTTGTATTTTTTAGTAGAGACGGGGTTTCACTGTATTAGCCAGGATGGTCTTGATCTCCTGACCTCATGATCCGCCCATCTCGGCCTCCCAAAGTGCTGGGATTACAGGCTTGAGCCACCGCGCCCGGCCTGAGTTCCTTCTCTTCTAACATGTCCTCTCCATTACCCACTTCAAGGCCCAACACCAGGTGATCCAAGCCCACCTGGAGAGTCCCACAGACAGTTGCCTGGAGAGTCATCCTGATCCACAGCATATTTGTATAAAGGAGAAATAAACCTCCTTAATGTTCCACCACTGAGATCCAGGGATTGTTTATTACTGCAGCTTAGCCTTGCCTATCCGGACTGATACACACCTGTTCACTTGCTGCTCTATAGCTGTTCTCATGATGGCTCCTGAGGGCTTATGATTTCCCCTGGGAGTGCAAAATCTCCCAAGGAACAAGGGCCATCATGTCTTCCCTTGTACAAGTCATCACCTTGTTGAGGATTGCTTTTCTCACTATAAATGGAGCTTAAAATGTCAGCACATATTTCATGAAGGTTTTGTGAGAATCAAAAGAGACAAATCATGGAAACACCTCAATTTTTTTAAGTTTTAAATCCTTTTACTCCCTATTTCTCCATCATCAACCCCTACCCCCATCTTTTCCAGTGCCCATGTTAGGGCTAGGCCACAAGCAGCTGATAATAAAGTGACCAGCACATCACCTATCTCAAATACTTGTACCCAGAAGGTATTCAAGGGAAAACCCTCAGGCAAATCAGAGGTTGCCTATAAGGTGAGATTTCAGGGCATCTTCCCCCTACTTCATCTCTCTCCCCAGTTTCACTTTTAAACAAACTCACTCCTCACCAGCTTCTTGATGCTGAAAGTTGGTAAGACAGCCTGCTATAGGACCTTTGAAACAACAGGAGGTTCAAGTCCAGACATCTTTTGTGAGAGGTCCCCAAGACCACCTGGGATTTAATGATTCACTAGAAAGACTCACAGAACTCAGAAAAGCTATTCTGCTCATAGTTGTAGATTACTACAGTGAAAGAATACAGATTAAAATTAACAAAGGAAAAAGGCATACAGAGCAGAATCCAGGAGAAGCCAGGTGCAAGCTTCCAGTTATCCTCCCCCAGTGGATTCATGTGGACACCGCTTAATTCTCCCAGTAATGATGTGACAACACGTGTGAATGAAGTACAGATCCTCCTCCACTTATGATGGGTTATGTCCCAATAAACCCATTGTAGAGTGCAAAACTCACAAGTAGAACCATTGTAAGTTGGGACCGGCTGGATTGCTCACTTGAGCCTTGATGTTCAGGGTTTTTATTGGTGGTTGGTCACATAGGCCTGGAGCATCTGCATGACTGATCTTAGCTTCTCATTCTCTGTCCCTCTAGGGCTCAAACTGATACAGTGTGGGCCAGGGCCCCAGGGGAACAAAGACAAGTGTTCATCATAAATTGCACTGTTAGCATACATTTTCTAGAGTGGTTCTAAGTTCAGCATTCAAAGATACTCTTTGAATACAAAGCAGGGTATTATCAGGGCTTAGAGATTATTTCTGAGGCTCAGGCTGAGGGCCAGTCTTTTCTTCAGAATGTGAGGGGTATGAGTACCTCAAGTCAGCTAAGCTAACCCTTTACTGCATACACTTGCACTCCACACAGTTCCTCATCTGCAGGTAGCCTCTGCCTCCCCAGTTCATGCCAACAGAGGCCAGTAACCAAAGTGGATAAGAAGAACAGTGGAAGCCACAGCTGGTCTTGACTCCCTGCCCCTCCCAGCAGAACAAGCACCAAAGTTCCCAGACTCAAAGACCCTCCTTCCTTTTGGGGGGACCCAAGTGGCTGATGCACTCTCCAGGTGGCTTGGTGTGCCCATGGAAGCTACATTGTGCCCCATCCATTCTGTCTCATGAGTCTCCCTGGCAAGTGGGAGTGGCCCCGGCGTACACCTCTGTAACCACATTGTTGATGACATTCCACTTTCATCCCTCCACACATGTCTCATTTTCAGCTCTTTTGGTGGGTTGGGGGAATTCTCTCCCCACCAATGCTACAGCCCCTAATAGTGTCCCAAAAAGTGGGCCTGGCTGTCTTTCTTTCCTGTAGCCCTCTTGCTCAAGGATCCAGGGCCAAACTGGGTCAAATGGCACTCAGGTGGCACTATACAGTGTCATACCCAAGAGTGCCTCTCCCCAGGGGACTCCAAGGTCCGATGCAGTGCCAGAAGGCCCTGCAAGCTCACAGGAAGTTTCTTCTCCACCTTGTCACCACCCTGGTGGATGAGAAGGGGTGATCTCGGCCCTCCATCTTAGGGATGAGTTCCAGGGCCCAAGTACCCACTCCAAGGCCCCCTCAAGGGTTCTTGCACAACCATGTACCAGACTGCCTGGTTCTTCCAGAGCCTGTCAAGAAGCAAGTGAGCCTCCCACAGGGAAGCAAGTGAAGCAGGGTTATACGAATCCATCCCCAGAAGATGACATATGTGAAAAAATCATGTCAACGATTGAAAGCCATACAAATAGAAATGAGGAGGATTCCTGAGATTTTTGCTGACAGAAATTTTCTCTCCACAATATGACTTGAAGTATAAATAACTGGGGAGGAAGGCGATTCTGTGGTTTCCACTTATACTACAATGCAAATGACTGGTAACAGAACTCTTGCGGAGGGCTGCTTATGGCCAGGCTGAGGCAGAAATAAGCCTCAGTGGTACCTTGAGGCCATAAGGAGAGAGGGCTCCTAGTGAGAGGTGGGCAGGCAGTGCACAAAGGCTCACCCACATAGTGGCTTGTCAGAAGCCTGACCTGAGAGGACAGAGCAGTTAGGGTGGCTTGTTCCATCAGGAAGGGGGCTGACCAATAGGGGCCTCACCTCCCAAATCACCTAGACAAGGCTTTGTGAGAGAGAGGCCCGCAGCCCCGGGCTGACAGGCTTTGGGAACCAGGATGCCAGCAAGGTGGACCACAATCGTGCTGGGAATTCGGCTTCCAAAACTGAATGACAGTCTGGGCTCCTGAACTCCTGGGTCCACTCACTCCCCAGACCTGTCTTCTCTGATAGCGACGTCAGCTTGAACCCAAGTTTGGCAAATGTGGCTCCTGGGAGCCCCCAGCTCCCACAGTGAGGCCTCTTCTCTCCCCTTCTCTAAAGCCTGCCCACCCCTCAACCCCCAGGTAGCTCCTGCTCTCAGCTCTTATACTCCAGAATAAGCATTGAGAAGAGTGTCATCTGCAGCGTGTGGGGGAGGCAAGGCTGGAAGACATGGGAGGGGAGAAGGGCCACAGCAGGCAGGGCCAGATGGCCTTGGCTAGGCCCCACCTGCCCCAGCACACAGCGTTTTCAAATCGTTTTTCTGGGGCTTCAACCACAACTGTCCTCAAACTCCTCTCCAATTAAGGAGGGGAATGGGCTTCAGAAGCTGACAGTTGAGTCACCCAGGCCTTGGGGAGGCCAGCTCTTTCCTCAGCTCCTCCTGCAGATGCTCAGTCATGGCTGAGCCTGCTCCACCTTAATCCTGCATCCACATGCTTTCTGACTCAATGTTTCTGGGAAACAACATCACAAAAATCAATGTTTTAGTGTCTACTTGGTGCTAGGCTGACTTTAAGAGTCTGGTAGGTCTTTCTATTCAGACTCATCTAGATGAGGGTACCATTAAGCAAATTCTTTAACCTCTCTGAGAATCAGTTTCAACATCTTGAAATGGGGAAACAAGCAATCCACCTTATTGCACTGTTGTGAAGATTAACTAAAATGATTATAAAGTGCCAGACATACTGTCTAGCACAGACATTCAGTGACTATCACTTCCTCTTTTTGCCTCCTCTCCCACAAGTTCAACTTTTCTTATGCGAACATGACTATCAGGGCCCATGCATCCATCCACTCATCCATCCATCCATCCGTCCATCCATCCATCCATCTATCCATCCATCCATCCATCCATTTATCCATCCATCCATCCATCCATCCACTCATCCACTCATCCGTCTGTCCATCCACCCATCTATCCATTCACTCACCTATCCATCCATTCAGCAATTCATCCATGTATTTATATTATGTCATTTATTGAATACATACTATGCACAAACTGCTGCAAGTTGTCCACAGAAGTAGAAGTGGAAATATATAATCTAGAAGCAAAAATTAATTATAAAGGCTATGATATAAATAACTTGGCAAAAAGTGAAAAGTGTCATAAAAGAGGTACAGGGAAAGTGCCAGATTAAACACCCCAGGCCTGTCTTTAAGCCTCAGTTGAAGTCAACTGCCATGATTACACTTTATTTGATAAAACACTTCTCTTTCCCTGATGAAGACCACCAGAATGTTTGTTTCCTTTTACACAGGAAGGTGACTCAAATTCTAATTATCCTGGCCGGGCGCGGTGGCTCAAGCCTGTAATCCCAGCACTTTGGGAGGCCGAGACGGGCGGATCACGAGGTCACAAGATCAAGACCATCCTGGCTAACACGGTGAAACCCCGTCTCTACTAAAAAATACAAAAAACTAGCCGGGCGAGGTGCGGGCGCCTGTAGTCCCAGCTACTCGGGAGGCTGAGGCAGGAGAATGGCGTGAACCCGGGAGGCGGAGCTTGCAGTGAGCTGAGATCCGGCCACTGCACTCCAGCCTGGGCGACAGAGCGAGACTCTGTCTCAAAAAAAAAAAAAAAAAAAAAAAAAAAATTCTAATTATCCTAACCCAGGAAATGGCTTTGTCTTGCCTTTCATTTTACTGTATTCAGTTCTTAGTTGCTCCATGAGGACACTCTACAGAGCCCAGGTTTCTTCCAAGATTTTAATTGGACCTTCCAAGAGGGATTCCGAAACCCACAAAACGAGCTAAATGAAGAGATGACAGATACATTACAGGAAGCCTGCTTGGGCCAGACATTCCCTACACAGTCATGTGCAGGTGAGTCAATCAGCTGAGAGCTCTGCAGTGTCAGCAGCCCACCTCCACCCCTTCAAAGACCCCTCTCTCTCCACCTCCTGGATCCTGCCCACATTTCAAGTCACCCCAGGAAGAATAGGGGGAAAAAGATCTCCCAATGAAAGTGCCTGACCAACAGTGTTTGTAACTGATGAAAGACAAAAATCTCACACCTTTTGTTGCCACAGTAAAAAATAAAGATCCATCCATATGTTGAAACACTCGACTCACAGAACTCTCTGCAGGCTGCCACTCACCCCTGCAGAAGGAATTGACCACAAGGTTCCTGCAAAGATGTTGCTGAGAAAATGCTGCCAGTTGAGTTGTTTGGTGTGGTGGATTTAGAGACAGAAGACCTAACTCTGCCACTTACCAAGTGTGTGAGTTTGGTTGAGGCCCTTTAGTTCTCTAAATCTCCGTGTAGGCAGGGCACAGTGGCTCACACCTGTACTCCCAGTACTTTGGGAGGTTAAGGTAGGAGGATCACTTGAGTCCAGGAGTTTGAGACCAGCCTGGCCAACATGACAAAACTCTGTCTCTACTAAAAATACAAAAATTAGCCGGGCGTGGTGGCACATGCCTGTAGTCCCAGCTATTCAGGAGGCTGAGGTAGGAGAATCACACGAACCGGGGAGGCAGAAGTGGCAGTGAGCCAAGATCGTGCCACTGCACTCCAGCCTGGGAGACAGAGCAAGACTCCATCTCCAAAAAAATAAAATAAAAAAATAAAAAATAAAAAATTAGCTGGATGTGGTGGCGTGTGCCTGTAGTCCAAGCTACCTGGGGGACTGACGCGGGAGGATCAGTTGGGCCTGGGAGGTTGAGGCTGCAGTGAGCCATGACTGCACCACTGCACTCCAGCCTGGATGACAGAGGAGATTCTGTCTCAAAATAAATAAATACATTCATCTCTGTGTATTATCTTACTTGGCTGTAAGTGAGGACTTCACACACCTTGCCTACACAACCAGCTTGTCTGAGTGCCAGAGTGACAATGATCGTGACTGTTCTCTCTGTGAGCCACTCCCAGGAGGTGAGGAGGCACAGTGGAAGCCAATCTTCCTTCCTTCCATCCAGTCAGCATCCTTGAGTGAATAACTTTCCTTTTCTGAGCCTCCTTGTTGTTTGTGAGCATTACCGGTTGTGTACAGATGAAATTAGATCATCCTTGACTGGGCGCGGTGGCTCACGCCTGTAATGCCAGCACTTTGGGAGGCCAAGGCGGGCAGATTACGAGGTCAGGAGATCGAGACCATCCTGGCTAACATGGTGAAATCCCGTCTCTACTAAAAATACAAAAAAATTAGCTGGGTGTGGTGGTGGATGCCTGTAGTCCCAGCTACTTGGGAGGCTGAGGCAGAAGAATGGTGTGAACCCGGGAGGCGGAGCTTGCAGTGAGCCGAGATCGCGCCACTGGACTCCAGCCTGGGCAACAGAGAAAGACTCCGTCTAAAAAAAAAAAAAAAAAGAGAGAGAAACTAGATCATCCATGCGGAGTGTGGCACAAAAACCAAGTGTGCAATAGATTTTAGTTCCCTTCTGAGAGATGTTTGCCATCCCCACTCAGCAGAGCCTCCCTCAACCAAGTTTGGGAGGCAAAGGATCTGCCTGGATCCCCAAGCTCAAACCAACAGAATATTGTTAGGTGCCCACCTCCTCTGATGCCTGGGGCTGATTCTGTTGCCAAAACACCAGGGTTTCAGTCTAGGTCCTGCTGCTCACTGCACAGAAAGCAGATTTCTGAGACAAGGAACACTGCTAGGGAAGAAGGCTTTATTTGGGTGCTGTAGCCAAGGAAATGGGAGATCAGTCTCAAATCCATCTCCTGGACCAGCTGAATTTAGGAGTTCATATGGCAGGGAAGAATTTTAACTACATGTGGGGAAACAGGAATTAGGGAGAGGTAAGGAAAAGGAGTTGGTTCAAACAACAGATGGTTGCTTAGGCAATGATGATGCATGAGGGGTCTGGCGTCTCATTGTCCTGATGTGGTGATCTGGTAAGTTTCAGTTCCTAATACCATCTGCCAGGCCTGAGGGTCAGTTTCCTGAGGAAGGAACTCAGATAAGACAAATGTAAGTTTCAACCTTTCAGAGCTGGAGGGTCCATTTCTGTTTATAAAAGAAAAAACAAAAAACAACAACAAAAAAAACACCGCTAAATATCAGTTCTATAGAACAATTGGGCCAGTTTCAGTTCCCACGTAGAAAGCCATCCAGGCTCAGCAGCTTCTCAGAAATGATTTTCCAAAATCTTTTCTCATTTCACTACACCATCAGTTTCAAATTGTGCTCCAATTCAGCAATCTGTTATGAGACATTAAAATCATTTCCCCACCTCTGGCCTTTGGTAAGCAAAGGGACTTAGTTCTTCATACCTTAGTACAAGGAGATTCTCTTTTTCCCAGGACCATTGAGAGCTCCTACAGTGCCTTAGCATGAGGTAGAACGAGGCACCCCTCTGAGCAGACAAACCACACACACCCCGGCATGCAGTAGCTTACAGGCTGGAGTGCAGTTCCTCTGGGCTACATGCCGGCCGCCCTCATCAAAGCAGAGGGTGACTAACTCCCGGCTGCCCATCCCACCTCCCCTCCTCATCACCACTGCCACCATCATTGTGGCGGGAACTGACATTGGTTGAGGGTTTGCTGGGAGCCAGACACTGTGCTCAGCTTTCCTCATGTCTTTTCTCCTAGAATCCTCACAAATCTCCTATAAAGAAACGTGCAGATGGCTGGGTGCGGTGGCTCATGCCTGTAACCCCAGCACTTTGGGAGGCCAAGATGGGTGGATCACTTGAGGTCAGGAGTTCGAGACCAGCCTGGCCAACATGGTGAAACCCCATCTCTACTAAAAACACAAAAATTAGTCAGACATGGTGACATGTGCCTGTAGTCCCAGCTACTCAGGAAGCTGAGGCAGGAGAATCGCTTGAACCAGGAGGCAAAAGTTTCAGTGAGCCGTGATCATGCCATTGCCCTCCAGCCTGGGCAACAGAGTGAGACTCCACCTCCAAAAAAAAAAAAAAAAATATGTGCAGATATGAGCTGTTTTTCTCAGACTGTCAACCCTTCATTTTTTTGGAGGGGGATATCTTATTTTATTGTTTTTGTTTGTTTTGAGACAGGGTCTCACTCTGTCACCCAGGCTGGAGTGCAGTGGCATCATCACAGCTCTCTGCAGTCTCAAACTTCTGGGCTCAGGTGATCCTCCTACCTCAACCTCCCGAGTAGCTGGGACTACAGGTACACACCACCACACCCCATTAATGTTTGCATTTTTTGTAGAGGGTTTCGCTATGTTGCCCAGGCTGTTCTTGACCTCCTGGGCTCAAGTGATCTTCCTGCCTCAGTCTCCCAAAGTGCTGGGATTACAGGTGTGAGCCACTGTGCCCAGCCTCGAAGGGGGTATTGTTAAAGAAAAAATTATTCATGACACTTGTTATGGATAGTAAGGCAGATGACACAAGGGGGGCCATGGTCAGAGGAACGAGGAGCACTGCAGTGGGATCTTGCAGTTGCGGGGAGAGATTGCACTCGATTCTGACTATAGCATGAGCAAGTGGGGATTTGCAGCCATGGGCAGGGTGGTCAGTGAATGGAAAATCAGGGAGAGGGGAATCCTGTTAAACCAACCCAATAGGACTCTTGCTGAAGGCAGGTCAGGCTGATAAGATGTAGACAGTGGCCAGATACCAAGGCTGGAGGTGTTTCCCTGCCCTGACTTGGCAGGATTCTTGCTCAAACTAGATTCTGCAAGGACATAAGCTGAGCCTGGTCAGGAAGGTCTCGGACAAGCCTCATTAAAGTTTTGGTCAAAAGAGAGTATCCGTCCCTACTTCCTCTCGGTTCGGGTAGAGTTGCCCTGGTGGTCTCTGCCTCTGGTCCGGGTGATCAGAATCCTTCCGGGATCTTAGGTGGCCCCGAAGACAGAGGCCTTCTTTCTCTCTGAGAAAATACGGTAAGGGCTGGGCGCAGTGGCTCATGCCTGTAATCCCAGCACTTTGAAAGGCCAAGGCAGGCGGATCACCTGAGGTCAGAAGTTTGAGACCAGACTGGCCAACATGGTGAAACCCCATCTCTACTAAAAGTACAAAAATTAGTCAGGAATGATGGCAGGCGCCTGTAATCCTAGCTACTCAGGAGGCTGAGGCAGGAGAATCATCTGAACCCGAGACGCAGAGGTTGCAGTGAGCCGAGATCACACCACTGCACTCTAGCTGAGGTGACAGAGCAAGACTCTGTCACAAAAAAAAAAAAAAAAGAAAATTAGCTGGGCGTGGTGGTGTGTGCCTGTAATCCCAGCTACTCGGGAGGCTGAGGCAGGAGAATCGTGTGAACTCAGGAGGCAGAGGTTGCAGTGAGCTGAGATCATGCCATTGCACTCCAGCCCGGGCAACAGTGTGAGCCCCCATCTCAAATAAATAAATAAATAAATAAATAAGAAAAGAAAAAGAAAATACTGTAAGGATCTGACCCTGTTGCTGTCAGTGGCCATGTCCCTGTCACATGAAGGAACCCAAAGACAAAGATGACACTCAGGATGAGAGAGGAAGCAAGGGAGGACGAGGCTGCATGCCCCGCTCCAATTTTAGAACTCAGCTGGGCCTGGGCTCAGCACTCCTCACCTCAGATGGTTCTGGGTTAGAAGGTGGTCTGGGTTGCATTTCTCTCACCTGAAAGCAAAAGAGTTCTGATTATTAGCAGATAGGTAAATTACATAGATTCGATTGCTACCCTCCTTCTACAAATGAGGTTAAAGGTCTGAGGTGCAGAGGCAAAGTAGGGGCCCTTGGGTGAATGTATTTCATCCTGCTTGAGCACCCATGCTGGACGCCATACACATAGAGCAGCACAGAAGTGGTTATTTTTCTCTCTGAAGCAACAACCTATGAAAGAGGCGTAGTCGCATGTTACTGATAGAACTTCACTTCAATCAAACCCATGTGTGCAAGGCTACATTTATGGTCCGCATGAGGCCACAAAACAATTAGAATTGCCTTCAACAGCGGTGTCTTTGATGCATTTGGAATCTGAGTAGTTCACAGAACATGAGGTCCATTAGGAGTTGGTTGTCACGGGTTTTCATTCTGGTTCATTCAGTGCCTGAACCATCCAGGGACCCTTTGGTCACAGGCAACAGAAACTGCCCTCAGAGTATTTCTGGTATAATACAAAATTTGTTAGGTGTTTGTCTCTCCATTTCCTAGCACAGAATTTCCTGAATGATGGAAGTGTATTTTCTTATTTATAATGAGCCCCTTTCAACTATACTTGAGTTTATGCTAATGAGGTGACCCTAGATAGCTTCAAAACAGGGTTTGGTAGCCAGAAGAATCAACCCTGAGTGTAGAGGGTTGGAACTTTCAGCCCCACCCTCCAATCTCAAAAGACAGCAACCTCCTCAACTCCTCCCACCTCAGCCTCCCAGGTAGCTGAGACCACAAGTACGCATCACCATGCCTGGTTAATTTTTTTTCTTTTTTGTCAAGATTGAGTCTTGCTGTGTTGGCTAGCGTGGTCTCAAACTCCTGACCTCAAGCAATCCTCCTGCCTTAGCTTCCCAAACTTCTGGGATTACACGTGGGAGCCACCACACCTAGCCTGGAGTTTGAGTTCAATCACCAATGTCCAGTGATTTCATCAATCATGCCTACTTAATGGAATCTCAAAAAAAAAAAAAAAAAAAAAAATCCTAAACAAAGAGGTTCAGGGGGCTTACAGGTTGCTGAGCATGTCAAGGTGCTGGGAGGGTGATGCATCCCAAGAAGGCATGGTAGCTCCGAGCCACCCCTACTCCCAGCCCCATACCTTGCCCTATGCAACTCTTCCATTTGGCTGTTCCTGAGTTTTAGCCTTTATAATAAACCAATAATAGTAAGTAAAGTGCTTTCCTGAGTTCAGTGAGTTGTTCTAGCAAATTATCAAACACGAGGAGGGCTGGTGGGAACCCCCCAATTTATAGTCAATTGGGCAGAAATGTAGGTAGCCTGGGCACCTTCTTTGCAGCTGATGTCTGAAGTGGGGACGGTCTTGTGGACCAAGCCCTTAACCTATGCTGTCTGGATAGTTATTGTCAGGATTGGGTTGCATTGTTGGATACCCAGTTGGTGTAGGAGAATGAGAGAGCAGCTTAAGCCAAAAGGGAATTGGTTGGCTTGGTGACCTAGAGACTCCCTGACGTAGCCCAGGGACTCCAATAATGTGCTCAGCTCACTTTTGCTCCACCATGCCGCTTTCCCCATCAACATAGAATAGTTCATCTCTCTACATTGATCTCATTCTTTCCCACTGCTGATAGGCTCCCTGGGATGGCTGGGTGGGGTACACAAAGATGAGAAGAGGTGGAGGTGGGGTATGTCCACAGATGGCTATAGCAGCATATAAGCTCAATAATCATGGAGGAAGGAGAGCTTCTCGTTCCCAGAATCTAAAGCTGATGGCATGGCTTGGGTCATTGGTCCTCTTCTGTGGCCAGGACAATGGGCCATGTGATTGGTAGCAGCAGCAACCAGCAAAGACAGGGAGGGACTGGGGAACAAACAAGACATCAGGCATCTCCTCACTGTCAAAGCAGATTTGAGTTTGTGGAAGGCTTAGTGGTGGTCATCCAGTCCAGCTGCCATAGATACTCAGGATGGGGCACACAACTGCTCACCCCTCCTTTCCTGGCAATGGCCACCTCACACTACCTGTGTGGCCTTGGGTCGGTGGTTTCCTCACCTTTAAATCAAGGGTTTGAACTTGATACAGTTGTTTGAAGCCCCTCCCAGCTCGGATCATCCAAGGACTGTCACAGCTACATGAGATGAAGACTGCTTGGGGAAGGGCCACGGCTTGAGCCTCAACCTGTGCAGGAGCTGGTGCTCTGGCTGTTGAAGCAGGGCTGGCCAGAGGCAGGCAGGCAGAAGGGCTGAAGCCAGGACAAGAGGAGAGCAGGCCAAACAGAGCCACTGGTCAGGATGTAGCTGGGCAGGGGCATAAATGGAAGATCAAATTGCTCACGGTGAGTGGCCCAGGCCCGGAAGAACTGATGTCAGCATATTCGAAGTGGTGAGGGTGCTGTCACAGAACTCAGCCCTCGGGCTGCCTGGATCACTGGGGTGAATAGGGTGGCAGAGATCTGGAAGCTCCAGGAGAGGGACCAGGGAGAGGAAAACCTGTATGTGGAATGGAAGCAACTCAGCTTTAGGCCAGGAGGTTGTGCCTCTCCTCACATAGCTACTGGGCTTCCAGGGCCCAGGTGGGATATACGGGAGAATATAAAGCCAATGAATGGCCAAGTCCCCAAGGCTCCCAGGAAATGGTGCCCTCTCTGAACCATCACCTGAAACCTCTGGTGACCACAGAAACTGGGAGGAGGGGTCACCACGGGACTAGCTCCAGGGGAGATTGTGATGCCTGGCTTACCAAGTACCCGAAAACATGCAGGTAGAGTGCTCACGAATCCAGGGGAGACTCGAAGGAAGGGCTGCTTTTGAACTGCAGGAGAGGCCAGTTCAAACAGGAGTCTCCTTCATAGAAGGAGGAACCCAAAGAAAGATGTGGATGGAATCCAAGCAGGTTGGAGAGAGAATGTTATTAAAAGAGCCATAGATGTCTACTGAGGAAAGTTAGAAGAAAGCAGTACTGGCGTCAGAAAGGCCCATGAGATGACCCTGGGGCCTGTGTCAGCAAGGTTCTTGGAAGGAAGGAGTTCGGCCAACGACCGCGATGGAAGTCCTGAGCCGGCCATTCTTTCCCTGGCGTTGCTCTCAGTGAGGGGTCCTTGAAGCACAATTTCTTCCCTGAAGGGAGCAGAGTACTTACAGCACTGCCCTTTAGAAATATGACGCGACTCCTAGAAAAAAAGAAAGGGCTCTCTCCTCCAACTCATTTATGTTCTGGTTTGTCGGTTCTCACACCAAGGGAGAAACTGGTGGGAGTGAAGGAGAGAAAGGGATTCTTTTAGTAAGTATTACGGTCTTCCGAAAGTCTATAAACAAGGTACCAGCTCCGTAATTACCACTTAGATCTGGTGCTCAAAAAATCAGCTCAGGTTCATTACTTCCAGCTAAGTTAATCAACCCCAAGAGGAGGGGAGGAGAGAAACAATTTCCGCATACATAAAAATTTATTATCCGTTCCTATTTTACTTAATATAGTTGTGTGGTGAGTCTCTGCCTGGAAATCGGTGTTTGGGAAGCTCCGGGTGAGAGGAGGCGCCTGAGGGTCAGGAGGCCAGGCTCCAGGCCAGCTCTGCCTCCAGCCAGCTGGGAGACTGCCCTGCCCTCTGGCTCTACCTGTCTGTCCTTGGGAGGGGCGTTTCGTTCCAGCCATGCCAACGTTTGAGCACTCCGCTACCCTTCATTACATATAGGGGGACAGTATGCCCATTTGGGCACAGCAGAGTCCCTGCTCAAGGGTGTTGATAATTCACATCCCCCAAGGAGCCTACATTCCATGCATGAGTGTTCCCTGAGAGCCTAGCACTGTGCCTAGCACTGTGAACGAGACAGACAAGGTACTGAGTGTTTAGCTGGATTCAGTGGAAACAGCTATTACAGAATATAGTCCAAAAAAGCTATGAGAGAAAGAGAAGGAAGACCGGAGGCCAAATGAAGCTTTGAGCAGAAATAAATATGAAAGACTAGGTGAGGCTGTGAAGATGGAGGGCACAAGAGACATCATCATCTCAAAGCATTTACCAAGCACCAAACTGGAAACTCCATGTCATTCACAAAATGCGAATGCTTTTCAAAATGAGTTTTGGGAGTGAAGACTCCATTTCCTAGGCTCCAACAGTGTAGACGTGTGACTCAATTCTCCCATGAAAGATGCAAGTGGAAGCACTGTGTACTTTTGCTTCTTTAAAGGTGGAACGAGAATCTTTGCACTCTCATCCTTCCTGCTGCCTAAAATGTGGATACACTCGTTGGAGCCCTGGCAGTCATCTTGGGCCAGGAGGTGACCTTGAGAGGAGAAGCCATGCACAGTGGAGAAACCAACTCAAAGGTTCCAGGGTCTCTGCTGCATAATCGTGGAGCCACCTTACTAGCCCTAGACAGCCCACCTCCAGACTTCTTTTACATGAAAGAAAAACAACCTCTAATCTATTCATGTCTGATGGTCTCAAGAAAGTCACTTAGCTCCTCTATGCCCCAGTTTCATTTATAAAATGGAATCATAGTATCTACCTTAGAGATTGTTGAATGTTTGCCACAGACCTTGCTGGACTGAACAAAGGAGGATAAACGTGGGAATAAAGACAAAGACAAAAGAGTGTATTTGGAAGAAGAGGTCAGGGGGCTCCTTGCTTCTAGGGAACAATGGCCCTAAGCTTCTAGAGCCCTTTGTATTTACTGAGTAAAGGAGATAAGGAGAAGGGGTTGGTTATCAGGAATGCTGAGTTGGTCACAACGCTCAGGCCTTTGGCTCCCGACAAATGTTGGCTATTATTACACCTTATTTATACTACTATTTTTTAAACTTTTTTTCCCAGCAGCTTTACTGGGATATGATTTATATGCCATAATAGTTTGCCCACTTAAATGTGCAATTCAGTGGTTTCTAATATATTTATAGTTTTGCTATTATCACAACTTAATTTTAGAACGTTTTTATCATCCCTCAAAGAAACCTTAACAGTCACTCTCCATTTCCCTTCTATTCCTCCCCAGACCTAGGTATATATTTTTTAAACAATAAATTATCTTTAATCACAATTTAAAGGGCGCTAGAAGGTACTTTATGATCACAGGTACTCCTTAAGACAGATTTTTCCATCAGTTTAGATTCTCCCCAAGAGAATGACCTTACATTACAATGCAATTTATTTGGGGTAAGAGTATGACATTGCGTTGGATTTTTCTTAAGGTGTCAATGTGCAAAGTGAATGTCACTGTTTAAATATACTTTTAGACCGTGTTTTTTTCCGTATTCACTTTCAATATTGATTTTTATGAACACAAATCTTTAAAAAAATCAAATAGGATCATCGTTAGGCTTATGATGAAAAATGGCAGCTCCCTTCTGAATGCTGCTCTGTTCACTGTCCCAGAGGTAGCCACTTTCAGAATCTTCTATCACTTACCTCTACATTTTTTTTTTTTGAGACGGGGTCTTGCTCTGTCACCCAGGCTGGAGTGCAGTGGCCGGATCTCAGCTCACTGCAAGCTCCGCCTCCTGGGTTCACGCCATTCTCCTGCCTCAGCCTCCCGAGTAGCTGGGACTACAGGCGCCCGCCACTTCGCCCGGCTAGTTTTTTGTATTTTTTAGTAGAGACGGGGTTTCACCGGGTTAGCCAGGATGGTCTCGATCTCCTGACCTTGTGATCCGCCCGTCTCGGCCTCCCAAAGTGCTGGGATTACAGGCTTGAGCCACCGCGCCCGGCACCTCTACATTTTTAAATAACACGCTGATACCACTATTTATTTTCCAATTTTAGACATCATCTTACAGAAAGAGCAGATTTATACCCTTCCCTTATCCTGATATAATTTTTTAGAAACAGGGTCTTGCTCTGTCACCCAGGCTGGAGTGCAGTGATCACATCACAGCTCACTTAACTCTTGGGCTCAAGTGAACCTCCTTACCTCAGCCTCCCAAGTAGCTGGGACTACAGGTGTGCACCACCATGCCCAGTTTTTGGGTTTTTTTTTTAATCTTTTTTTTAGAGACGGGGGTTTCACTATGTTGCCTAGGCTGGTCTTGAACTCCTGGCCTCAGCGATCCTTTCACCTCAGCCTCCTGAGTAGCTGGGATTATAGGCATGAGCCATCATACCCAGCTATAGTTATTTTATTATTTTTCTTAAATCACTTGTTGGTGTTTAAGTTAAAAGTAAATGAAAAAAATTTACAATTGGCTGGGCGTGGTGGCTCACGCCTGTAATCCCAGCACTTTGGGAGGCCGAGGCAGGCAGATCACAAGGTCAGGAGTTCGAGACCAGCCTGGCCAACATACTGAAACCCCATCTCTACTAAAAATACAAAAAACTAGCCAGGCATGGTGGCAGGTGCCTGTAATGCCAGCTACTTGGGAGACTGAGGCAGTAGAATCGCTTGAACCCAGGAGGTGGAGGTTGCAGTGAGCCGAGACCACGCCATTGCACTCCAGCCCAGGCAACAGTGCGAGACTCCATCTAAAAAATAAATAAAATAAAATAAAATTTTACAGTTGAGGTGGGCAGTATACCATCATGACATTTACTCTTTAACAAAAAAAAGTTTGATATTACTAGGCCTAATAGTCCCCCGACCCTTTCTTCCCAATTGCTTTGTGGATGTTTTGTAGTTATTAATTCAACCCCAAACTCCTCTCAGTACCCTCAAACATATCAGGTCCATTCATTGTAGGTTTTTCCTTGCATACCTCCTTCCTGGTGGCCCTGTCCTCCAACTGGTTGGTCTCTAGACCTGCTTCAAGCTACTATTATTCAATCTTTAAAGTTATTTGAGGCCAGGCACAGTGACTCACACCTGTAATCCCAGCACTTTGGGATCACCTGAGGTCAGGGGTTCCAGACCAGCCAGGCCAAGATGGTGAAGCTTCGTCTCTACTAAAACTACAAAAATCAGCCAGGAGTGGTGGTGGGGGCCTATAATCCCAGTTAGTTGGGAGGCTGAGGCCGGAGAATCGCTTGAACCCAGGAGGTGGAGGTTGCAGTGAGCTGAGATCACACCACTGCACTCCAGCCTAGGCAACAGTGAGACTGTCTCAAAAAAAAAAAAAAAAAAAAAAAAAGTTATTTGAGTCATACCCAATTCTGAAAGATACAGCTTACTTTATTTGTTCACTCTCACTAAGATAGGCGCTCCCCAAAACCTAGACTTATGTTCATTAAGCTGGAAAAGCCTTGGAAGTGTTGCTTTCATCCAACCACCTTGCCTTTTCTCAGGCAACCACAAGTTGTTCAATGCTTCTTCCCCAGCTTTGTCGGCTTGGAATTCACAGGGTCTTTTTTCTCCAGTTCTGGTTCCAGTTTAGCAGTCACCAAACGAGCTTCAGGGAAAAACATCATTGATGAGTATCTCTAAGCCTTAGCATACTTGGGCTGCTAAGATCACACCTAACAATAAAAAGTAAAGTAGCAAAGTGCTCTACTGCTTAGATAATTATGAGCTAGATTATTAACATGGCACTTAAAGAGGGAGGGAAGAAGTGAAGACCTACATGGGGTGGCTATTTGGATATGGCCAGACTGACTGCAACAGAGGCGTGAGCTCCTTTTTAGTATGTATGGAAAAATCCTTTCATATCATCATGAAAATGTTAGCGAGCACCCCAAAGGGCATAAACTTGTGACCCTTGGCCAAATTCAGATTTAAAGACATATTTGTTTGGTCCATAATGTTTTTAAATTTTTGAGTGATTTTACATTGAGGTGTTCACTTTAACCCACTATTCTCCGCATCTTGCACCTGGCCTTGAAGGTATGGCATTTGAGAACTCTAATAATCCAACCCCCTTAAGTTACAGAAGGGAGGCAGGAGGAAAAACAGTGATGTTTAAAGTCACACAGCTAGGTGGTGAAGCAAGGATTAGAACCCGAGTCAAGCAGTCTTCCTAATACACCACATTACTGCTTACTTGAATTCAATTGCACATTCAGGCCTATAAACCTTAGTCATGCGAAATTTACTCCATAAGCACATACTTAAGAGCAGAGTAACAAAGAGAATCTCCAGGGTTATTCCCTAGAGCTTGGATAAAACATTCCTGGCCCTTGATGGAACATATATATCCTCCAAGTGACTGGATTTCAGGGCACCAGCCCTCAGCAACCTGCTTCAAACACTGCTGACATTTTATTCTAACTCATTTGCCACACTTCTGGCTGATCATCTCTCTTTTCATTTAAACACAATCTTTCATCCAAACAGGGTACAATGCAATCACTTGGTTGGATGCCAGCATTTGGTGACTAGTCAACTTCCAAAAAGATGCAGCTTCCTAGCTGCTCACTTTCCTTTGTGTGAAAAAGTCACAGGAAAGCAGCCTTGGTTGCAGCGAACCAGGTGGGCAGCAGGGGCCCAGGGGGATGCCTCTGGCTGTGTCTGTGGCAAGCCTCACATGGGAGTGCCAGGGCCCACAATAGAATTAGAAATATATCTGTACCACACTGTTCTTAATCCTGGTGAATTACCCACACCACCTGCTTCGACACTTAATAATTTGAGAAAGATTAAATTTATCACATGTACATCTCAGATTTGTTGGAGATAGGGTACTGGGGTTCAACTCCCAGCTCTGCCACTTACTGGCTGTGTGACCTGGGCAAGTTCCTAAATCTCTGTACATAGGTTTCCTCATCTGGAATCTGTAGATAATAAAAGCACCTGCCTTTCAGGATTAAGAGGAGGAGCTTTGGGGAGCCAAGCACAGTACTTCACACTTTTCAGATACTGACAAAGTATTTAATGTTGCCAAAGTTTTGTGTTTTTTTTTCCCGCCCAGGCTGGAGTGCAGTGGCGCAATCTTGGCTCACTGCAAGCTCCACCTCCCGGGTTTATGCCATTCTCCTGCCTTAGCCTCCCAAGTAGCTGGGGATACAGGAATCCGCCACCACACCTGGCTTTCTGTATTTTTAGTAGAGAAGGGTTTTCACCGTGTTAGCCAGGATGATCTTGATCAGACCTTGTGATCCGCCTGCCTCGGCCTCCCAAAGCGCTGGGATTACAGGCGTGAGCCACCAAGCCCGGCCAAATGTTGCCAAATTGTTAATCCACATTGTGATGTTAAAGATTCACCATGGAGTCATTTTCGTGATTGATTTGGCTGAGTCTGATAACGTTTAGCAATGAAACACATTGGAATTGACAATAAGTATTAAGTTTTAATCATGTGAAAAAAACGGACAAAATGTATCTTGCTGGATGGACAAGGCATATTAAAATTGCAAGGCAGTGGTTGAATTTTAAAAAGTTGCATTGTCTTAGATTTAATTATACTGAATATGTCATTTACCTATCTATTCATAAAGTTATTATTTATAACATTTATTGGACTAATTCTGTCAACAAAATTCCAGGAAATAAACAATTGTGATAGTGATAGGTTAATTGCTAAAGTTGTGTTTACTGGTTGATTCTGAACACAAAGGAATTCATTGCTGTTGTTTTTTTGTTAGACATAAGAAATTGCCCACTGACAGAACTTTTTCTTGTTTCTAAATTTAACCATTTAAGTTTCGAATTTTTCTTTCCCTCTTTGAGGTGAACCCAGGGCAGCAAGCAACAGTGTGATCTTCCACTCACCAAGTCCAGAAGTAAGACCAGGGCAATCCTGTTAAGGCTGCCCAACACCTGCCGTCTCCATATGGTTCACCCCACTGCTGAATTTCCCACATGGCTGGACCAGAGACATGTATGGGCACTTTGGTTTGGACAAACCACACACCAAAGCAAGTGTGTGCTGACATACATTGAATTCGAGCACGTTCTGAATGTTGTCTAACACCATGAAATACTGTTCTTCCAGGGAAGTCAAGGAAACGGCTGTAGCAAATGCAAGGCAAGGGCTTCCCATTGTCCTCCTTAGAACAGGAGGCGTTGATGACTCCCAGCAACAAGACATTGTCAACAAGGGATTATTTCCTCTGTGATATCCTAGCACTGCACCATAGAGGTTAACTTCTGAAGCAGAATAAGAGGAAGTAGTAGATTTATCAATCAAGATAAGTGGTGTGGGTGTGAAGACAGGGCAACTTGGGCAGAAAACTATTAAACTGGGCTTCCACTTCGTTTCAGTGTAAAAATACGTGTAACATTCTGGACATTTTCATCATTTTCTCTAGCCGCACCCTATCTCCTTAACCCAAATACACTGAATCCAGAAAGACAGTAACAGAGATTTCCTTTGTATATGAAAATTCTCTTTACTCATTTGTTCTTCTCCATAAGCTAATTAACATTGTTTAATTTATTTCAGACCAGGGACTGGTTTTTCCTGACTATTCTGTATACCATTTTAATCAGCAGAATGTAACTAACAAGCTTAAAGAGCCACTCAATACTGAATCAGCAGCTCATACCATATGCTGTGGGTAAAAACATACTTCCCAAAAAAGCTAAATGCAGAAAGACCAAGGATAGAAGATGTATTTAATACTCAAGAAGTCTAACAGGATGTGGAATATTGAGATTTTAAGGGGGAAAAGTTATTCTTTAAATACATCTACCCTAGTCACCGGGCTAGCTTAGTCAATAGAGTATGAGACAAGACTTAAATATATCTACCCTAAAACATCTTTCTTATACCAGTTTTGCTACAACTTTTAACTCCAAAACAGTATTTTAAGGAAAAAAAAATCAAATTACAAAAACAACTTCATCTTAGCTTCTTAGTGCTAATTTTTTTAAAGATGCAAAAAATCATGTATTTTCTCAGAAACATGGTTATGTGGTCAACAGATTTCTTAACAGTAGAGTTCTAAATTTTGGATAATATTTATATATTCAGCTTTATTCTGGTATTACCCAAATTCATGTTTGAGTGGGAAAGAAAAACCAAACCACATTATAAATTTAAATTTTAAGAAAAAAACCTTTGACAGGTCAGAAATTAGTTTATATTTTGCTTTACATACACCATTCTAAAAGGAAGGAAACGCTAATTGAAGGCCTGGTTTTACATTAGCATATTCATGTAATAAGCACAGATTAAGTTTTAAACTTCTTAAGCAGATCTATTATGTATCTTCTCATTTTTGAAAACATCTTAGAACACTGTCTGTTTTAGAGAAATGAAAGCAGCCTGATAGACTACATGTTTTCTTGGAATCAAGTCTCCCCCAGTTTCTTGTAGCCCTAACAACTAAAACCATGAGCTGATTTCCATGTTAAACATGCTTCTGTGCAGCAATCTAAAAACATTCTTTCACAACTAACCACAGGATGAAATATTTCATTGGAATTTAAAATTTGCTTTTTGAATTTTATGAAAGCTTTTCATGTATAAGTGATTAGGACGATTTGTAAACCAATAAATATTTCCACATTTAAAATCTTCTTCTGTAAGTTTGCCTTTTTCCTAAGCTTTTGGTAGCCAGAAAAGAAAAACTGATGTAACCCACTCTAAATTAACAACAACGAGGAAAAAGAACTTGGTAAACTGAGTATGTGAAAGGATTCATTGGCCATACATTTGTTCTCATACCAAACTTTAACTGAATTAAAAGAAAAAATTGCAGTTAACTATAAAGCAAGCACCTGCAAAACCACTACTCAGGTTAAAAACCAGAACTGTGGCCCTCCAGAAACCCTAAAGTGCCCCCACCCCATCAGCACCCCATTTCCCTAAAGACAATCACTCTCCTGATTGACACAATCACTTTTTCTTTATAGCTGCCATCCCAAAGACTGCATCCCTAAACAATACCACCTATTCTTAAATTTCACATAAATGAGAAAAAACCACCATTTTTGTATCATTTCTTTTACTAAAAGTTTTAAGATTCCATCTATGTTATTTTGTGTAGCTGTAGTTCATTTTCACTGCTGAGTTGTTTCCAGTGTGGGGGTATTAGGAACATTCCTGTATACATCTCGCAGCACAATGGGCAAAAGCATCTCGAGTATGCAGCTAAGAGCAGAACTGCTGGGTCGCATGCATCTTTTCAATTTCACCAGATAATCTGAACACCCCTAGCAGTGTTATTCCACATCCTCACCAACAGCTGGAACTGCTACACTTGAAATGTTTGTTACTATGGTGGTGGGAGGTGGGGAGGTTGGAGGTGGCCTGGCATGGTTTTCATTTTCATTTTTCTGACTGGTGATTAAAGACCTTCTCATGTTTATGGACCACTTAGATTTCCTCTTGGGTGAAGTGTCTGAATTTTTTAAAATAGCTTTATTAAAAAATAATTCCTACACAATTCATCCGTTTAATGTGTACAATTCAACGGTTTTTAGTATATTCACAGACATGTATAAACATCACCAATTTTAGAACTTCCATCTCACAAAGAAACATCGTATCCTTTAGCTTTCACCCCACCTACCCATTCCCTGGCACCAACCCTGAACAACTGCTACTTTGTCTCTACTGCTGTCTCTATTCTGAACTTTCACATGAATGAAATCATATGTGTAGACTCTTGTAACCAGCTTCTTTCATTTAGCACAATGTTTTCAAGGTTTATCTAAGCTGTACCATGTAGCAGTACTTCATTCCTTTAATGACTCAATAATAGACTCCGTTGTATGGATAGACCGCGTTTTGTTTATGCATTCATCTGCTGATGGACATTCGGGTTGTTTCCACCTTTTGGCTATTATGAATAATCCTGCTATAAACATTTGTGTACAAGTTTTGTGGGGACATATGTTTTGATTCCACTTGGATATACGTTGGAGTGGAATTGTCTGAGGAACTGCCAGACTGTTTTCCAAAGCAGCTGCACCATTTTACATTCCCACCAACAGTGCATGAGAGTTTCAATTTCTCCACTTCCTTGCCAGTACTTACCATCTGACTTTTTGATTTTAACTATCGTAATCAGTGTGAAGTTGTAGCTCATTGTGGTTTCAACTTGCATTTCCCTGATCTGCATCTTTTCATGTGCTTACTGTCCATTTGCATATCTTCCTTGGAAAAATATTCAGATTCTTTTTGTTAATGAGATTCTTACGTGACCCCTTTTCTTAGTGTTTTTATAGGAGTTCTTTATTTCAGGTATTAAAAAAAAGAAGAAAAGAAAGGCAGTCTTGCTATATTGCCCAGGCTGGACTTGAACTGCTGGGCTCAAGTGATCCTCCTGCCTCAGCCTCCTGGGACTACAAGCATGGGACACCATGCCCAGCTCTTTGATATTTTATATGGTACCAGTATGTTCTTCCATTATGAATCATGTCTTTTCACTTGTGGTGCCTTTTAATAGAAGTTGTTAATTTCAATTAGCTAAATAAGTCAAACTTTATGGATGGTGTTTTTCTGTGACTTAAATTCTTCCCAAAGTCAAGGACATAAAAATATTTTCCTATGTTATCTTCTGAAGAACTATAAAACACTAAAACCTTGATACTGTTACCTTGTACATTTGGTCTAAAAATCACTGAAGGTGATTTTTTTTGGTTTTGTTTTGTTTGAGACACAGTATCGCTGTATTGCCCAGGATGGTGTGCAGTGGAATGATCACAGCTCATTGCAACCTCAGCCTCTCCCAGCTCAGGTGATCCTCCCACCACAGCTGTCTGAGTGGCTAGGACTACAGGCACGCACCACTATGCCTGGCTAATTTTTGCATTTTCTTGTAGAGATGGGGTTTTGTCATGTTGTCCAGGATGGTCTTGATCTCCTAAGCTCAAGTGATTGCCTGCCTTGGCCTCCCAGAGTGGAGGTGATTTTTATATATGACATGAATTAGGGGTCCAATTTCATTTCTTTCTATATGGATACACCACCAGTCCACTGCATTTATTAAAAGGACTGTCCTTTTTCCCTCACATTGCGTAGGATTAGCTGCTAATTCTTAACCCCTTCATCTCTTTATTGTAAAACAGAAGAAGTAGACTAAATCAGGGTTCTCAACCTGAAAGGTTTTGTTAAAATGCAGATTTCTAAGTCTTATCATAGACCAGGGATGGGAGAATGGCAGACGGGATGGAGGCTCACTGTAGGACTCTGGATGTATAATAAGCTCCTTAGCTAATGCGTATGCAGCCAACCTGGCTCCTGCCAACAGATGGACACTCTGGGGGAGTCACTGGCAAAGATCTCCATGGAGCCCTCCAGTTTAAGATCTTTTACAAGGTCTCTGGACTATCTGTTTCTTCCAACATATTTGGGAACAAGTGTGTATAGAAGTCACACTGCAAAGAACTACAATGCATCTCAAATTCCACAAACTACATGATTTTATTTATAAAATTCAGCACATCACTTATTATTGCCTATGTCAATTGCAAACAGTCCTCAGTTACAGCTCTCATTTTTCAAAATAAAGATCTTTGAAAATGTCCTCACAGACAAATATTACTAAATATCTTATTAAGTTGATAGCCCATGGGCACTGACAGTTAACACTATGGAAAAAGAATTAATATAAAACAATATAAAAGTATCACAGACAATTAGCTTATCAATATTACCTTCATTCCATTACTGGGATTTTTCACGTAGTAACTTTTATTCGTGAAATGATTTCATTTACAAAGCTATTATTCTTTGCTATTACTTCAGCTTTTAGCTGTTTTAACTTTATTGTGATGTTTTCTTCTGACATTTCAGTAAAGGGCATTTGTTTCACCTTGGACAGGAACTCCTGAATAATTTTTTCACCTTGCTGAAAAACATGTGAATGTCCCATTAGTAATTAAAATATCTTTTCTAAAAGTCTTGTTAGACCGTGACAAATTGTTTCATTTCCATCTAAACACATCACCCATTTTTAGAAATTTTTTTTATTTTTCATATTTTTAGAGACAAGGGTCTCACTATGTTGCCTAGGCTGGTCTCAAACTCCCCCCACATTAGCCCACCCAATATTTGAAGAACATATTTATTATTTATGTGTGCACTGTCTAGTTCCCAAATTCCTCCACCTCTATAACTGATAAACTTTAATCCTCTATGAAAAAAAGAATTCAAGGTTTACAAAGAATACTGGAAGGCAAAAACTGTCACTGAAAAGTTAACACATACAAAAGATGTTTCTTTTTTATTTTATTGCCAAGTTATTGCTGCTTCAGAGAGCATGAATATTACTTGCTATGTGACTCTTGGGCAAATTCCTTAACACACATTCCTCATTCACAAAATGGGAATAATGTTACCAACCTCACAGGGCTCAAAATACATTATAATTAATGTTATCAAAAGTACACAACGTCTATTTTAATTGGAAACAAGGGATTACATAAGAGTCTGCCTAATGCTGGATCACTGAAAGCTATGATTTCAACACATTAAAGTGCAAATACAAAGACCACTTCATATTTGGGATGGCAGCCTGCCATACCTAAAATTATTAACGAATTATATTTCTCCTGCTTGTATAGGTACAGCAGATAAAACTATACTTTTCAGGCTCAAAACCATACACATCATCTATTATTATTGTAGCAACTATCTATCCTTCACATAAGAACAATAAGAAATTCACAGGTAAAAGCTAAAAACATAACAAGTAAAAAGTTGTCACAATGTATACTGCAGTAAATGTTTCCAGGACCAGGCAGTGAAATAAGATTCTTTTATTTTTATAATTGAAGAGAACTAGTAATCCTCTAATTTAAAAAAAAAAAAAAAAAAAAGGGCTGGGCATGGTGGCTCACACCTGTAATCCCAGCACTTTGGGAAGCTGAGGCAGGCGGATCACGAAGTTAGGAGATTGAGACCATCCTGGCTAACACAGTGAAACCTCGTCTCTACTAAAAAACACAAAATATTAGCCGGGCGTGGTGGTGGGCTCCTGTAGTCCCAGCTACCCGGGAGGCTGAGGCAGGAGAATGGCGCGAACCCGGGAGGCAGAGCTTGCAGTGAGCCAAGATCATGCCACTGCACTCCAGCCTGGGCAACAGAGAGAGACTCCATCACAAAGAAAATAAAGTAATTAATTTAAAAATTAGGCATATGTTTGGGTCTTTCTGTGTCAACACCCAAATATGACCCATACTCAAAGAAAAGCCACCATAAAATCCACTTCTCCCATGAGAACTGAAACATCCCATCCATCATGGTTTCTTTGAATAAATATTTGTCATATGCCACTTTATTCTCTGTGTCACATTCGTTATTCTTATCTCCCCAACTAAATTCTAAACAAATAGAGGGCAGGAATTATGAATCATGCTTTCTTATTTGTCCTTTTCTTACCTAATATGTAATTTAATAACTGAACTTGATATATTCGTTTATGAACAAAGATGTACCTAGCTATAGTCTATAATAACTAATTTTAGTGAAATGACTAATTTTAAACCTATTCCTTTACTATATTCCTTTATTCCTACTTTGGTACTTGAAATCGAATCTTGATCATGCAGATGTATATACTGCAGAAATCAAAATGACACAGAAATGGATTCTTTGCCATCAAACAAATTGATTAAAAAATAAGCACTAGAAACACAGAGGGGGAAAAAAAACACCAAAAAACCTTCATCTTAGTGTCCTGTTTATGTAATAATACAGAAGCTAAGTTAAACTATGAAAACAAACTGACAAACCTCTCTTTCCAGATAGCACTTCTTTGCTGCTGGTTCCATATCATATCCTTGTGATTCTCCAATATACTGAAACTCTTCGAGTTCCAGGGCTTTCTGTTTAGCACACTCTATTACATGCTTAGGGAAATTAGCAAGCTCTGCAACATGAATCCCAAAACTTTGATCACAGACACCTATAAGAAATTTGGGGAAGCGTGAGGAGACAGCATGAGAAGAGACAGCAATTTATGTAAATGGAATTTATCCTTCTCACCTTGTCATTAGAAAACTTAATTTTGGATTACTTCAAATACATTAGCCAAATGTATCAGAGTAACAGTTAAAGGAATTTTGATTAAGTCTCAAAAGAAAAGTGATTATGACTTGGCACACAGTGCTGTATTTTATCCTTGACAAACGTAGAAAAAATAAAAATAGGAGATGAAAAAGCTCAACAGATAAACCTTAAAGGCTTAGATAAATATCTAAAGAAAAATTAATCAAGCCAATATCTCTGAGGCTTTCTCATTTCATGGGAAGGGAAGGGAGGGGAGGAGAGGAGAGGGGGAGGGGAAAGGGAGGGAGAAGGGAAGAGGGAAGGAAAGGGGAAGTGAAGTAGAAGGGAAAGGGAAAGGGAAGGGGCAAGAGGAGGGAAGGGAAGGGGAAAGGAAAGGGATGGGGGAAGGGAAGGGATGGGGCAATGGAAGCGGGGAAGGGAAGGGAAGAGGGAAGAGGGAAGGGAGAAAGGGAGAAGGGGGAAAGGGGGAAGGGGGGAAGGGGGGAAGAGAGAAGGGAAGGGAGAAAGAAAGACATGTAAAAGTGTCATTAATTTGGAGTAGCATTTAATTAAAAATATTGATTTATTATTTGCAGGAAATAGTTAAAACTGAGTCAAGACTTTTTAAGCATTTAATCAAATGATGATTGCAAAGTTATTATAGAGCTGTTTTTGCCGCAATTATTTATCAACTGTAAAAAATTTTTTGGCTTTGTCATGTATCTCATGCATTCTAGAACTGGACACTTTGCACAACTAAAGGAAGCAAACAAAAATAAAGTAGAAGCAAATGTTTGTTAAACATCCACAGTGAAGGAGGAAGTTTTTCTATCTTCACACTTCATCTGGCCTTTTAAAAAACATTCTGAACACATTTCCATAGCTTACAAAACACAAGCAATGATTTAAAAGCAAATTTCATGCTAACTGCCAGATCTACTAAAAGTTCCTGAATTCTACAGCAATAATAATAATGATGCAAATACAGTAACTCAAAAGGATTCCCAATGAAGTATAAATAACAAAGGATAAAGAACCAAGATTATCTCACTCATGTGTAACCAACTGATGCAGAAAAACGTGTTTGTGGAAAATCAGAGCGCCATCTGAAAAAGTTATTCTGGTGACTAATGAAATCAATCCTTATAGTATGATTTTTAAAACCTTTGAAAGTCTTATATTATGTTAATCTCATCAATGCAGGGATCTGACTAGACCCCAAGCCCACGAATAACAATCTTTCCTGAAAGGATGAAATAACAATAGATAAGTCACTCTGCATGTGATAACTACTATTTCAAGATTTCTGGAACCCCCAGTTTTAAATGAACCTGTTTTTATAACACTCTTGAGCATAAAATAAGCTAATTATAATGAAGATTTTGTTAAGCAATAACAGCTAGAACTTTGGAACTTGAAAGCATATTGTTTGTTATCCTAATTCAACAAGAAAACATACTGAAATGGGAGGTGGCAGAAAATTCCTCCATGGTGATGTTCAAGAGTACAGATAATTCTGGCCGGGCGCGGTGGCTCGCGCCTGTAATCCCAGCTCTTTGGGAGGCCAAGAGGAGAGGATAGCCTGATGTTGGGAGTTCGAGACCAGCCTGGCCAGCATGGTGAAACCCCGCCTCTACTAAAAATACAAAAATTAGCCAGGCATGGTGGCAGGCGCCTGTAATCCCAGCTACTCGGGAAGCTGAGGCAGGAGAATCGCTTGAACCCGGGAGGCGGAGGTTGCAGTGAGCAGAGAATTGTACTCCAGCATGGGCAACAGACCTAGATTCTGTCTCAAAAAAACAAAAACAAAAACAAAAACAGATAATTCTTTCTGTGAATGCTTTAGAATGAGTGGTCCTACTACGAGATACAGAAATATGTACATGTTCCTGTCCCCAGACTGTGAATTAAGGGGTAAATGGGTTCTATAAAAACATCAACAATTTATACTAACTTAGAATAAGGCAATTACTGATGATTTCAAGGGTAGTAAGTTTCACATTACCAAGTTCTGAATTTGGAGTACTCCAATAGTACATACCTTTCTTCACCTGATAAAGCATAGTTAAGGTCTCTTCAGTGGTGAGTGCTGTGACATGCAGATTATTAACAGTTGGTATCTGATTGGCCAAGGCAGTAAGCTCATGAAAATGGGTTGCAAACATGCAAAAAGCACCAATCTTTGTTGCAATGTATTCTGATATAGCCCATGCTAACCCAAATCCATCGTAGGTAGAAGTTCCTCTTCCCAATTCATCAATGATTATTAATGAATCTTTGGTTGCCGACCTGAAGCACATAATTACATGAAATTTCCCATCACATAAAATGTGGTAACATACACATACAAAAACAAAATTAAGACAATACATTGGGAAGGATATGCCACAAACATAGTAGATTAATTATCTTAATATATAAACAAAGTCAATAAAAAGCACTAAAACTTCAACAGAAAAATGGGCATGGGCCAGGCATGGGCCAGGCATGGTGGCTCACGTCTATAATCCCAGCACTTTGGAAGGCCAAGGTGGGAGGATCACTTGAGCCCAGACCAGCTTGAGCAACATAGTGAGACCCTGCCTCTAAAAAAAAAAAAATTAAAAACTAGTCAGGTATGGTAGCACACACCTGTGTATGTGGGGGAGGGAGGGTGGGAGGAAGGGGAAGGCAGGAAGGCAGGAAGGAAGGAAGGAGAAAAGGAAAAAAAGGGCATGAACATGAATAAACAATGGATGAAAGGGAAAACAGATTTTGAATAAATATTGTTTTACATTGTCAAGCACACTAGTAGTAATCAAAGGAATTCCAAATAAGGCAGCTATCATTCACTTCGTGCCAATCAAATCGGCCGAGATTAAAAAAATAAAAATAAAACTGAATGAAGATGAGACCAGGGTGTGGTGACATAGATACTTGCATACACTTTTGGTGGTTATGTAAATTGTGTGCCTGCCACAGTCCTACTAATACCAGCTATTACCATTCTTCTCTCATTTTTAACCAAATATATGTAAGGGGGTGAAACTTACATACATTTGCTACTTTTTCATGTGCTCGTGTGCTCATTGGCAATTTAATTCTTTTTCTGTGAGTTGCCAGCTAACATGTTTTGTTTATTTCTTTAATCTTTTAATTCATGAATATTAACCTGTTGCTTAATTACTACACAAACATTTGTATTGCTTTTATAATTCTTCACAAACAACAGAACCTCAAAGAAGTTAAATCAACACATAATTTACTAGGCACCTACTATATTCAATGTACTTTAGAAGATACTAAGAAACAAGGAGGATCACAGTGGTTCATGCCTGTAATCCCAGCACTTCGGGAAGCCAAGGCAGGAAGATCACCTGAGCCCAGGAGTTCGAGACCAGCCTAGGCAACAGAGTAAGACTCTGTCTCTCTAAAAAACTTTAAAAAAAAGAAACCAAGAAATACAAGGTATAGTCCCTACCTTCAAGGAAGCTCCTAAAAAGTGAAATAAAAACAAAACATTTCAGTAATGTCTAAAATAAAAATGTGGTTTAAGTTACAGGCATCTCAAAGAGGAGTTCAGAGAAAAACACCCATGACCTTAGGGTCGTATGATGAGAAAAATCACTACAGAAGTAGCATTTCCATCATCAGGGACTTAAAAATTAGAAAGAAGTTGGATAAAGGGCAAGAAGGACCATTCCAGGAAGTGTGAACAGTGCAAGTGAAAACATGGTAGTGGAGATTTATAAGGTGAGCTAGTACCAGTAGCTTATAAATTGTCTACTTAAAGAGACAACTTTAAAAATCAAAGTTTTCCATAGCTATCATCAATCACTCTTTTAAGATAATACAAAGTATATAAAGTCCACAGGAAAACAACTATTAAACTAAGACAAACATTCTCAGATGTTTTTACATGAGAATCTGCAAATATACTTCTCCTTCTCACAGGACAGAGACATACATTTCTATCTTCAAGGGACTAGGAGATGCACTTACCTGAGAATAGAAGCAGTTTCCAACATTTCAGCCATGAATGTGGAGACTCCTTTCAACTGACTGTCACCAGCCCCTACCCGGGCCAAGATGCAGTCCACAATGGACACTTCTGCAGACTCACATGGCACAAAACACCCAATTTGGGCCATGAGTACTATCACCCCAGTTTGTCGAATATATGTAGATTTACCTCCCATATTGGGGCCTACAAAACAAATTATATCAGAAATCAAGATTTTAAATTTCTTTCTGCTACTAATAAATGGATGTTAGCCCTAAGCTGTACAATGATGACTAATCATGTAGGTTTACACTGACGTGGCATACAAAAGCAGAACCACAGGCTGCCCAAAGATGTGGACAGAGTTACTGCCCATATTACCCCCAAAAGCAATGCTATTATTTCTTCAGACAAACTGATACTGGGCCTTTCATCAAGAGAAGCCATGAAAAATGTACCTGTAATTTGACTCTGGCCTAGAAAGACCATATACACATTTCCCGTGGCTCACAAGGCTGCCTGTGGGATAATTTATTGATTTCCAGAAAAGTAGTGCAGGCCTAACTGATTAACTCAAAACCGTTACTCATTAGTAAATGAGGTTACTAGTGAGTGCATCAGTATGGTCAAATCTTTCGAACCACTTAAAACCCACACAAAAACCTGAAAACAGGATCCTTCTTTTGAAAAACAGGCAATTTATTTGTTGGGGTTATATTATATGAACAACTTGAAAATCCATTTGGGGAAAGAAAATACAATCAACCGTTTCCCAAATATATTTGCCCCAAAACTCCTACTTCCTTTTTTGTTTTCTAGATCTAGTTAAGATCTCTCAAACATCTCAGCGGAGACATGATACATGAGTCTATATGCAAGGCTAGTTTTTTCGAGTTTCACATGAATATAGCGCCATGTTTTAAAATAATTCGTACCCTAACCTGAGGTCCTCCCATAGCCAATTCGGCCTGACTTTCAAAGACCTCAGTATTGGAGGACTGGCTCAAAGGTAAGCTTTGAGTGTGAAGGGATGTTTGTTTCTAAATGTTCTGAACCTGTGGAACAAGTTTCAAGGAATACATTATTCTCTCATAAGCTTTTATCTCACCTTCTAAATCTTCCCTCTAATCCAAATGTGAATAGATTACTAACTGGTAAGAATAATATGTTCTCTTTCTCATGTTAAGAACTGGGAATTTTCTCCATCAATTTTAAATATATTTCTACTCCAAGATAAAAAACAAACAAACAAACAAACAAAAAACATGTTATCCCCACAAAGGCCAAAAACCAGGTTTTTTACCAGTAATGATGTGGAACATCTGTTTATCTTTTTCAAAGTATATATCATTAGGAATAAACGTGATTTCATCTTGAACTTCAACACAAGCATGCCTGGATGCTTTTAATATAATTCTTCCTTGTCCTTTCTCCAAAATGGCTGGTCGTACATATGGAACAGGTGCTCCATTTGACACATGAGCAAAGCTGACAACAGCATCTAGCTGAGCTAATACATCATTGAGTGTTTGCATTGGTTCTACATAGCCTGTATAAAAATAAAAACAGAAAATGTACACAGGAATACTGAATAATAAACAGATATAAGCTGTAAGAATACATTTAATCCCCCCATTTGGGAATTCAAAACCCATTTCCTAACTTATACTTTTTTTAAAAAATTAACAAAATTAGCCTTAACAAAATTTGAAAGGAACCCACCTAAAACTCAACATAGGGTTAAAATGTGTGCTACATCCTTCCCCATTGTGAATAGCTATCAAAAACAGAGTACTGGCTGGGTTGAGGGCTCACACCTATCATCCCAGCACTTTGGAAGGCCGAGGCGGTCAGATCGCATGAGACTAGGGATCACATGAGGCCAGGAATTCAAGACCAGCCTGGCTAACATGGCAAAACCTCATCTCTACCAAAAATACAAAAATTAGCCAGGTATGGTAGTGCATATCTGTAATCCCAGATACTCGGGAGGCTGAGGCACCAGAATTGCATGAACCCAGGAGGTGGAAGTTGCAGTAAGCTGAGATTGCACCACAGCACTCCAGCCTGGGCAACTCTGTCTCAAAAACAAACAAAAACACACAAAAAACAAAAGTAGAGTACCTTCCCTTATCATTAAAATATAAAACTATACAGCTGTTTATAAAGAAATGTGTAGAGCTTTAAAAAAGAAAACTAACAAGGAGACACTTTGATAATATATTGATTAGGTTAAGAGAAACGGTGCAGTGATATCTAAGACATTCTCTCAATTTTAAGACACACCTTTTTCTATATTTTAAGTATCTGAGAAACCAGAATGACACCTCAAAATCATCATAAGACACATGTAAGCAAAAAGGTAGCATGTTGAAATGTGACCATCAAGGCCTGGTATATTGTACAAACTGACCGTAAAACAGTTAGTTTGGCTTTCTTTAGTATCACATGCAGAGAATGTCAGCATAAATTTAAATCTCTAATTGTCACTTAAAACATTTCCAAGATTCTACTGTTCTAGAGTATTAAAACTAAACGCTATTAATAGGTACATTAAAAAAATCTCTGACACATGCTAGACAAAAAACATGAAGAAAATTAACAATGCTTTAACTTTTCTGAAAAGATTCTAAATGTTAACAGGTTGGAGGGGCTGGTACATGACCCACATGTCATTCAGACTATCATACAGCTATCAATCATGTCAAAAGTTTCACAGAACATTCAAGATAAAAGCGTTTAATTCTAGGAAAACCAAAAATTATTAGTTTAATCAAGGGGCTGGAAATTTAACTCATTTTTTATTCCCTTGTTCCCCGTAACAGCGATCAAATGTTTTCAAAATAAAAATCAACTTAACAATGGGGCCAAGCAGACATAATTATCTTCCTCTGTTTCAGTATATCTTTTTTTTTTTTTTTGGAGACAGAGTCTTGCTCTTGCTCTGTCGCCCAGGCTGGAGTGCAATGGTGTGATCTCGGCTCAGTGCAACCTCGCCTCCTGGGTTCAAAGGATTCTCCTGCCTCAGCCTTCCGAGTAGTTGGGATTACAGGCACCTGCCGCCACACCCAGCTAATTTTTGTACTTTTATAGAGAGAGGGTTTCACCATGCTGCTTAGGCCCGTCTCGAACTCCTGACCTCAGGTGGTCCACCCGCCTCAGCCTCCCAAAGTGCTGGGATTATAGGTGTGAGCACCTGGCCTCAGTATACTTTTAAAATTTATTACTTTTACCGAATACGTTTTTCTAAAGAAAAAGAAAGGAAGAATTCACACTACCCTATTATATAGCAATATAAGCCTTTAAGAATTAAACATGAGTGAAGTACTTGCTATAACTACTTTAAAACTTGTAAAATTGCTAGCATACTGACAAGAATAAGTTTATAGTAAAAAAAGAAAACTAGGCTGGGCAGGGTGGCTCACGCCTGTAATCCCAATACTTTGGGAGGCCAAGGTAGGAAGATTGCTTGAGTCTGGCTTGGGCAACATAGTGAGACCTCATCTCTACAAAAGATAATTTTTAAAAAATTAACCAGGTGTGGTGGCACATGCCTGTAGTCCCAAGCTACTTGGGAGGCTGAGTGGGGAGAATTGCTTGCACCTAGGAGGTTGAAGCTGCAGTGAATCATGATCACACCACTGCACTAAAGCCTGGGCAACATGGTAAGACCCCATCAAATACATACATACATACATATCTACCAAAAGCAAACCAAAGCATCTTAATTAAGAGTCTATACTTGGCATGTCGCATAACTGGCTCTTAACCTTTTGTGACTTAATTGTATGACAGAAAGTTATAAAAGTGATCCATTACACTTTTTGAGATGGAGTCTTGCTCTGTTGCCCAGGCTGGAGTGCAGTGACGTGATCTCAGCTCACTGCAACCTCTGCTCTGTTGCCCAGGCTGAAGTAGCATAATTATGGCTCACCGCAGCCTTGACCTCCTGTGTTCAAGTGATTCTCCTGCCTCAGCCTCCCGAGTAGCTGGGACTACAGGCATGCACCACCACACCTGGCTAATTTTGGGGGGATTTTTTTGTAGAGTCAGGGTCCCCCTGTGTTGGCTAGGCTGGTCTCAAACTCCTGGGCTCAAGCAATCCTCCTAGCTCAGCCTCCCAAAGTGCTGGGATTACAGGTGTGAACCACCATGTCCAGCCTCCATTATATTTTTAAATACAAATATTTTGTAATATGTAATATCAGACCAAGAAGAAGTTTCATTTAAATTCAGGTTGACTTCTAATATAAAATCTGCAATTTAAATGTAAAAATCTAAAAACTTTGCCCTGCTAGGTGCTTAATAAATATTATTTTTTAAGGAAGATCCATAGTTCAAATAAATGGTATTTATAGGGTTCTTTAAAATGCAATCTAGCCTAAGAAACATAATTCAGCTAGAAGATTATTATGTCACTGCTTTCTGATACAAACAAGCAAAAATGTAATCTTTACAAATCAATTCCATTCATTTCAACAATACATAAAGTGTATTAAAATAAAACCTTGAGTTTTGTTTCCTTTTGATTTATTATGACAATTCATAATAGCAACACAATTTACAGAATTATTCATGCACATAACCTTTCAAAAAAATATTTACCCTTAAATAATTTAGCATGCATATCCTGAGAACAAGGACATTCTCCTAATCATAACACTACCATTTCACACAAGAAATCTGACGCTAACACCATATTGTCTCATATTAAACTTTCTCAATTCGCCCCAATAGTGTCCTCTATAGCTATTCCCCAGCTCCAACCTCTAAATTGGGGTCTAATCAACAACTGTCTACTGCGTTTGGCTGCCCTGTCTCTTTAAGACCTTTTGATTTCTTTTTTGCTGCCATGACATGGACATTTATTAAAGTTCAGGCCCTGAATGTACCACAATCTAAATTTATTTGAATTTTTACTTGTTTAAAATCAGGTTAAATATTTTGGTCAAGAATACCATATAGGTGATACTGTGTCCTTCTTTCTATATTACACCAGGAAGTACAGGTCATTTGTCCCATGACTGGTAATTTTAACTTTAATTACTTGGGTAAGGTAGTTCTTGAGTATATTTTTTAAAGGCACAATAAAGGTTACAGTCAACATACACACCATGATCGGCAAAGCCTTCCAACTTAACACATTACCACCTACTTTGTGCTAAACATATACTCATTCCATTCTAAGGGCAATAACAGTGTCAGGTTGCTGTGTTCCTTTAATTACATGAAAATGATCTCAAATGGTGCCACTAGAATGAACTCAAAATCTACAAAATGACACACAGAACTCAAAAAGACCTGCCTCGTGTGTAATTAATATTTGCTTTTCAGTGGTATTTACTTCCATAACCTAGAGCCTCATGAGCCCATAGATGACCCAAGACATTAGTATGTTGTAGGCCCTAGTGTTTCCTTTCCTTGTTACAACTATAGTAAGTTTTGTGCTTTTCTGCCATTTTTTGTTTCTATGTACAAGAGTAATTTCCAGTTATGTGTCCTACCGTAACATACCATGCCTTATTTTATATAGGAAACCTAACATATTAAATAGTCAAAATGTAATGGTTTTAGAAAATAACAAAACACACTTCAAATATCATGATTTTTTTTTCTATTACCAAAAGCCAGGCGACATTCAGAACATTACTATTTCTATTAAGTTTACCTGAAGAAATATTGACAATTTCTTTAACAATGGCATCCTGGGCTTCTTCATATTCTGTTTTATTTTTGGTATACTCTTCATTTAAAGAAGTCAATTTGCTGCAAATCAACATAACAGTTTTATTAAAAATATTAAAATGTGTACTAGAAGCAAAGTGTACTACATGAAACATATCCAAAGTATCCTATGAAACATCAAAACAATAATTAAAATGGAAATACAAGTGGAAAACAGACAACTCCTTAGGGACAAATGTGGTTAGAATTCAATTTATTAACGTTCTTTTATGCTGTTTGGAATAGTGCAATGGCACAATTCCTGCTATAACTATATTCCCCTGAGTAAAAATATGACCTGTGCCCTTTTACAAAATATTTAAATGGAATCCTTATTTAAGACTGAAGTCGGCCGGGCGTGGTGGCTCACGCCTGTAATCCCAGTACTTTGGGAGGCTGAGGCGGGTGGATCACCCGAGGTTGGTAGTTCGAAACCAGCCTGACCAACATGGAGAAACCCCGTCTCTGCTAAAAATACAAAAATTAGCCAGGCATGATGGTGCGTGCCTGTAATTCCAGCTACTCAGGAGGCTGAGGCAGGAGAATCGCTTGAACCCAGGAGATGGAAGTTACGGTGAACCAAGAACACACCATTGCATTCCAGCCTGGGCAACAAGAGGGAAACTCCGTCTCAGAGAAAGAAAAAAAAAAATTAAAGCCATGACCCCTTTTAAAACACAAACACAGGCAGGGTGCCTGTAATCCCAGCACTTTGGGAGGCTGAGGCAGGTGGATCACCTGAGGTCGGGAGCTTGAGACCAGCCTGACCAACATGGAGAAAACCCGTCTCTACTAAAAATACAAAATTAGTCAGGTGTGGTGGCGCATGCCTGTAATCCCAGCTACTTGGGAGGCTGAGGCAGGAGAATCACTTGAACCCGGGAGGCAGAGGTTGTGGTGAGCTGAGATAGCGCCATTGCACTACAGCCTGGGCAACAGGAGCAAAACTCTGTCTCAAAAAAAAAAAAAAAGAAAAAAAAGGCAAAGAAAAAACAAAAAAAACCCACAAACGAACACACAAACAGTATTTCTCATTACTGTAGCAAAAATATCTTAATACTAAAAGTTTTCAAAATAAGAAAAATGGGTTTGGTTTTGTTTGTTTGAGCCTGTTGCCCAGGCTGGAGTTCAGTGGTATGACTGACTCACTGTAACCTCTGCTTCCCAGGTTCAAGCAATCCTCATGCCTCGGACTCCACAGTAGCTAAGATTACAAGCATGTGCCACCACACCTGGCTAATTTTTGTATTTTTTAGTACAGATGGCGTTTCACCATGTTGGCCAGGCTGGTCTCGAACTCTTGACCTTAAGTGATCCACCCGCCTCGGCCTCCCAAAGTGATGGAATTATAGGCGTAAGCCACCATGCACAGCCAGGAAAATGTTTTGAAACTAAATCTCGTTGAGCAATTTGAAGAGAAAATTAAAATTAGAGGTTGAGCCGGGCACAACGTCTGTAATCCTGTAATCCCAGCACTTTGGGAGGCCAAGGCAGGTGGATTGCTTGAGCCCAGGAGTTCAAGATCAGTCTGAGCAACATGGGGAAATCCTGTCTCTATTAAAAATACAAAGTAGTGGGGCACACCTGTAGTCCCAGTTACTTGGGAGGCTGAGGTGGGAGGATGGCTTGAGCCCAGGAGGTGGAGGTTGCAGTGGGCCGAAATTGTGCGACTACACTCCAGCCTGAGCGACAAAGCCAAACCCTTCACCAAAAAAAAGAAAAAAAAGAAAACAAAAAATAGAGGTTGACATAAAAAATACTCAAGGAAGATGAGAATAAGAAAAAAATATTAACTGGAATCAAGAAGGGAATGAAACTAAGAACAAAAAGAGGTGATGTAAAGGAGAAAGAAAGGAGAGAAGTAATTATCAGCAGTGGGAGAAAATCAGTTCATCAAGATGATAATTGTGGCCTTGATGGAATCACTCAATGGCACAGCAGACATGTATAGCTCAAGAACAGTACAGGGGCAAGTAGCAGCACAGACTACTATGAAACAGGCAAAAAAAAAAAAAAAAAGAATTAAAGAAATGCATGAGGGAAAGACATTATAAAAGTGAGACCACTGTGTGAAGGGACAAGTTGCAAAATATAAAAGCAGAGGCAGGCAGGGACCAGATTCTACAGGTCATAACCTAGTGAGTGACTTTCACTCTTGGCATCATGTGGCCATTCAGTCCAATCTTTTTTCATATGTTATAACTAACCCACAAAAAACTTGAAGATGATTAGAACACCCCAAAAGTTGTATCTTATACCAGCTAAAATATATACATTTCTTGAACCAGGAGTATTCTAGTGTGCTGGAAAAACAACACACCTAGATTTGGTAACAGAAGATCTAAGTTTAGGCACCCACCAGCACTAGCCGTCTAACTGAGGAAAAGTGAAGTCTTAGCTTCTTCACCTATAAAATGAGAAATATACATGTCTTCTTTACTGAGAGTTATGAAGAACAAACTAATTACTAGGGTGTCTGAACACCTAGAATGTCTGCATATAACAGACACTCAAAGTACTTGTTAAATAAACAGATGACAGGGGATCATATATATATAAGCTACCTGTAAAGTTCTGGGAAAATTCAGGAGGGGAGGGAGTAGTTTCCAGAACAGTACAAAAGGAGAAAGGCTTTAGCCTCCCCCCACCATAAGCCACAGAAGATTTTAAATATAATTTTAAAATTTTTTAATTAATTTAAAATAATTTTTTTTTACATAGCAATAATTTGCTTCACGGACTTCCTAAGATCAGTTAGAAAAATGGCAGGAAAAAACTGTTAAAATTTGTTTCAACATGAAACAAGATTAAAAAAAAAAAAAAGCTAGAATCTAGTGAATGGCCTCATATTTCCCTAAACTAATTTAAACACCCAACTGAAATACCAGAATAATTTTTTTAACTTGATAAATGATAGCAGTTTTCTTACAAAAAGTAAACATGTGGGTCAGGCACGTTGGCTCACACCTGTAATCTCAGCACTTTCAGAAGCTGAGGCAGGTGGATCACTCGAGGCCAGGAGTTTGAGACCAGCCTGTCCAACATGGTGAGAACCCATTGCTACTAAAAATAAAAAAATGAACCAGGTGTGGTGGTGCAGGCCTATAATCCCAGCTACTCAGGAAGCTGAAGCATGAGAATCGCTTGAATCCGGGAGGTGGAGGTTGCAGTGAGTCAAGACTGCATGCCACTGCACTCCAGCCTGAGCGACACAGCAAGACTCCATCTCGGGGGAAAAAAAAAAAAGAGATAAAAGAAACATGAAAATAAAGCCGAGATATGAGCGGGAACTAGCTCTAATAGATATGGTAACACAGAATAAGTGATAAAATATATTTTGCGTAGACAAAAGAATGGTGAGACAAGGTAAAAGTAGACTCTTTAAAACAGACCCAAAGTACCACTTCAGTCAGTGGGGAACAGATGGATTATTTAGCAAATGGTATTGGGACAGCTGACTGCTATTTGGAAGAAAGCTTGACTCTTACCTGATGACTACATTAGTAAAACTTCCTTATCATAGAACATTCACATCATGTTAGAGCATTCAGGGAATTAATAAAGGGTTAAAAATATAATAATGACTTGCAAACCTGTTGGTAAATTTAACACCATTCTTCTGGATATCTACAGTACTAAAGTTTTTATTGTTACGAAGGACTTTTTCTTCCTTACAGGTTACACGAAAGTAATATCCAAACTGTGTACTGGAATCCAGTTTAATCTGTTTGCCAGGGTCCAAGCCTTGATAATCAAGAAGAAAAGAAAAAGTATTCCATAAATATCTACAGCCATTTTTCAATGTAACTCTAAAATTATTTAAATAATGAAAAACATATTGTTATATGACAACACATCACAATTATTATCTAACCAGAAAAGATTCAAATACTACTTACTTGAAAACTACATGAATTACGGATATCTATTTATAAAATCCTCAACTCCCTTATGAATGTTAGTTTCTGACTTGAAAGCTGCTTTCTGGGTAAACCTATCCAAGGCTCCAGAACACCAGCACTGGGCAACACATTCGCCCCAGTTGTTGTGAGCACATGAGGATGGATTAAGGTATAACCCCACCCTCGTGGAGTTATGCATGAGAATTATTTTCTTAACCAAAGTTATTTCTTTGGAACTAATATAGAGTATAATTAATGTGACCAAATACAATTTCCAAACAAAAACTTGAGACTCTGACAATGAAACTCTAGGAAAACTAGTGCACATATTTTCGTTAAGCATAGGAAACTTCACAAACCAAATGATCTGATTGATACGTGAATGGAAAATAAATCTTGGAACCCCAAAATCACTAAGCCGAGGGAAAAGTCAAGCTGGGAACTATGTCAGACAAACCTGCCTCCCATCTTATTCCTAAATAAGATAGCAACAAAGATTAAAAAGCTACATACCTCCCTCACAGTTTGCCCACAAGGAAATTCCTTGTGAGCCTCCAGATGTTCACTCTCAAACAACTCTGTTGAATTTCACCCTAGCAATGTAAACTGATAGCTTATCTTCACAGGTGAGGGACAGAAAGTCATCCCTCTGCTCACCTGACACAACTGCATTTCTGATTGCTTCCTCTGCCCTATTGTTTATGTAAAAACGCAGATTCACTGAGCCAGACTATTCAGTGAAAGGTCAATCAAGGACTCAAAAGAATGCAACCTTTTGTCTCTTATCTACTTATTACCTGAAAGCCCCTTGCTTCGAGTTGTCCTGCCTTTCCGGTTCGAACCAATGTACATCTTACACATGTTGACTGATGTCTCATGTCTCCCTAAAATGTATAAAAGCAAGCTGTACCCTAACCACTTTGCACACGTTGCACACGTGTCATCAGAAACTCGTGAGACTATGTCATGGATGTGTTCTTAACCTTGGCAAAATAAACTTTCTAAATTGGTTGAGACCTGTCTCGGGTATTTTGGGTTCACAATCAGCTAGACTTTCTGCATCGAGAATTTCTGGGTTTTTATAAATATGTTCCCTCTTCATAATTTCATTAACCAATATGATCTCTAGACTACAAACTAAGAGAGAGGGAGAGAGTATTTACAAATGTACTTGCTGAAGTGTGGCCATCAAATGTTAGTAGTAGCAAACAACTAAAGACAGACCTCGCTTGACCAGTGAGGAAAGGGAAAGTAGAGACCAATCCAGAAATAAAATTGGACTGATCTGAACAAAGGAATCTCTCAAAACATTCAAAGGGAAAGAGTAGTTCCGCAATGAAAGACTGCAAACAATCAGTGATCAAAGTTTCAAAACAAAGGACCATGTTCATGAGTACATAATGTAGTTTGCTTATATATGCATTTCACTGCAGTGTTAACAACAGCAACATCACCAAACATGAAAGACAATGGTATTTATAGAATACTGTTTATTTAACACATGTAAACCGAGGCTGCCATGAGGATCACAACTTTATTTAAAATGAGGCTCACATCCTCAAAGTGTAATGGCATTTCTGATGACACTAAGGTCTAAGAATTAAAGACCTAAGTAGGTCTAAGAATTAAAGCAATGAATCCAACATGTTAATGCTACAGTAGAATGTGGTGAAAACCAGAGAAATTAAATAATTTGTAAAGAGCTTCAGAAAAAATTTCCAAGCTGAAACTAGAACTCGTGTTTCCCAACTCCCAGCCTAATGTTCTTACACTACAGTTACAGTGTTTCTGTCTCAATTTGAGTGCTATTTATATTGCTTTCAACATACTTTTTAATAAAACAAACTTACTTAATTTTAAATGAAATTAAACTTAATTTATACCGTAAAAAACAAGTTTTTGCCATTTTCTCATTAGCACTCAATAAAATAGATCAAAAAAATAGGCAATAATTTAATGTATACTATGATGCATTCTTTTTTTTTCTTTTTTTAAAGACAAGGTGTCACTTTCACTCTGTCCCTCAGGCTGGATGGAATACATTGGTACTATCATGGCTCACTGTAGCCTCAACCTCCCAAGCTAAAGCAATCCTCCCACCTCAGCCTCCTAAGTAGCTAGGACCACAGGTGTGTATCACCACACCCAGCAAATTTTTTTCCTTTTAATTTTTGGTAGAAATGTGGTCTATGTTGCACAGGCTAGTCTTTTTTTTTTTTTTTTTTTGAGACGGAGTCTCGCGCTGTGTCACCCAGGCTGGAGTGCAGTGGCGCAATCTTGGCTCACTGCAAGCTCCGCCTCCCAGGTTCAGGCCATTCTCCTGCCTCAGCCTCCGAGTAGCTGGGACTACAGGCGCCCGCCACCACGCCCGGCTAGTTTTTTGTATTTTTAGTAGAGATGGGGTTTCACCATGTTAGCCAGGATGGTCTCGATCTCCTGACCTCGTGATCTGCCCGCCTCGGCCTCCCAAAGTGCTGGGATTACAGGCTTGAGCCACCGCGTGACCTCGTGATCCGCCCGCCTCGGCCTCCCAAAGTGCTGGGATTACAGGCTTGAGCCACCGCGCCCGGCTAGTCTTGAACTCCTGGGCTGAAGTGATCCTCCTAAGTATTGGGATTATAGGCGTGAGCCACTGTGCCTGGCCAATGATGCATTCTCTTTTCTTATTTTGAGACAGGATCTCACCCTGTCACCCAGGCTGAGTGTAGTAGTGCAATTATGGCTCACTGTAGCCTCAACCTTCCTGGCTCGAGTGATCCTCCCACCTCAGCCTCCTGAGTAGCTGGGACCACAGGTGCATGCCACCATGTCGGGCTAATTTTTGTATTTTTTGTACAGACAGGGTTTCATCATGTTGCCCAGGTTGATCTCAAATTCCTGGACTCAAGCAATCTGCCCACCTTGGTCTCTCTCAAAGTGCTAGGATTACTACAGGTGTGAGCCACCATGCCCAGTCCAATGATGCATTCTTAACAGGATTCTTCCCTCATAAAACCAATTATCAGCAGAAAAACTTCCAGCCAAACAAGTTAACATACGGTAAAACACAGAAATGTGCAGGTACTTTAACTTTCTATTAAGTCAAAAATCATTAAGGAAATACAAAATAACTTTAACTCCAGATACATAAACTCTCTGAGCCTTAATATCCTTAGCTATGAAATGAGGAAGATGGATTTTAATGCAAAAGTTCTTAATTAGGGATCTAGTCCATGTTTGGACTCTCTACAGAAACTATTTGCAAATTTTTTATATATGTAGGTATGGGCATCAGATTATCCGGAAGTTTATTACTGCTTAAATACATTATTTTGTTCTGGATTTCTAAACTTCTTTGTACTGAGCACCTTACACATGTTTGATGAAAATCCAGAGGAGAAAAAAGTGTGAACCCATAGGGAATTAATAAGCTGGTATGGAAGACAGACTTTTTCCAAAAATTGGCATTAATGAAGTGCTTGGAAACCCCAAAGCCAAATCAATGCACTACTCCTAGGAGAATCGGGTTTGGTGATCCTCCTAGGAGTATCCTGTTACCAGTGGAGGTGACATTTAAAATAGGGCTTGTTTAAATGATATCATACAAGGGCCTGTAGGGCGATTTCTGTTTGACAAGAATGTGGAGTCATCATCTTGGGGACAGGAAACTTATAAAATAATTCTGGCATCAACATAGACAAGACACTGTATAGACAAAAGAATTATTCCAACCTCCAATGACCCATTCTTACCAAGATCTCTGGCTGCACTTATTAATGTTGACTGCATCTTCTTTTCCAAGTCATTCATTATTTCTCTTAATTCACTGAGATTAGGATCAAATGAAGGTTTTACAAGGAATTCATGGTTTTCTACCTGCAAACAGAACAAAGTGACAAAATCCTATAAATAATCAGTAAAGACAGAAATTATAAAGCAAATATTTCCTCCCACTTAAATTTTACTGTTTTCAGTTAAATAATTTGCTATCCATAAGTTATTCAGTCACAACTATTAAGGAGTTTCTATTTACTGAGATGGAAAATTCTGTTCATTAGGACTTCAGAGTTCTATATGTATAAAAACGATTCATATGAAACAGATACAGTGCTGATGATGTATATGTCCCTAATAGTATTCTACATTTTATTTATATTTTTCCTAAACATTTAAAATGTTCTCCCTAAAAATTACTAAGTAATGTTCAATGTGCAAAACTTGTAATAGTTGTATGTTGCCCAAACCAAGGATATACCCTAGAAATCTCAAAAAGCTCTAAGAAACAAAAGAATTTTCTTAAAAGTTAATCAAAATCTCACAATTTAAAAACATACTCATAAGTACTTTGTTTCACTAAATTCTTACCAGTAATAACAGCAAGAAACCACAACGAAAAATAGATCTCATTTACAATAGCAAAAACTACATAAAATATTCAGAAACAAAGTCTTGATTATATAGGACCTTTATAAAGATAATTGCCTATTGGAAGATTTAAAAGAAGAATATAAATGTTAAATTCAACTGATTAAAAAACTACAGGAATTGGACCGGCGCCACGGCTCATGCCTGTAATCCCAGCACTTTGGGAGGCCAAGGCAGGTGGATCACTTGAGGTCAGGAGTTTGAGACCAGCCTGGTCAACATGGTGAAACCCCATCTCTACTATAAATACAAAATGAGCTGGGCGTAGCAGTGTGCACCTGTAGTCCCAGCTACTTGGGAGGCTGAGGCAGGAGAATCACTCAAACATGGGAGGCGGAGGTTGCAGTGAGCCAAGATCGTGCCACTCTACTCCAGCCTGGGTGACAGAGTGTGACTCAGTTAAAGAAAGACAGAAAGACAGACAGAAAGAAAGAAAGAGGTAAACTATGAAAAGAGAAAACTAGATCTAATATTAATAAGCTATGTATTTCCACAGATTGTCCGATAGGAATTCTTTTTTGAAACAATACAACTAAAATTTACATGAAATTGTGAAAGAACATCTAAAAAAAGAATGAAGTGTATCCTTACTAGGCATTACAATTAAGCAGACAATTATGTATGGAAGCTTAATATAACAGAGTGAGTCCGTTCTCTTGATTTAAATTATTCAATAAATGAGGTTGAGATAAATTGTTCCTAATTACTATCCACTTAGAGAGTACACTTTCATATACCAGAAGCAAACTATGCAAGGAATAAGGAATTAAAATCAAATTACAGAAAGCTAACAAAAAAGAGAATATACACAAAATAACTTTCTCAATTTAAACCAACCAAAAGAAATTCAATATAATATTAAAATTTAAAATTTTGGCCAGGCTCAGTGGCTCACGCCTGTAATCCCAGCACTTTGGGAGGCCAAGGCGGGCAGATCACAAGGTCAGGAGATCAACACCATCCTGCCTTACACGGTGAAACCCTGTCTCTACTAAAAATACAAAAACTTAGTCAGGTGTGGCAGCGGGCCTATAATCCCAGCTACTAGGGAGGCTGAGGCAGGAGAATCTCTTGAACCTGGGAAGCAGAGGCTGCAGTGAGCCGAGATTGCACCACTGCACTCTAGCCTGGGTGACAGAGTGAGACTTCACCTCACAAAAAAAAAAAAAAAAATCAAATTAAATTTAAAAGTACATAAAATCCAGTTATAGGCTTTATTTTGCTTAAACTTATGGTTAAAAAAACCTCACAAAAAAATGAAAAAATATACACCATATTAAAAAGTGTTTTAAAAAGTACTCTGACATAGCTCTCTTACAATGAGACAAACTGTAAGGCAAAAAAGCATTATTAATTAAGGATAGAGTCCCTAAAGAATGATGAAGATTCAATTCACCAGAAAAAACAACAGCTCTGTGCCTCACATATTAACCAAAAACAGACCTAGATGGAGAAACCCACATCTTTCTCAGTAACCCAGCAGATCAAAAATTAGCGAGCATATATAGACAATGAAATGAAAAAACAATCCCAAAAGTAGAGTACACATCCAAATTTTAAATACATGGGGAACTTTTATGAAACGGATACACACCAAGCTTGGAAATTTAAAAATATACTTCTAAATAATTAACAAACCAAAGAACAAATGATAATAGAAATAAAATACTTGGAGTTGAGTAAGAAATTATACCTCTCTAAACTCACACTTGTAATCCTACAACTTTGGGAAGCCAAGACAGGAGGACTGCTTGAGCCCAGGAGTTCAAGGCCAGCCTGGTCAACATAGCAAAAACCGTGTCTCTACTAAAAAATAAAAAAATTAGCCAGGTGTGGTGGCACACGCCTATAATCTCAGGTACTCAGGAGGCTGAGGCGGGAGGATCACTGGAGCCCAGGAATTCAAGGCCTGCAATGAGCTATGATCAAACCACTGCACTCCAGTCTCGGCAACAGAGCAGGATCCTGTTAATCAATCAATAAATTAATAATTAATGTGGTATGTCCATCAGGGAATACCATTCAGCTATATGAGGAGATAGGATCTGGATATGTGCCCCCATCCAAATGTCACATTGAATAGGAATTGGAATCCCCAGTGTTGGAGGTGGAGCCTGGTGAGAGGTGACTGGATCATGAGGGTGGTTTCCCCTGGGTACTCTTCTCATGATAGTGACTGACTTGTCCTGAGATCTAGTTGTTTAAAAGTGTGTAGCACCTCCCCCTTCTCTCTCTTGCTCCTGCCCATCATGTAAGACGTGCACTACAAGAGAACTACTCTTGATCACCATAGACTCTTAAATCACTGGAGATGGCACCTTGATTTGGGTATGCAAAACAAACCTTACTAAAACAACCTTTACCTTCCATTAGTTTGCCCCACATATTTACCTTCCCACAATTTACCACCCCTCGAAGCTCAAACCTCTTTTCTTCAATCTTGTTGGCTCTCCACAATTTATTATCTGATATGGTTTGGCTGTGTCTCCACTAAAATCTCATCTTGAGTTGTAGCTCCCATAATCCCCATGTGACATGGGAGGGACCCGGTGGGAGGTAATTGAATCATGGCAGCAGGTTTTTTATTTTTATCATCTCTACAAATAATTTAAAAATCAGCCAGGTGTGGTGGTGCACATCTATGGTTCCAACTACTTGGGAGGCTGAAGTGGGAGGATCACTTGAGCCCAGATTCAAGGCTGCAGTGAACCGTGATCGCACCACTGCACTCCAGCCTGGGTGACAGAATAAAACTCTGTCTCATTTTTTAAAAAGGGTGTGGGGGCAGGGACGCGGTGGCTTACGCATGCAATCCCAGCACTTTGGGAGGCTGAGGTGGGCTGATCACCTGAGGCTGGAAGTTTGAGACCAGCCTGACCAACACGGAGAAACCCCATCTCTACTAAAAATATGAAATTAGCCGGGTGTGGTGGCACATTCCTGTAATTCTAGCTACTTGGGAGGCTGAGGCAGGAGAACTGCTTGAACCCAGGAGGAGGAGGTTGAGGTGTATCGAGATAGCGCCCTTGCACTCCAGCCTGGGCAAAAAGTGTGAAACTCCATCTCAAAAAAAAAAAAAAAGTAATGCAAAGAATCTGACTTAAACTAGCAAACCAAACGGTTACCCTAATATGAATAATGCAAGCATATATTCCTGCATGACCATTTTAACAGGGAATTTAACTTAGAAAAATTTCAAAATACTATTTTTAAAGTCTTGCAAATTAAAAACACTATATTCAGGCCGGGCATGGTGGCTCACACCTGTAATCCCAGCACTTGAGAGGCCAAGGCAGATGGATCACCTGAGGTCAGGAGTTCAAGACCAGCCTGGCCAACATGATGAAACCCTGTCTCTACTAAAAATACAAAAATTAGCCGGGTTTGGTGGCAGGCGCCTATAATCCCAGCTACTCGGGAGGCTGAGGCAGGAGAATCACTTGAACCCAGGAGGCAGAGATTGCAGTGAGTCAAGATCACGCCATTGCACGTCAGCCTGGGGACAAGAGTGAGACTTCATCTCAGGGGGGGGAAAAAAACCCCACTATATTCAATGGGCTCACCATAGTAAACTGGTAAACTTGTTCATATAAACAAATTTTTAACAGATTCAAAACAAAGCATTACCATGTCATAAACTGTGCTTTAAAATTCACTTTCATGTAAGGATATTTTCAACTATTTCACAAACTGTTCTCACTTTACATACAGTTATTGCTCAAAATTGTTAAAGACATGAGATATAGATCACTTAAACCCAAAATGTTCTCAATTAACAAGAAATTTTAGCAGTAAATAGTATTTAGAGTCCTGGTTAACTTTTTAGTTATATTCAACAACTATTTAGGAGATGCATACATATTCTAACCTCCTCCTGCAAAGAACTCTCTACGTGGAAAAGAAACAGAAGTGGCCCAGCAAGGTGGCTTATATCTGAAATCCCAGCATTTTGGGAGGCTAAGACCGAGGCAGGAGGATAGCTTGAGGCCAGAGTTTTGAGACCAGTTTGGGCAACACGGCGAGAGTTCATGTCTATAAAAAAGTTTTTAAAAAAGTAGCCAGGTGTGGTGGTACACAGTTGTATTTACAGCTACTAAGGCTAAGGCAGGAGGATTACTTGAACCCAGAAGTTTGAGAGGTTAGTGAACTATGACAGTGTCACTGCACTTAAGCCTGGGTAACAGACGGAGACCCAGTCTCAAAAGAAAAACAAGAAAACAAACAAAATGAAAGTTTTCTTGTGTGTCCTATGTTTACCTCTAACTTCTCTTTCCTTTTCCAGTGACTATAATTTTCCTTCTCTTTGAAAATAAAATGCAGTTGCATTTATGAAATTGTTCATTTATGAGATTGTCTTTAACCAGGACAGTTATGCCCAATATTCATTTCCTCTGCTAATCTGTATTTCAGCCACTGAAACAGTTGCTATTTTTTAAAAAAATCCTTTTCCCATCTGTCACTTTGTCTTACGTCCACTGTCTACAAAGGTGCTACAATTAGATACTAAAAAGAAAAATCTACACGCTTTCTTAATGTGGCCTTTGTTTTTAAAAAATACCTACTGTTTAAATTTAAAAGTATATTGCATACCTGATCCATATCTAAAGTTGTTTCTATCATTTCCTGAAACTTGGAGAAATCAGAACGAAGATCAGTAAGAGGAGTCACAAAAACTGCCAACAATAATTTCTGGTGTTTTCCTAAAAGAAAGTAGTAAAACAAACAAATAAAAAGATCTCATTTTTACAAAATACAAATCATAAAAATGTGACTGAGATAAACAAGCATCATTTGATCCAAAAGTTACAAATAGTACAGTAGGTCTCCAAAGTTACTATTTACTCAGGTGTTTTAATTCAAATTGTTTAGTACTCAAGTTATTTTATAGGAAGGGAAATGATGTAGCACTCAAAGCTTCCCACTAATAATACATTACCTCCCTTGTCTGTAAATCCAACAAGTAATACAGATGCAGAAATATGACATTAATTATGACTAAATGAATTTCATTTCTTATAGATTTAATAACCCAAAGTCATTAAAATAAAATCTCTAGCTTACGTCATATTCCTAATTTCCATTAATAACAGTGTTCCAATTAACAGATTAAATCAAGCCAAGTTTTTACACAATGGAACTGTACTTGATGGTATTTAAGGGTACATGATGGGGAGGCCGGGTATGGTGGCTCATGCCTGTAATCCCAGCACTTTTGGAGGCTGAGGCGGGCAGATCACTTGAGCTCAGGAGTTTGAGACCAGCCTGACCAACAAGGTGAAACCTCATCTCTGCTCAAAATACAAAAATTAGCCTGGTGTGGTAACACAGGCTTACAGTCCCAGCTACTCGGGAGGTTGAAGCAGGAGAATTGCTTGAACGCAGGAGGTGGAGGCTGCAGTTAGACCAAGATCACACTACTGCCCTCCAGCCTGGGTAACAGAACGAGATTCTATCTCAAAAAAAAAAAAAAAAAAAAAAAAAAAAAAAGAGCATATGCTGGGGAATCATGTATGAAGGAGTAAGTGAAGCAATGGAGTACATACTGTGAAAAAGTAGGCAGGACTAGAGACCTGGGTAACGATCCCAGCTCTGCTACCCATTGGCTCTCTTATCTGGAGCATGATACTTTGAGCCTCATTTTCCCTTTTTGTGTAAAGGAATAATAATAGCTACCCAGAAATAATAAATGAGATAACTATATACCATACTTGTACAGTCCTTGACACTTAACAGAAGCTCAACAAGTTACTTTGTATTACTACTGGTATAACGCAAGGATTTTTTTTTAATCGCCAATAAATTCCCTTAGAAGAATTCCGCAAGTGATACCTAACACACTGCATTTCACTCCAAAGCAACAGTTCCCAAACTTCTCCAGAAATTTTAGCAGCTATTGAGAAAATGATGAAAAACTACTATGAAGTCAGCAAAATTGTTTTAAGGATTCATGTTTTATTATTAATCACAACAGCATCTATACATATTTAGAAAATATGTACATACGTGTGAAGCACTATTTAGACAGAATAAAAACAACACTTTGCCCACACAATGTCTGCTGTGCTACAATGCATAGTTCTTTATTCCAAATTAGCTCATGCACTATTGGTAAATAAGGGAATCGTGGCAGCAAAATTCAGAGGTGGCATTGGTTTATGAATGATTTTTTTTCCAGCCCATTAATGTTTTAAAGGGATCAAGGTTAAGCTCTCACACAATTAAGAGTAAGCCTTAGCAGTGAAGACCTCAGAGTAGTTGGCTTAACAGCCACTGTACTTTCCACTCACTATGTTAAGATATGTGGGAAAGCTCAAGGGTACAAAACATTTGCCAGTGTTTTCGAAAAAGAAAAAAAAAAAAAAAAAAGAATTCAATTTCATACCATGGTTCAGATTTTTAATTCTGACGAAACTAGCCTCTATTAGAAGCAAATGCCCTCAAGGACCTACATCTCAAAGGAGAAAACAACAGCCACAGATCTAAGGCTTCAAAGAGTTGGCTAATGCTGGTGCTTGGGTACAAATGCCAGGAAGGCCACAGTTTTTATTACAGTTTGTTACGCTTCTGTTAGAAGTGGTTTTTAAAAATTCATGTATTTTCAGGTCTGCTTCAACCCTGTTTTTTCCATAAGCTGTTATTTTTCTAGCACATGACTGAAGAAGGTTTTCCAAGAATCCATACTGCATAAATATCTGTATGAACTTCAGAACCTATGTCACCCTCAACATGTCCTCTGGCTCCTCAAGCACACGAGCCCACTTTGTTGCAGCCCTTCTCAGTTTATAAACTTCCTTACGAGTTCTCCTGCTCCCTTATCCTCCAAGCTTTCACTAGCATCTTAAATTCCTTCCCTTCCTTGTAACTTGTACCAAACCCCAGTTGCCAATTTCCAACTAGATTTTGTAAAGCTACATTCTCCACCAGTGATCACAGGCTGGAAAGCCCTACACAAGCTATCCTGAGGTCTTAACCAAAGGACTCCTGGTATTCATAGCAGTACATAAACAAAGAAGAAAATTCTAGTTTTATTTCCTCTAGCCTCTAGCTGAAATTTAGCGTTTGCTTTCATTATTAATGTAGGCAATAAGCCATACAGTATTACCAGTACCTGTGTCTTTGTTACTAATTAAATCACCAGCTATATTTTCATATCATATTAGTTTTGAGATATTTTAAAGCATTATTTAACCTCACTCTTACTTCGGAAGTCAAGTAGTAGGCTTTCTGTCAGGTATTTTTCAATGCATTAATAAAAAAGACATTCTTACATCAAGAATTTGTTTCATAGTTTGATAAGTATATTTCAATACAATCGGTTTCCTTTGTAACTGTGCGTTTTATGTATTTAAAAACACTACTAATGGGCTTCAACAGTAGCCAAGAAGGTCCACAGCACAAAAAAAAGTTAAAAATCTCAGACAGGCCTCTAGTCTCAACTCCTACCAACCTCGTCATAATTCTCTACTTCTATGCTTGACCACTTTAGGTTTCCTTCGCTCCTGCAACAAGGTAAGACCACATCAGCCTTATGTCTTTGCACTGGCTGATCCCACTAGCCTCCCCTCCTACCTCAATTTTTTTTTTTTTTTTTTTTTTTTTTTTTTAAGATGAGGTCTCGCCGGGCGCGGTGGCTCAAGCCTGTAATCCCAGCACTTTGGGAGGCCGAGATGGGCGGATCACGAGGTCAGGAGATCGAGACCATCCTGGCTAACACGGTGAAACCCCGTCTCTACTAAAAAATACAAAAAACTAGCCGGGCGAGGTGGCGGGCGCCTGTAGTCCCAGCTACTCAGGAGGCTGAGGCAGGAGAATGGCGTAAGCCTGGGAGGCGGAGCTTGCAGTGAGCTGAGATCCGGCCACTGCACTCCAGCCTGGGCGACAGAGCGAGACTCCTTCTCAAAAAAAAAAATAAATAAATAAATAAAAATAAATAAAAAAATAAAAAAATAATAAAAAAAAAAAAGATGAGGTCTCACTCTAACACCCTGGATGAAGTGCAGTGGCGCAATCATGGCTCACTGCAGCCTTGACTTCCCAGGCTCAGGCAATCCTCCAACCTCAGCCTCCTGAGTAGCTGGACTACAGGTGCATTTCACTATGCCTGAGTAATTTTTGTATTTTTTGTACAGATGAGATTTCGCCATGTTGCCCAGGTTGGTATCAAACTCCTGGGCTCAAGTGATTTGTCCACCTCCGCCTCCCTAAGTGCTGGGATTACAGGTATGAGCCACCATGCCCGGACTCCTTCCTCTGTCCCCTCCAATTCTTAACAGCTGGCACCGTTTTGTGGTTCAAGTCTCACCTTAGATAGCAATTCCTTAAAGAGGCCTTCTTTGGCCACAGGATCTGTTGTCTCCCTGGCCCCTTGCCAAGTCACTGTATCATACCAACACATTATGCTTTCTTTATTGTACCTAATGCTATTTTAAATTCTTGTCCATTTATTTCCCTACTGTCTGTCTCCCTCCACTCTTTCACTATTATGGAAACTCTACAAAACAGGGACTTCATCTATCAGAACTCCTAAAAAATGTTTGGCACAAAGTAGCCAGTTGATGATATTTGTTGAATGAATGACTTTATGAAGGAAGGGAACAAGAAACTGATAAGGTAACCAATTTATTTAGTAAGAATCTCAAAGATCACACAGGGAAATGATTTGTTAGCTTCTTAAGTGTATCAAAATGTAAAATGCTCAAATAATCAAGTCATTAAATAACTTTTGTTAGGAACTCCAGATTATTGTCCGCAAGATTCACGTAAAACTCCGTGAAGCTTTCATTTTCAAGAACACAACTGTGTACCTCATGAACTACTGCAATGCTTAGGTCAGTAAGTGTAAGTATTGGGAGGCACGGTGGCTCACGCCTGTAATCCCAACACTTTGGGAGGCTGAGGCAGGTGGATTACCTGAGGTCAGGAGTTTGAGGCCAGCCTGGCCAACAGGGGAAACTACTCACGTCTCTAATAAAAACACAAAAATAAGCAGGGCATGGTGGCATGTGCCTGAAATCCCAGCTACTCAGGAGGCTGAAGCAGGAGAACTGCTTGAACTTGGGGGGTGGCGGCTGCAGTAAGCCAAGATCGTGCTACTGCACTCCAGCCTGGGCAAGAGAGTGAGACTCCATCTCAAAAAAGCATAAGTATTAACGTTTCTATAACAACCCTAAACATAAGCTAATCACTATTAAATCATCACTTACTATAATCAAAAAATGTAAAATATCAGGATACATTGAAAGCCCATCAAGAATAAGTGATTCAGGCTGGGTGTGGTGGCTCATGCCTGTAATCCCGGCACTTTGGGAGGCCGAGGCGGGTGGATTGCTTGAGGTCAGGAGTTTGAGACTAGGCTGAGCAACATGGTGAAATCCCATCTCTACTAAAAATACAAAAATTGAGCCAGGCATGGTGGTGCATGCCTGTAATCGCAGCTACTCGGGAGGCTGAGTCAAGAGAATCACTTGAACCCAGGAGGCAGAAGTTGCAGTGAGCTGAGACCATGCCACTACACTCCACCTTGAGTGACAGAGCAAGACTCTCTGTCTCAAAAAAAAAAAAAAAAAAAAAAGAAAAAGAAAAAGTGGTTTAGGTCAGGGCTTACACCTGCAATCCCAACACTTTGGGAGGCAAAGGTGGGGCGAATTGCTTGAGGTCAGCAGTTCAAGACAAGCCTGGCCAACATGGTAAAACCCTGTCTCTACTAAAAATACAAAAATTAGCCAGGCGTGGTGGTGGGCACCTGTAATCCCAGCTACTCAGGAGGCTGAGGCAGGAGAAATCACTTGAACCTGGGAGGCAGAGGTTGCAGTGAGGCGAGATTGCACCATTGCACTCCAGCCTGGGCAACACAGTGAGACACTGCCTCAAAAAAATAAAGAATAAGTGGTTTAGGCCAAGCATGGTAACTCACGCCTGTAATCCTAGCACTTTGGGAAGCTGAGGCAGGAGGATCACCTGAGTCCAGGAGTTCAAGACCAGCCTGGACAACATGGCAAGACCCCCTCTCAGGGGGAATTAAAAAAAAAAGAGTAAGTGGGCTGGGTGCAGTGGCTCACACCTGTAATCCCAGCAGTTTGGAAGGCCGAGGCGGGCGGATCATGAGGTCAGGAGATCAAGACCATCCTGGCTAACACAGTGAAACACTGTCTCTACTAAAAATACAAAAAATTAGCCGGGCGTGCTGGCAGGCACCTGTAGGCCCAACTACTCAGGAGGCTGAGGTAGGAGAATGACATGAATCCGGGAGGCAGAGCTTGCAATGAACCGAGATTGTGCCACTGCACTCCACCCTGGGTGACAGAGTGAGACTCCATTTCAAAAAAAAAAAAAAAGAGTAAGTGGTTCACTAAGATATACTTCTGTAGAACTTACCTGTGGAGAAAAGGAAGGAGAGGGAAAGAGAGAAAAAGAGAGAGAGAAAGAGAAAGAGAGAGAGAAAGAGAAAGAGAGAGAGAAAGAGAGAGAGAGAAAGAGACAGAAAGACAGAGACAGAAAGAGACAGAGATACACTGATACACTTCCGGCCAGACACCATGGCTCATGCCTATAATCCCAGCACTTTGGGAGGCCGAGGCAGGTGGATCACTTGAGGTCAGGAGTTTGAGACCAGCCTGGCCAACATGGCAAAACCCTATCTCTACTAAAAATACAAAAAAATTAGCCAAGTGTGGTGACACACACCTATAATCCAAGAAGTCTGGGATTATGTTAAATGACCAAACCTAAGAATAACTGGCGTTCTGGAGGAAGAAGGGAAATCTAGAAGTATGGAAAACATATCTGGGGGAATAATTGAGGAAAACCTCCCCAGCCTTGCTAGAGACCTAGACATCTAAATACAAGAACCTCAAAGAACACCTGGGAAATTCATTACAAAAAGATCACCACCTAGGTACACTGTCATCAGGTTATCCAAAGTTAAGATGAAGGAAAGAATCTTAAGAACTGTGAGGCAAAAGCACCAGGTAACCTATAAAGAAAACCTATCAGATCAACAGCAGATTTCTCAGCAGAAACCCTACAAACCAGAGGAATTAGGGTCCTATCTTCAGCCTCCTCAAACAAAACAATTATCAGCCAAGAATTTTGTATCCAGGGAAACTAAGCTTCATAAATGAAAGAGTCTTTTTCAGACAAAAATTGCTCAGAGAATTCACTAGTACAAAGCCAGAACTACAATAACTGCTAAAGGGAGCTCTAAATCTTGAAACAAATACTGGAAACACATCAAAACATAAATCTTACTTTAAAGCATCAATCTTACAGGACCTATAAAACAAAAATACAATTTAAAAAAACACAAAAGGAATACAGTATACAGGCAACAAATACCACAATAAATGGAATGATACCTCACATCTCAATGCTAACGTTGAATGTAAATAGCCTAAATGCTCCACGTAAAAGATACAGAACTGAGGGCCGGGAGTGGTGGCTCACGCCTGTAATCCCAACACTTTGGGAGGCTGAGGAGGGCAGATCACAAGGTCAGGAGTTCAAGACCAGCCTGACCAACATGGTGAAACTCCATCTCTACTAAAAACACAAACATTAGCTGGATGTGGTGGCACACGCCTGTAATCCCAGCTACTTGAGAGGCTGAGGCAGGAGAGTCACTTGAACCTGGGGGGCAGAGGTTGTGATGAGCCAAGACCACGCCACTGCACTACAGCCTGGACGACAAAGCAAGACTCCATCTCAGAAAAAAAAAAAAAAAAAAAAGATACAGAATTGCAGAATGGATAAGAACTCACCAACCATCTGCTGCCTTCAAGAGACTCACTTAAGAATGCACATAAACTTAAGGTAAAGGGGTGGAAAAAGATATTCCATGCAAATGGACACCAAAAGCAAGCGAGAATAGTTAATTCTTATATCAGACAAAACAATCCTTAAAGCAACTGCGTTAGAAAAGACAAAGAGGGACATTATATAATGATAAAAGGCCTTGTCCAACAGGAAAACATCACTATCTTAAACATATACGCACCTAGCACTGGAGCTCCCAAAATTATAAAACAATTACGGCCAGGTGCGGTGGCTCACTCCTGTAATCCTAGCACTTTGAGAGGCCGAGGCGTGCGATCACCTGAGGTCAGGAGTAGGAGACCAGCCTGACTAACATGGAGAAACCCTGTCCCTACTAAAAACACAAAATTAGCAGGGCATGGTGACGCATGCCTGTAATCCCAGCTACTCAGGAGGCTGAGGCAGGTGAGCTGAGATCGCACCATTGCACTCCAGCCTGGGCAACAAAAGCAAAACTCTGTCTAAAACACACACACACACACACACACACAATTACTAATAGATCTAAGAAATGAGATAGACAGCAAATCAATTAATAGTGGGAGACTTCAAAACTCCACTGACAACACTAGGCAGGTCATCAGGACAGAAAGTCCACAAAGAATCAATGGATTTAAACTATACCCTGGAACAAATGGACTTAACAGATATACACAGAATATTCTACCAAACAAATGCAGAATAAACATTCTATTCAACAGCACATGGAAGTTTCTCCAATGGAAGTTTGTGGCATACGATAGGCCACAAAATGAGCCTCAATATATTTAAGAAAATTAAAATTATATCAAGCACTCTCTCAGACCACAGTGGAATAAAACTGGAAATCAACTACAAAAGGAACCTCCAAAACTGTGCAAATACATAGAAATTAAATAACCTGCTCCTGAGGCTGGGCGCAGTGGTTCACGCCTGTAATCCCAACACTTCGGGAGCCTAAGGCGGGTGGATCACCTCAGGTCAGAAGTTCAAGACCAGCCTGGCCAACATGGTAAAACCCCGTCTCTACTAAAACTACAAAAAATTAGCCAGGCGTGGTGGCAGGCACCTCTAATCCCAGCTACTCGGGAGATTAAGGCAGAAGAATTGCACGAACCCAGGAGGCGGAGGTTGCAGTGAGGCAAGATCATGCCATTGAACTCCAGCCTGGGCAACAAGAGCGAAACTCCGTCTCAAAAACAAAAACAAAAAAACCCCTGCTCCTGAATGATCATTGGGTCAAAAATGAAATCAAGGTGGAAATAAAAAAATTCTTCAAATTGAACAATAGTGACACAACCTATCAAAACCTCTGGGATACAGCAAAGGTGGTGCTAGTACTGTTCATGGCCCTAAACGCCTATATCAAAAAGTTTCAAAGCGTACAAACATACAATCTAAGGTCACACCTCAAGGAACTAGAGAAACAAGAACAAACCAAACCCAAACCCAGCTGAAGAAAGGAAATAACCAAGATCAGACCAGAACTAAATGAAATTGAAACAAACAAACAAAAATTCAAAAGATAAATGAAACAAAAAGCTGGTTATTTGAAAAGATAAATAAAAAGACCATTAGCAAGATTAACCAAGAAAATAGGAGAGAAAATCCAAATAAGCTCAAATTGGAAACGAAACAGGAGCTATTACAACTGACACCACAGAAATACAAAAGATCATTCAAGGTTACTACGAACACCTTTACACACATAAACCAGAAAACCTAGAGGAGGTGGATAAATTCCTGGAAAGATACAACCCTCCTGGCTTTAATCAGGAAGAATTAGCCTGAGCAGAGCAGTAACAAGCAGCAAGATAAAAATGGTAATTTAAAAATTACCAACAAAAAAAAGTCCAGGACCAGACAGATTCACAGCAGAATTCTACCAGACATTCAAAGAATTGGTACCAACACAGGCCGGGCACGGTGGCTCAAGCCTGTAATCCCAGCACTTTGGGAGGCCGAGGCGGGTGGATCACGAGGTCAGGCGATCGAGACTATCCTGGCTAACATGGTGAAACCCCGTCTCTACTAAAAATACAAAAAACTAGCCGGGCGTGGTGGCAGGCTCCTGTAGACCCAGCTACTTGGGAGGCTGAGGCGGGAGAATGGCGTGAACCCGGGAGGCGGAGCTTGCAGTGAGCCGAGATCAGGCCACTGCACTCCAGCCTGGGAGACACAGCGAGACTCCGTCTCAAAAAAAAAAAAAAAAAAAGAATTGGTACCAACACTATTGACACTATCCCACAAGATAGAGAAAGAGGGAACCCTCCTGAAATCATTCTATGAAGCCAGTATCACCCTAATACCAAAACCAAGAAAGGACATGATCAAAAAACTACAGACCAATATTCCAGATGAACATAGATGCCAAAATCATTAACAAAATACTAGCTAATCGAATCCAACAACATATCAAAAAGATAATGCATCATGATCAAGTGGGTTTTATACCAGGGACATAGGAATGGTTTAACATACCCAAGTCAGTAAATGTGATACATTACATAAACAGAATTAAAAACAAAAATCACATGATCATCTCAACAGGTTCAGAAAAAGCATTGGACAAAATCCAGCATCCCTTTATCATTAAAACTCTCAGCAAAATCAGCATACAAGGGACACACCTCAATGTAATAAAGGCCATCTTGACAAACCCACAGCCAACAATAATATTGAACAGGGAAAAGTTGAAAGCATTCCCTCTAAGAACTGGAACAAGATAAAGATGCCTGCTCTCACCACTCCTCTTCAACATAGTACTGGAAGTCCTAGCCAGAGCAATTAGACAAGGAAAAGAAATAAAGGACATCCAAATCAGTAAAGAGGAAGTCAAACTGTCGCTGTATACTGATGATATGATTGTATACCTAGAAAACCCTAAAAACTCCTCCAGAAAGCTCCTAGAACTGATAAAAGAATTCACCAAAGTTTCTGCATACAACATTAATGTATACAAATCAGTAGCTCTTCTATACACCAACAGTGACTAAGCTGAGAATCAAATCAAGAACTCAACCCCTTTTACAATATTTGCAATAGTTACAATAGTTGCAAAAAAAATAAAATACTTAGGAAATACCTAACCAAGGAGTTGAAAGACCTCTACACGGAAAACTACAAAAACACTGCTGAAAGAAATTACAGATGACACAAACAAATGGAAACACATCCCATGCTCATGGATGGGTAGAATTAATACTGTGAAAATAACCACACTGCCAAAAGCAATCTACAAATTCAACACCATTCCCATTAAAATACCACCAAAGAATTAGAAAAACCAATTCTAAAACTCATACGGAAGAAAAGAAGAGTCCGCATACCAAAGCAAGACTAAGAAAAAAAACAAATCTGAAGGCATCAAATTATCTGATTTCAAACTATAAGGCCGACAAACACAGCATGGTACTGGTATAAAAATAGGCACATAGACCAGTGGAACAGAATAGAGACTGCAGAAATAAACTCAAATACTTACAGTCAACTGATATTTGACAAAGCAAAAACGTAAAGTGGGGAAAGAACACCCTATCCAACAAATGGTGTTGGGATAATTGGCAAGCCACATGTAGGAGAAAGAAACTGGATCCTCATCTCTCACCTTATACAAAAATCAACTCAAGATGGGTCAAGTACTTAAATCTAAGAACCTGAAACTATAAAGATTCTAGAAGATAACAATTGGAAAAATCCTTCTAGACACTGACTTAGGCAAGGACTTCATGACCAAGAACCCAAAAGCAAATGCAATAAAAACAAAAACTAGCTGGAACTTAATTAAACTAAAGAGCTTTTGCAGCTGGGCATGGTGGTTCACACCTGTAATCCCAACACTTTGGGAGGCCAAGGTAGGTGGATTACCTGAGGTCAGCAGTTCGAGACCAGCCTGGCAAACATGGTGAAAAAATACAAAAATTAGCCAGGCATGGTGGCACACACCTGTAATCCCAGCTACCTGGGAGGCTGAGGCAGGAGAACTGCTTGAGCCCAGGAGGCAGAGGTTGCAGTGAGGCAAGATCATGCCACTGCACTCCAGTCTGGCCGACAGAGAGAGACTCTGTCTCAAAGAAAAAAAAAAAGAGCTTTTGCATGGCAAAAGGAACAGTCAGCAGAAGAAAACAGACAACCCACAGAGTGGGAGAAAATCTTCACAATCTATACGTCTGACAAAGGACTAATATCCAGAATCTACAACGAGCTCAAACAAAAAACCAAACAATCCCATCAAAAAGTGGGCTAAGGACATGAATAGACAATTCTCAAGAAAAGATATACAAATGGTCAACATAAAAAAATGCTCAACATCACTAACGATCAGGGAAATGCAAATCAAAACAACAATGCAATACCACCTTACTCCTGCAAGAGTGGCCATAAACAAAAAATAAAAAAAGAATAGATGCTGGCATGGACGCAGTGAACAGGGAACACTTCTACACTGCTGGTGGGAATGTAAACCAGTACAACCACTAACGAAAACAGTGTGGAGACTCCTTAAAGAACTAAAAGTAGAACTATCAGTTGATCCAGCAATCCCACTACTGCGTATCTACCCAGGGGAAAAGATATCATTACACAAAAAAGATACTTGCACACGCATGTTTATAGCAGCAAAATTCACAATTGCAAAAACTTGGAACCAACCCAAATGCCCATGAATCAACAAGTGGATAAAGAAACTGTGATAGTACTCAGCCATAAAAAGGAATGGATTGGCCAGGCTCAGTGGCTCACAAGGTCAGGAGTTCAACACCAGCCTAGCCAACATGCCAAAACCTCATCTCTACTAAAAATACAAAAATTAGCCAGGCGTGGTGATGGGCACCTATAATCCCAGCTACTCAGGAGGCTGAGGCAGGAGAATGGCTTGAACTCAGGAGGAGAAGGTTGCAGTGAGCCAAGATGGTATCACTGCACTCCAGCCTGGGAAACAGAGCAAGACTCCGTCTCAAAAAAAAAAAAAATTAACACTGGTTACTCTGCTAGAGTTAAACTGGGAGTTGACTTCTTTTTACATTATTACCTTTATAATTAAAAGAAAAAACACGGAGTCAGGAGCTGTGGCTCACACCATAATCCCAGCACTTTGGGAGGCCAAGGCAGGCGGATCACTTCAAGCCAGGAGTTTGAGACCAGCCTGGCCAACATGGCGAAACTCCGTCTGTACTGAAAATACAAAAATTAGCTGGGCATTGAGGCACAGACCTGTAATTCCAGCTACTCGGGAGGCTGAGGCACGAGAATCATCTGAACCCAGAGACCAAGGTTGTAGTGAGCCGAGACTGCACCACTGCACTCCAGCCTGGGTGACAGAGCAAAACTCTTGTCTCAAAAATAAAATAAAATAAAAAATATAGAAGCTAAACAATGGGTACATATGGACATACAGAGAGAATTAACAGATACTGGGAACTCCAAAAGGGCAGAGGCAGAGAGAGGGATGAGAATTGAAAAATTACCACCTACTGGGTACAATGTTCATGAGCACAATAGAAGTACAAAGCTCACCATTACACAATATATCCATGGCACAAACCTGCACATATACCCCGAATCTATAAAAATAAAATAATAAGGCCAGGAGCAGTGGCTTACACCTGTAATCCCAGCAGTGGCTTACACCATAATCCTAGCACTTTGGGAGGCTGAGGCAGGCGGACTGCCTGAGCTCAGGAGTTCGAGAACGGCCTGGGCAACACAGTGAAACTCCACCTCTACTAAAAATACAAAAAACTAGCCAGGCGTGGTGGCGTGCGCCTGTAGTCCCAGCTACTCGGGATCCTGAGGCAGGATAATTGCTTGAACCCAGGCGGCGAGATAGCACTACTACACTCCAGCCTGGGCGACAGAGCAAGACTCTGTCTCCAAAAAAATAAAAAACAAAAAATAAACAGCCTGGCCTAGAAAGCAGTTTTAGAAAATTACTCACAGAAAAAGAAAAAAAAAAAAATCAAAACACCAGAGAAGTACACAGACCTTTAAAGTTTCTCCATAATAATTTCCTGGAATGTTAAAATAACAATAGATGTTAGCTAAATATCAATTATAATAGGTAACTGTTAATATTTAAATTGTCAAAAAGCCGGCCAGGTGGTGGCTCATGAGGTCAGGAGTTGAAGACCAGCCTGACCAATATGGGGAAACCCCTATCTCTACTAAAAATGCAAAAATTAGCCGTGCGTGGTGGCGCACGCCTGTAATCCTAGCTACTCAGGAGGCTGAGGCAGGAGAATTGCTTGAACCCGGGAGGTGGAGGTTGCAGTGAGCCAAGATCATGCCACTGCACTGCAGGCTGGGAGACAAAGCAAGATTCCGTCTCAAAAAAAAAAAAAAAAGTCAAAAACTGTCAAACATCCTCAGGAGGTTGAGGCAAGAGGATTGCTTGAGCCCAGGAGTTCAAGACCAGCCTGGGTAATATAGCAAGAACTCATCTCAAAACCAAAGAAAATTTAAAAAGTCGGCCGGGCGCGGTGGCTCAAGCCTGTAATCCCAGCACTTTGGGAGGCCGAGGCGGGCGGATCACGAGGTCAGGAGATCGAGACCATCCTGGCTAACATGGTGAAACCCCGTCTCTACTAAAAATACAAAAAACTAGCCGGGCGTGGTGGCGGGCGCCTGTAGTCCCAGCTACTCGGAGGCTGAGGCAGGAGAATGGCCTGAACCTGGGAGGCGGAGCTTGCAGTGAGCCGAGATCGCGCCACTGCACTCCAGCCTGGGTGACACAGCGCGAGACTCCGTCTCAAAAAAAAAAAAAAAAAAAAAAGTCAAAAGTCAAATAATATTAGTTAAATTATGGCAATTGACAATTAGTACTATATACATCATTACCCTATCAATATTTTCTATTAGACTTTTGCATACAGCCAGTTCTGCTATATAATGCAGTGTATGTATTCCTAAAAATCAGAACACTACGCAGTAAAAACCAGAGCCGGCCGGGTGTGGTGAGGCACCTCTACAATCCCAGCACTTTGGGAGGCGAAGGCGGGCTGATTACTTGAGCTCAGGAGTTCCAAAGCAGCCTGGTAACATAGAAAAACTGTCTCCACCAAAGTATAAAAATTAGCTGGGCAATGGCTCATGCCTGTAGTCCCAGTTACTTGGGAAGCTGAGGTGGGAGGATAGCTTAAGCTGGGAGGCCAACGCTGCAGAGAGCCGAGACCACACCACTGCACCCCAGCCTGGGGAACAGAGTGAGGCCATTTCAAAAAAACAACAAAAAACAGCGCTTATGAGAAAACTGGAATTCAAGCCACAACTCTCAGAACCTTCATCAGTGACACGTTAAAAAAATAAAGACAGGAACCTCATAAAAGTAGTAGCAGTCTTATACACGTGAAATGGTTAAGAAATACATAACTATTAAAATAAATAAGTCACCTTGCAAAAGATAAGCAGTTTGCTTGTGGAGTGGCCTTTTTTTTTTTTTATTTTTTTGAGATGGAGTCTTGCTCTGTTGCCCAGGCTGGAGTGCAGTGGTGCGATCTTGGCTCACTGCAAGCTCTGCTTTCCGGGTTCACAACATTCTCCTGCCTCGGCCTCCCGAGTAGCTGGGACCACAAGTGCCCGCCACCACGCCCAGCTAGTTTTTTCTAGTTTTTTTAGAAGAGACGGGGTTTCACCGTGTTAGCCAGGATGGTCTCGATCTCCTGACCTCTTGATGTACCTGCCTCGGCCTCCCAGAGGAAGTGCTGGGATTACAGGCATGAGCCACAGTGGAGTGGACTTCTAAAGGGCTGCAGCTTCTGAGTTACTGCAAAATGGTCAAAGGAGTACTGTCCGAAATGGGTGGCAAAGTTGTAACACCAGATGTGAATGGGTATGGTTCATAACATATACAGGAAAATGAGGTAGATATTTCAAGAGCATCTGTATGTGTATCTTTTGTATATTTCTACACTGCTCAGTTCAGCTGGATGCATTTTTCTGCATTCACCTAGTGTTTCCTAGGGATTTGTGCATAAGCAAACTCAAAATTTACATTATGCTCAAATCGTTCCCTAATATACCACCCACACTGGAACAAATCTGTTTTCAAAACAAGTGTTACAGAGGAACTGTGTATAATTTGCTTTAAAGACTGAAACAACCTATATCAAAACAATAATGACTATATCTGGACAGCATGATAATGATCTACAAAGGACTTATATTGCTTTTATAAACTGATGAAGATGAGATTTAAAGAACATATTTCCAACATACAAAATCCAATCAAACCTTAAATAGTAGCCTCCATAGGCTAAGGGTTTTTTAAAAAGGCTAAATAAGTAACACAGATTCCTTTTATCATCTCCCTTTCCAGAAATGCCAAATAAATCACTTTTATATTCTTATTCTCCATTTAGAAGGAAACCACACAAAATCAAGTAAAAAATGTGATTATTATACTAATGTACTATGTTATTTAGGGTCAAGGGCAATGGAGATAAGCACTTCTACTCTGCATGAGAAAAACAGAGAAGCTCACAGAAAAGGTGACATTTGAGTTCAATCTTGGAAAAATGAGTAGGGGTTCATCACATGGACAAGGACATTAAAGACAGGAAAACATGCATAAAAGCATAAAAAGGCATGGCATGTCTGGAGACTAGCAGCACTACACTGAGACAGAGGGTGTAGGTGAAGGACTGTGGGGGAAGCTGAACAGGGAGAGGGAAGCAATGGCCAAGCCACGTGAAGAAATGGGGCCTTGTCCTGAAGATTATGGGAAGCAATTAATGTGTTTTAAACTGAAGAGGCAACGTATTCTGAATTGATGACATGATCAGATGAGCTAACAAAGACTACTACCAGTTCAATGAAGAAGATGCATAGACAATGCGGGGGTGGGGGAACAGCAAATGTGAGGTACTTAAGGAGTGTATTAAACAGAAACAGATGGTAACTGGGTATCAGGAAAGGGAAGGGTTATGCATCTCAGTATTGTAGCTGTTATAATAAAATTCATCACAAAAAAAAATCTGAGGCTGGGAGCAGTGGCTCACAACTATAACCTTGCACTTTGGGAGGCCGAGGTAGGCAGACTGCTTGAGCCTAGGAGTTCGAGACCAGCCTGGCAACATGATGAAACCCCCATCTCTACAAAAAATTTTAAAAAATTAGTTGAGCATGATGGTGCATGCCTATAGTCCCAGCTACTTGGGAGACTAAGGTGAGAGGATCACTTGAGCTGAGCCCAGGAGGTCAAGGCTCCAGCACTCCAGCCTGGGTGACAGAGTGAAACCCTGCCTCAAAACAAAATAAAGATACCTGGGTAAATTGTTTTAAGCACTATCAGAAATTTGCCCTAACAGTAGAATATTGTTATTTTATGTTTTCTCCCAGTTTTTTCAGGTTTGAGAGACATAAGGAATATGGGAGGCCAAGTATACCTTTTCGGAAATTAGCTATCTCTTAGTGGAGAAAGATTTAAAAGAGCCAAAATCACTCAATGTGAATCTACTTTCTAGACGGCTGCTGCCCTCTACTGTCTCTCTGAATTCACTTTATTTATTTATTTATTTATTTGGAATAACATTAAGCTTAGAGTTAATCAAAAACCAAAGAAAATTACAAGGTAGCAGGAGAGCATACTCAATTTCTAGCAATATATTAATATACTAAGAAAAAGAAAAACTTTCAAGCCATGATTTTGTCTTTAAACATAGTACCTTTGGTCTATTTTCTTTACAAATTAGCCTCACTTTTTACTTTCTCCTTGCAGTCAGTATGCTAAAGAGCTACACTGAGTTCTGCAAAATGCCATTTTGTTTTGTTTTGTTTTAAAAAAAACCTCACAGAGGGCCGGGCGCGGTGGCTCAAGCCTGTAATCCCAGCACTTTGGGAGGCCGAGATGGGCGGATCACGAGGTCAGGAGATCGAGACCATCCTGGCTAACACGGTGAAACCCCGTCTCTACTAAAAAAAATACAAAAAACTAGCCGGGCGAGGTGGCGGGCGCCTGTAGTCCCAGCTACTCGGGAGGCTGAGGCAGGAGAATGGCGTGAACCCGGGAGGCGGAGCTTGCAGTGAGCTGAGATCCGGCCACTGTACTCCAGCCTGGGTGGCAGAGCAAGACTCCGTCTCAAAAAAAAAAAAAAAAAAAAAAAAAAAACCTCACAGAGATCCTTTAGGGAGCTCCCAATGACCAGAGTACACCTAAAATTCAACAAATTTCAAACATTTTGTGTAAAAGAAAAGAACACAGCTCTGAGCACAACACATGGAAAACAGATTTTCCCCTGTAACATTTTCCAGGCTAAGCCACTTCAAATACCTAAACTGGACATCAGCTGCAAGACCTATAATGTGAAGCATCTGATTTAGATAATGTTATGATCACTCACAGGTCTATATAACTTAAATCTAACACCAGAAAAGTAGGAAATTGTTGACTTGTTGCAAACTGTCATCAAGTATATTAGACTGTGCCTATACAGGGAGGTTGAGGAAGGAAGCCAAGTTACCCTCAACCCCAATTCCTAACTTCCTTAATTATCCCAGGGAGTGAGAAAGATCACCCAAGGAATGTGCAGAGCAGTACTTCTTACCTTCTAGTCGGAGAGGAGGGTATTTATATACATTTTTTATTACTTCCCTCTCTACCAGGAAAGACATATATCCCTTGGAGTATCTGATGAAAGTTACAAATTCCCAGCCTGGCCAACATAATGAAACCCCGTCTCTACTAAAAGTACAAAAATTAGCTGGGCATGGTGGCACATGCCTGTAATCCCAGGTACTTGGGAGCCTGAGGCAGGAGACTCCCTTGAACCAGGAGGCAGAAGTTGCAGAGAGCTGAGATCACACCACTGCACTCCACCCTGAGCCACAGAGTGAGACTCCGTCTCAAAAAACAGAAAGTTACAAATCCTTTCTCCAGAAAATATACACATACACAAAATGTTGCACAAAGTTTCAGGAAGCCTCTAAGAACTCATTCAAAGAATCCCAGCTTAGCCGGGCACAATGGCTCAAATTGGTAATCCCAGCACTTTGGGAGGCCCAGGCAGGCAGATTACTTGAAGTCAGGAGTTCAAGACCAGCCTGGCCAACATAGTGACACCCCCATCTCTATTAAAAATACAAAAATTAGCCAGGCGTAGTGGCACACGCCTGTAACCCCAGCTACACGGGAGGCTGAGGCACAAGAATCGCTTGAACCCAGAAGCGACTGGAGTTGGAGTGAGCTGAGATTGTACCACTGCACTCCAGCTTGGGCAAAAAAAAAAAACTTTGTCTCCAAAAAAAAAAAAAAAAAAAAAAAAATCCCAGCTTTTCCTGTTATTAAGTGAAATGAGAGCCAAAAATAGAATTTGATAGGGTAAAGGAACACTTAAGAAAGCTAAAACCGGCCGGGCGCGGTGGCTCAAGCCTGTAATCCCAGCACTTTGGGAGGCCGAGGCGGGTGGATCACGAGGTCAGGAGATCGAGACTATCCTGGCTAACATGGTGAAACCCCGTCTCTACTAAAAATACCAAAAACTAGCCGGGCGTGGTGGCGGGCGCCTGTAGTCTCAGCTACTTGGGAGGCTGAGGCAGGAGAATGGCGTGAACCCGGGAGGCGGAGCTTGCAGTGAGCCGAGATCACGCCACTGCACTCCAGCCTGGGAGCGAGACTCCGTCTCAAAAAAAAAAAAAAAAAAAAAAAAAAAAAAGTAGTTATAATATAATCTTCATATTCAGTTTATTGGATATTTTCACCATCCAGAAATATACAGGAAATAGGGTATGGTTAANCCCCCCAGAGGAACAACACACAAAAAAAAAAAAAAAAAAAAAAAAAAAAAAAAAAAAGAAAGCTAAAACCAAGGATAAAGAGAACCCATGGAACAAAAAGAAAATCAGGAATACAAAAATGTTTAACATAACCTTAGAAAGGAGAGTTTCAAAGATGGGCATGGTGGCTCATGCCCGTAATCCTAGCACTCTGGGAGGTCAAGGCGGGTAGATCACGAGGTCAGGAGTTCGAGACCAGCCTGGCCAACATAGTGAAACCCCATCTCTACTAAAAATATATAAAAAATTAGCCGGGCATGGTGGTGGGCAACTGTAATCCTAGCTACTCAGGAGGCTGAGACAGGGGAATCACTTGAACTTGGGAAGCAGAGGTTGCAGTGAGCCGAGATTGTGCCACTGCACTCCAGCCTGGGTGACAGAGCAAGACTCCATCTTGAAAAAAAAAAGAGAGAGAGTTTCAAGATCAAAATTGTCAAAATCAGTGAAGCTTCGTTAAAGACTTTACCGAGGCTGGGCACGGTGGCTCACACCTGTAATCCCAGCACTCTGGGAGGCAGAGGTAAGGCGGATCACCCCAGGTTGGGAGTTCCGGACCACCCTGACCAACGTGAAGAAAACCCATCTCTATTAAAAATACAAAATTAGCCAGGCGTGGTGGCAGGTGTCTGTAATCCAGCTACTTGGGAGGCTGAGGCAGGAGAATCGCTTGAACCCGGGAGGCACAGGTTGCAGTGAGCTGAGATTGCACCATTGCACTCCAGCCTTGGCAACAAGAGCAAAACTCCGTCTTAAAAAACTAAAAAAGGAAAGAAAAAAGCGGGGGGGACTATCCCGCATTCACTGGACTTAGCAAAAAATAAAGGTCACCTAGCAAATGCCCTTTCAGTACTGTGGTCAGGGCTGGAAACCAGATGAATGAATGGAAGATGGGAAGTGCAGGCTTTCAGAAACCCAGCTGGGAATGGAAAGAGGGAGAGAGAGATATTAATAGATGGTATTGGAAGAGGACCCAGGAACAAGGGTGCTTTTTTTAAAAAATAGATGTGTGCATCTAAAAATATGCAGTGGTAAAGAGCCAGTAAAGAATAAAAGCAAGTAGAAAGTAAGGAGTAAGAAGTGCGGGTGGGGCCGGGCGCGGTGGCTCAAGCCTGTAATCCCAGCACTTTGGGAGGCCGAGACGGGCGGATCATGAGGTCAGGAGATCGAGACCATCCTGGCTAACACGGTGAAACCCCGTCTCTACTAAAAAATACAAAAAACTAGCCGGGCGTGGTGGCGGGCGCCTGTAGTCCCAGCTACTCGGAGGCTGAGGCGGGAGAATGGCGTCAACCCGGGAGGCGGAGCTTGCAGTGAGCTGAGATCCGGCCACTGCACTCCAGCCTGCGCGAAAGAGCGAGACTCCGTCTCAAAAAAAAAAAAAAAAAAGAAGTGCGGGTGGGATGATGGGGGAAAAAAATTAAGAGGGTTCTTAACTTAAGGCCAATACTCCCTCTTGAAAATAAAAGGATAAAAAAAAAAAAAAAAAAGAAAAGAAAAGGATATTATTTACTATGTGATGCTAAAGATATATGAGAAAAAAAATGATCAAACAGCTGATTTAAACGGTGAGAGTGAATTGTGTAGAGAGCCTATCTCCATAATTCTACCCTGATTCCATCCCTAATACTGGTCAATCACCTTCTGTTTCTAGCTGGTCCTACTGGAATAAAACAAGAGGTATGGAATCAGAAAAGCACAGCAGTGGAAGACACTCATTGACAGAATGGAAAAATAGAGGCGTAAGGTGGATACATGGCTGCCTACACCACACTAAAAGAGTATGAAAACAGCAAACTATAAAGACTCATTTCCTTTTTCTTTTGTTCTTTTTTTTGAGATAGAGAGTTTCGCTTTTGTTGCCCAGGCTGGAGTGCAATGGCACGATCTCTGCTCACCGCAACCTCCACCTCCCGGGTTCGGGCGATTCTCCTGCCTCAGCCTCCCGAATAGCTGCGATTACAGGCATGTGCCACCACACCCGGCTAATTTTGTATTTTTAGTAGAAATGGGGTTTCTCGGCTGGGCACGGTGGCTCAAGCCTGTAATCCCAGCACTTTGGGAGGCCGAGATGGGCGGATCACAAGGTCAGGAGATCGAGACCATCCTGGCTAACACAGTGAAACCCCGTCTCTACTGAAAAATACAAAAAACTAGCCGGGCGTGGTGGCGGGTGCCTGTAGTCCCAGCTACTCGGGAGGCTGAGGCAGGAGAATGGCGTAAACCCAGGAGGCGGAGCTTGCAGTGAGCTGAGATCCAGCCACTGCACTCCAGCCTGGGCGACAGAGTGAGACTCCATCTCAAAAATAAATAATACTAATACTAATAATAAAGAAATGGGGTTTCTCCATATCGGTCAGGCTGGTCTCCAATGCCCGACCTCAGGTGATCTGCCCATCTCCGCCTCCCAAAGTGCTGGGATTACAGGTGTGAGCCACTGTGCCCAGCCAGTAGAGACTCATTTTCTTTCTTTCTTTTTTTTTTTTTTGTTGCCCAAGCTGGAGCGCAGTGATGCAATCTCAGCTCACTGCAACCTCCACCGCCTGGGTTCAAGTGATTCTCCTGCCTCAGCCTCCTGAGTAGGTGGGACTACAGACGCCTGCCACCACACCCAGCTAATTTTTTGTAATTTCAGCTAATGTTTTTTTTAACGTGGTTTCACCATGTTAGCCAGGATGGTCTCAATCTCCTGACCTCGTGATCCGCCCACCTCGGCCTCCCAAAGTGCTGGGATTACAGACGTGAGCCACCCCGCCTGGCCCAAGTTGTATTTCTTTAAGTCTGTCTACAAAGAAACAACAAAGCTTCCCCATAATATCAAAAGGTATGTTTTAATAGTTCTAAGCGATCATGATTAAGTAAAATTTTAAATGCTTTATGTTAAAAAAAATTGTTTTAATTACTTTGGACCCTAAATTGCTTAAAATTTTTTTTAAAAAGTAAAAAATGCTTTACGTATTAGACACAACAATATAATTACTAAAATTACTGGAGAAACACGGTTAAAATTTAAAACTATGCTTATTAGAGCAAGCTGATTTTATCTACCAATATTGTATTAATATGTGTCTGCTCACTTTACTCTGGTAACTTCACTTTGAATTCAACTGTTAGAGACCACCAAGACCCTCTATCTTAACTCTCTCATAGGTGTGCTGTGTGAGTTAATTCCAACAATTCTAATATTAGCCTGTACTGTTTTGTTAAAGTTCCTGCGTGGCAATGACCCCTGATCAAGGCATGAAAAATACTGATTGAATGGTGGTGTTTTGTATTTGTGGGTCGGGGGATATTCAGGTGGTTTACTATCAGCATTGTTTAATGTGATTGATGAGTTGCACTTGGTCTCAATGAAGCTCTTCCTCTGACCTCCACTGAAGAGGCTAGAGAACAGGAACATGTCCGCTTGACAAGAAAAGTATTAAAAAGCCCAGTGAAGACTCTATTTTGGGCTCCTACGTTCCAAGGTGTCCTGTGCACACATCCTGCTCTGAGAGAGAAAATGCACCCCATCACAGACTTTACACAACAAAGGACAACTGGAACTTGCACCCGAACTCTCTGGATGACTTGCTATGACAGCCTTTGACTGTGATGCATATCCTTACTATAATCCTGCTACTGGATGGTATCCTTTTCCTGTAATAAACTGTAGATGCATAATCATTGCCATTCTAGGCCCTGTGAGTCTTCTTTGGCAGTCAAACCCTTTTTCACTGCCTCTGTCAGTGCAATAGGCCTTAACTCTAACATTCATTTCCAAAAAGCAAAAATTTCTAACCTGTTACATGTCTCTTGGCTTCTGCCATGAAGTTAAGAGTCAATACAAACCTGTTATTAGAAGTCTGGGCCAGGCGCGGTGGCTCACACCTATAATCTCAGCACTTTGGGAGGCCAAGGCAAGTGGATCACAAGGTCAGGAGATCGAGACCATCCTGGCTAATAAGGTGAAACCCTGTCTCTACTAAAAATACAAAAATTAGCCGGGCATGGTGGCGGGCGCCTGAAGTCCCAGCTACTCGGGAGGCTGAGGGAGGAGAATAGTATGAACCTGGGAGGTGGAGCTTGCAGTGAGCTGAGACTGCACTCCAGCCTGGGCAACAGAGCGAGACTCCGTCAAGAAACAGAGAAAGAGAGAAAGAAAGAAACAAAGAAACAGAGAGAGAGAGAGAGAGAGAAAGAAGGAAAGAAAGGAAAGGAGGAGAGGAGAGAAGAGGAGAGGAGGAAAAGAAAAAGAAAAGAAGGAAAGAAAGAAATCTGAACGTGGCTAGGTTCTGTGGCTCACGCCTGTACTCCCAGCACTTTGGAAGGCCGAGGCAGGCAGATCACCTGAGATTGGGAGTTCGAGACCAGCCTGGCCAAAATGGTAAAACTAAAAGTACAAAAATTAGCCGGGCATGGTGGTACATGCCTGTAATGTCAGCCACGCAGGAAGCTGAGGCAGGAGAATCACTTGAACCCAGCAGGCAGAGGCTATAGTGAGCCAAGATTGCGCCACTGCACTCTAGCCTTGGCAACAGAGCAAGACTCCATCTCAAAAAAAAACAAAAACAAAAACAAAAAAAAGAAATCTGAATGCGTCCTAAGAGTGAGTCACCACCACCAACTTCATGAGGACAGCACATTGCCAAATATATATTGTATGAGTTGAAGGAAAACAAAAAACAAAATCACTTGTTACCTTCATGTTTTTCCAGAGCCTGTATAACATTGGGTAGTTGATTTATACCCTGATAGAGCCGGTAACAATCTTGTAAGTTTGCTGCTTGTCTTTGAAACTTCTTGGCAAGTCGGTTAAGATCTGGGAATCGACGAAGTAAATCTTCTTGTAAAGTCTGCCTCAATTCTGCATCTTCTACAAAAGCTTCCACTAAATTCAATCTGAAATAAATTAACTTGCATTAATCTAAAATATTTTAGTATAAAATTAAAATTTGTCAACTAAGCACATAAGTCTCAACTAAGTGAGCTCAAAATTCCATTTAAGAAGCTTGAATCTGGCCGGGCGCGGTGGCTCACGCCTGTAATCCCAGCACTTTGGGAGGCCGAGGCGGGCGGATCACAAGGTCAGGAGATCGAGACCACGGTGAAACCTCGTCTCTACTAAAAATACAAAAAATTAGCCGGGCGCGGTTGTGGGCGCCTGTAGTCCCAGCTACTCGGGAGGCTGAGGCAGGAGAATGGCGGGAACCCGGGAGGCGGAGCTTGCAGTGAGCTGAGATCCGGCCACTGCACTCCAGCCTGGGCGACAGAGCAAGACTCCGTCTCAAAAAAAAAAGCTTGAATCCACCTGGCGCAGTGGTTCACACCTGTAATCCCAGCACTTTGAGAGGCCGAGGCAGGCGGATCACCTGAGTTCGGGAGTTCGAGACTAGCCTGACCAACATGGAGAAACCCCGTCTGTACACAAAATACAAAATTAGCTGGGCATGGTGGCTCATGCCTTTAATACCAGCTACTCGGGAGGCTGAGGCAGGAGAGTCACTTGAACCCAGGAGGCAGAGGTTGCGGTGCACTGAGATCACACCATTGCACTCCAGCCTGGGCAACAAGAGCAAGACTCCGTCTCAAAAAAAAAAAAAAGAAAAAAAAAGAAGCTTGAATCTAGGCTGAGTGCAGTGGCTCACACCTGTAATCCCAGCACTTTGGGAGGCCGAGGTGGGCAGATCTCAAGGTCAGGAGTTTGAGACAAGCTTGGCCAGCATGGTGAAACCCCGTCTCTACTAAAAATACAAAAAAATTAGCTGGGCATGGTGGCGCACGCCTGTAATCCAGGCTACTTGGGAGGGTGAGGCAGGAGAATTGCCTGAACCCAGGAGGCAGAGGTTGCAGTGAGCCGAGACAGCGCCCCTGTACTCCAGCCTGGGCGACAGAGCGAGACTCCGCCTCAAAAAAAAAAAAAAAAAGAAAGAAAGAAAGAAGCTTGAATCTATTCTGAAACGTTAGCTTTTTTAGAAGGTGGAAAGCTCTGTAAGACTGTGAGGCAAACATTTCCTGATTAGCTAAGAGTCAAATTAATGTTTAGTTAAGCAGTATCATAAGACACTGACATATACCCAATTTTGTTTGACTTTCATCAAACAGACATGCCTTAAATAGGAGAAAGAATTTCATTACTGGGACATTGTTATGGACACACTGTTGCATATGTAAATAGTGATGTTTAATGAAACAGAACTACAGTTCAAGAATGTTGCCCAATCCAATACTTAGTGTATCTCTTACACATTTTTAGAATGCTTTCTAAAATTGCCTCTTGATGGTACAAAGCCAAAAACTGTTAATTAAAAAACTAAAATAATTTTACTGCTTCCCAAAGTCAATAACATCTCAGCTTGTTTCAAGAACAATAGAATATGCAGTTCATATTGCTTCTGTAAGTTATTGGAAATCAGTGACTTTTCATTTTTTTCAGTGTAACCACAGCAAGAAATGTCTTTACATCACAATCCAGCACATGCATATACAGATCTATCATTAAAATAGGTTTCACAAATCAATACTTATATTCCAATTATGTGATACACCCTGCTATTTTCTTTTTTTTTTTTTTTGAAACAGAGTCTCGTTCTGTCGCCCAGGCTGGAGTGCAGTAGTGCAATCTCGGCTCATTGCAACCTCCAGTTTCCGGGTTCAAGTGATTCTCGTGCCTCAGCCTCCTGAGTAGCTGGGACTACAGGCGCGTGCCACCACACCCGGCTAATTTTTTGTATTTTTAGTAGAGACGGGATTTCACATTAGCCAGCATGGTCTCAACCTCCTGACCTCGTGATCCACCCGCCTCGGCCTCCCAAACTGCTGGGATTACAGGCATAAGCCCACTCTGCCATTTTCTATCGTATTTAATTCTTCAAATTGCTCTTTGTCACCTAATTTAACGACCCACTACTGGGTAACACCTTGCAGTTTGAAAAACAATGTTGGAGATGTTACTAAAGTAATAGCTGAAAGGTAAATTGCTGAAGCTGAAAGGTAAACTAACAATCGAAGGTGGGAAAATGTCCCTACATATTTTGCACATCTCCAAATACAGTTTTAGAGAAACTTTTCTGGAGACCATAGGTATTACAGATGACTCAAGGTTCAGAACGCTATCAGATGAGCAACGATCTTCCTTATGTTTGTAAACAATGTGACAGTAAACTAAACCTCAAATTACACAGGTATAGAAAGGAAACAAATCTACTTTCTAAATTGAGAAGCTGGGACTACAGGTGCCTGCCACCACACCTGGCTAATTTTTTCGGATTTTTAGTAGAGATGGGGTTTCACTGTGTTAGCCAGGAAGGTCTCGATCTCCTGACCTCGTGATCCTCCTGCCTCAGCCTCCCAAAGTGCTGGGATTACAGGCGTGAGCCACCGCGCCTGGCCCTAAATTTCTTAACTATTTACTGACATCACTAGCATTTACAATTCCTGTGTTACCAAAATGTTTATCAAGCATGTTATAAGAGGAAAAACACGTTATCTCCAGAGTACACACAAAATGGCCACATATAAAAACACATTTAAAGCATAATTTCTCAATCTTGGCAACACTGCCATTTTAGGCTACATAAATATTTGTTGTAAGGGGCTGTTCCATGCTTGTTTAACAGCAACCCTGGATTCTACCCACTATACGCTCTCTTCCTCAGCATGACAACCAAAAATGTCTCTAGACACTGCTGAATGTTCCCTGGAGGGAAAAACTGCCCCAGGTTGAGACTGCTGGCTTAAAGGAACTTGAATTAAAATTCACTTTTTAAGAGAAAAGTAACCTAAACCATGTCCAGCTAATGTCTAGGCAGCTAACAACAGATACATGTTTTTTATGGAATATGCCAAATTAGTGGGAACACAATTTGCTGCCAAGTTTACAGCCCCGTCAATGGGGCTATAAACAAACATCAAGATTAATTAGGATGCCTACTGCTCCAGAAAAGATTTTTGTGGCATATACTCTACATTTGAAAAAAGAAACAATGGATGTAGTCAAATTACACAATTCAATAAAGCGAACTTTGGGGGCTTTCCTAGCAAATCCCTGGGAGTGGGGCCCAGCTATGAAATCCCATGCAATTATTATGCACACAGCTTGATTCTTATGCACATAGAAGTCTGAATCCTAACAATCACAGAAATCCCTTAGTTATCTTAACAAAGCATGTAGGCCAGGTGCGGTGGCTCACACCTGTAAGCCCAGCTCTTTCAGAGGTCGAGGAGGGCGGAGGTCACGAGGTCAAGAGATTGAGACCATCCTGGCCAACCAACATGGTAAAACTCTATCTCTACTAAAAATACAAAAATTAGCTGGGCGTAGTGGCACACACCTGTAGTCCCAACTACTCTGGAGGCTGAGGCAGGAGAATCGCTTGACCTGGGAGGCGCAGGTTGTAGTGAGCCGAGATCGCACCACTGCACTCCAGCCCAGGCGACAGAGTGCAATTCCATCTCAAAAAAAATAAAAATAAAGCAGGGAAGGAGGTATAAAGGGGCAAGAAAAGATTGACAAAGTCTAATGCTGGCTGACCTACACCCTCACCTTTCCTTTTCTCTTCTTTGCATAAAACTCCCATATCCTTGTGGGTGACACTGAGGTCAATGGTCAAAAACATCACAGAGACTATATTTCTGATAAAATAATCTTATGCTTCTTCTCTGTTTCCAGTATTTTATCACTTAATTTCATCACTTACTCAAACTGACCAGAAAATAAATCACAAGTAATCAACAGAGTTGAAGAGCCCACAAGCACACATATCCTTTCCTCTCCTCAGTGGAAGAGGTGGCTGTGCATCCCTACCTGGGAACTGAAAGGAGTCTGTGCAAAGTCAGCCAATTTTGTACCTCTGAAAAACTGATTTTCTACTGAATTTTATACTATATGATGTCTCACCTATTCAAGAGAAATTATTAGAAATAAAAAATTTATAAATATATAGTGAAATGAAAAAAACTATAAATACTGTTGGGAAGAAATACAAATTATAGTCATAATATGACCCCATATTGTTTTTAAGTGTTATCTATGTTTTTAAAAATGTATATATCTGTATAAATAAAGGGAAAAAAAAAACCCTGGAAGGGTAAGAACACAAACTAAACTGTTAACACTGATTACCACCACAGACTAGGACTGGAGGTAAAGTAGAAGTAGGGGTGTTTACCCTCTTGATTTTTTAAAAACATGACCTGACCCTGTAGTGCTTTTCAAATAAAGTTAAATTATTTTTAAAAAACACAAATTATGAGATATAGCAATGATAAAACACAAATGAGAAGCCACAAATGCACATTTTGTTGTACTTTTACAAATTGTTTGCCAACAAATTGTAAAACAGCTTTCTCTCAAGCAGCAACAGTTACACTTCCTATTTGCTCTTCATATCCCTTTCACATCCTACAAAGGATAAACCAAGAATAAAGCAAACTTGGTAAGAGAGAACCAATGGGGTTTTGTTGTAAAGAACAAGGTGGACAGATGCACTACTGCTAAGTGCTGTAGAGTAAGAACAGAACACTCCAAATTTAAAAAATCAAAACATCTCTTTCTGTTTTTCTTTCTCTCTTCTTTTATGAGACGAATTTGTGCTCGTTGCCCAGGCTGGAGTGCAATGGCTCTGGTCTTGACTCCTGACCTCAGGTGATCCGCTGTCCTCAGCCTCCCAAAGTGCTGAGATTATAGGCGTGAGCCACCGCACCCGGCAAAACATCTCTTTCCTTTTTGTCTTATTTCTCCAAAGTCCATGAAGAGAGCTGATACCTCTAGTTCATCCTTACTGGTTTTAAAAGATAGTCAAACAGGCCGGACACGAGCTTACGCCTGAAATCCCAGCACTTTAGGAGGCCAAGTCGGGCAGATCACGAGATCAGGAGTTTCAGACCAGCCTGACCAACATGGTGAAACACCATCTCTACTAAAAATACAAAACTTAGGCCGGGCACAGTGGCTCACACCTGTAATCCTAGCATTTTGGGAGGCCAAGCAGGTGGATCACCTGAGGTCAGGAGTTTGAGACCAGCCTGGCCAATATAGCAAAATCCCTTCTCTACTAAAATTAGAGAAATTAGCCAGACGTGGTGGCACAGGCCTATAATCCCAGCTACTCTGAAGGCTGAGGAAGGAGAATCGCTTAATCGCTTGAAACCGGGAGGTGGAGGTTGCAGTGAACCGATATCGCACCAGTGCACTCCAGCCCACACAACAGGAGCAAGATTACATCTCAAAAAAAAAAAAAAAAAAAAAAAATTAGCCGGGGATGATGGCCCACACCTGTAATCCCAGCTACTTGGGAGGCTGAGGAAGGAGAATTGCTTGAACCCGGGAGGTGGAGGATGCAGTGAGCCAAGATTGTGCCACTACATCCAGCCTGGATCATACAGCAAGACTCTGTCTCAAAAAAAAAAAAAAAAAAAAAGATAAACCACTTCCAAATGGAATGCCTTATCTAGATCAAATCTTTATTAATTTTTCCTTATCAATGGACATATTCTCTCCAAACTGGATTTCATATATCGTATATCAACATAATTTTCAGAAAATTCAGAAACAACCATAGGGCTTCTTTCCCTTCCTAAGCCCCCCAATTTAAACCCAAATAACTGCAATATTCAAAAGATTAAAATGTCAACCGTTCATTAATTTCCCAAAAATTAACTTTAATAAAAATGAAATTTAAGTTAGTTCACAATTTTCACTTACAAAGTAGCATTAAGGACTGGGTGCAGTGGCTCACACCTGTAATCTCAGCACTTCGGGAGTGTCGAGGCAGGCGGATCACCTGAGATCAGGAGCTCAAGATCAGCCTGGCCAACATGGCAAAACCCCATCTCTACTAAAAATACAAAAATTAGCTGGGCGTGGTGGCGGATGCCTGTAATCCCAGTTACTTAGGAGGCTGAGGCTGGAGAATCATTTGAACCCAGGAGGCAGAGGTTGCAGTGAGCAGAGATTGCACCATTCCACTCCAGCCTGGGGGACAGAGAAAGACTCCATCTCAAAAAAAAAAATGAAAGAAGTAAAATGGCAAAGAAAGGACAAGCTTCTAAAAAAACAAAGCACAAAGCAACATAAACACAGCACAGCTCCCTTAACCTTTAGTCCAGATATCATTAAAGGCCTAATAAGTTGCTAGTTTCACAAGTCTATTCAACATACAACTTCAGTAATAATTACAGTTTCAGTTTATGTTTCTGGTTAAAAGAAGCTTAAAGAAAAACACAACTACTCTGCTGTTTCTGTGACAATGTCAATTTTAAATCACAATTTTAGAAGTATCACAGTTATCGTTGGCATAACATAGTATACCTATCAATCCTACTCAATAAAATGACTCAGCTGTATGCAGTTCTGCCAGTCAACATGCGAATTAATATTGTATTAAATTGCATACAGCTGAGTCATTTTGGGGCTCAGTTAACCCCTAAAATTCCAATAGAATTAACCAAATTCTTGTGGCTTTTTTTTTTTTTTTTTGAGACAGAGTCTCACTCTGTCGCCCAGGCTGGAGTGCAGTGGTGCAATCTCAGCTCACTGCAACCTCTGCCTCCCAGGTTCAAGCAATTCTCCTGCCTCAGCCTCCCGAGTTACTGGGACCACAGGCGCACGCTACCACACCCAGCTAATTTTTTATATTTTACTAGAGACGGGTTTTCGCCGTGTTGCCCAGGCTGGTCTCGAACTCCTGAGCTCACACCTATAATCCCAGCACTTTGGGAGGCTGAGGCAGGCCAAGGCAATCTGGCCGCCTTGGCCTCCCAAAGTGCTGCGGTTACGGCCACTGAGCCCGGCCAAATTACTGATATTTTAAAATCAACATTCTGTCCCCTCTTTAACCCTACCATTTCTAAGCTTTCATTATAAGAGCTGACTGGAATTGGTTGGGCATGGTGGCTCACGCCTGTAATCCCAGCGCTTTGGGAGGCTGAGGCGGGTAGATGGCTTGAGCCTAGGAGTTCAAGAACAGCCTAGAAAACCTGACGAAATCCTGTCTCTAACAAAAAAACAAAAGCTAGCTAGTCTTATAACTCATTCTCTAGACAGATAGATAGATAGGTTTTTTTCAAAAGAGCTGACTGGAATTGCCCAACAGCTAATTTAAAAGGCTGAGAGCAAATATAGTTCCTAAAGAACTGTAATTATAAGTTTATAATTCCTTTTTTCATCTGTCCTACATATGGATTAAAGAAGTCAGAACCACCCATTTGATACATTAAATAGCAAATACTGTGCAGGCCTAAAGATTTTTAAAAAGGGTAAGTCCCAAGAGTCCTTATGTTTATACATGCACTTGGAGTGTTGTTCTTTATCCTTTTAAGCTTTTTCTTTTGTCCATTTATGGATTCATCTGAAGCTTTAGTAATTTTTCCTTTTTAATGTCAGAAATCTGTAAGGAACATTGAACATATGTTAGCATATAAAATAGTTTATTCTTGTGAAAATGCTGACAAAATAATTTGTGTATTGAATTTGTATTTTTATTGCCTTCTAGTTTAATATTGACTATTTCTTTTTATATAAAATAAGATTAACATAGCAATCTTTTTTTTTTGAGATGGAGTTTTGCTCTTGTTGCACAGGCTGCAGTACAAGGGTGCAATCTTGGCTCACCGCAACCTCCGCCTCACAGGTTCAAGCGATTCTCCTGCCTCAGCCTCCTGAGTAGTTGGGATTATAGGCATATGCCACCACACCCAGCTTATTTTGTATTTTTACTAAAGACAGGGTTTCTCCATGTTGGTCAGGCTGGTCTTGAACTCCCGACCTCAGGTGATCTGTCCACCATGGCCTCCCAAAGTGCTGGGATTACAGGCGTGAGTCATTGCGCCCAGCCAGAGACTATTTCTTATTAAGACTGCTACTTTAGGGCTGGGCGTGGTGGCTCACGCCTGTAATCCCAGCACTTTACAAGGCTGAGGCGGGCAGATTTCGAGGTCAGGAGTTAGAGACCAGCCTGGCCAACATGATGAAACCCTGTCTCTACTAAAAACCCAAAAATTGTTCGGGCATGGTGGTGCTCGCTTGTAATCCCAGGTACTCAGCAGGCTGAGGCAGGAGAATCGCTTGAACCTGGGAGGTAGAGGTTGCACTGAGTGGAGATTGCACCACTGCACTCCAGCCTGGGCGACAGAGACTCCAGTGAAACAAAGAAAAGAACAGAACAGAACAGAACAGAACAGAACAGAACAGAACAGAACAGAACAGAAAAGAGAAGAGAAGAGAAGAGAAGAGAAGAGAAAAGAAAAGAAAAGAAAAGAAAAGAAAAGAAAAGAAAAGAAAAGAAGAGAAGAGAAAAGAAGAGAAAAGAGAAAAGAGAAAAGAGAAGAAAAGAAAAGGAAAGAAAAGGAAAGAAAAGGAAAGAAAAGGAAAGAAAAGGAAAGAAAAGGAAAGGAAAGGAAAGGAAAGAAAAGAAAAGAAAAGAAAAGAAAAGAAAAGAAAAGAAAAGAAAGAAAGAAAGAAAGAAAGAAGTCTCCAAGTAAAGTATGGAAAAGTTGGCTTTGAGAAGAAATAAGTGTTATTTTTTCTTCTGAGAAAGAGCCAGAGAGTAAAAGAGTGAAAATACAGATAAATTTTGAGGTTTTAAGTGTTAAGGAAGAAATCATCTCCTTAGAGGTGTGAGATAGCTGAAGGCTTAAGGGAAAGTAAAAAATTGGGGGTTGGTCACTATAATGAGTCAGACAATAAAAGTAACATCCAGCTATCACTGAAAGCTAGAAAGCATGAAAGCACAATGGGACCTATCAGCATTGTGTGACCTTCTCCAGCAAATTTTTTTCTTTTTCGAAGACTGGGGATAGGGAAGGTTCTCACTATTTTCCCAGTCTAGACTTGAACCTGTGATCCTCCTGCCTCAGCTTCCCAAGTAGCTGGGACTACAGGCACAAACCACCATGCCTTGCTTATCATAAATAATTTTGGCTGGGCATGGTGGCTCACACCTATAATTCCAGTACTTTGGGAGGCCAAGGCGAGTGGATCATCTGGGGTCAGGAGTTCAAGCCCAGCCTGGCCAACATAGTGAAACCCTGTCTCTATTAAGAATATAAAAAATGGCTGGGCAAGGTGGCTCAAGCCTGTAATCCCAGCACTTTGGGAGGCCGAGATGGGCGGATCACAAAGTCAGGAAATCGAGACCATCCTGGCTAACACAGTGAAACCCCGTCTCTACTAAAAAATACAAAAAACTAGCCAGGCGAGGTGGCGGGCGCCTGTAGTCCCAGCTACTCGGGAGGCTGAGGCAGGAGAATGGCGTGAACCCGAAAGGCGGAGCTTGCAGTGAGCTGAGATCCGGCCACTGCACTCCAGTTTGGGCGACAGAGCGAGACTCCGTCTCAAAAAAAAAAAAAATTAAAAGAGTAGAGAGAATAGACATACTTGTTTTGTTTGTATAGGCCCAGACTCTGCTTGGAAGAATGTTCAATAAACACACACTGTTGCTCCCAGGGCAGGTGGTGGCAAAATACAATAGGAAATGTGACCCTGCAGTCATGCAAGACAAAGGCTCTTTATGGAGCTGACAGAGAAGGGTGGGTGACTTATCACTGTATATCCACCTGTCCTTTTTCAATTTTGACACATATAAATGTAACTACTTATTCACAAATAATAAAAATTACAAATTGTAAATTGCCTTAATTACTTGCAAATTACCCAGTCCTTCCAATCTCTTTTTTTATTGATACCTCATAATTGTACACATTTGGGGGTTTGTAATATTTTAATACATGTATACAATGTATAATACTCAAGTCAGGGTAACTGAGATATCCATCACCTGAAACATTTATCTTTGTTTGGGAATCCAATCATTCCAATATCGTTTTTGTTGTTGTTGATTTTAGGTGTCTTTTTTTGTTTGTCTGTCTGTTTTTGATACACAATCTCGTTTGTGGCCCAAGTTAGAGCGCAGTGGCACGATCTCGGCTCACTGCAACCTTTGCCTCCCAACTCAAGCAATTCTCGTGTCTCAGCCTCCAGAGTAGCTGGGATTATAGGCACACACTACCACGCTCATCTAATTTTGTATTTTTAGTAGAGATGGAGTTTCACCATGTTGGCCGGGCTAGTCTCGAACTCTTGACCTCAAGTAATCCGCCCGCCGCGGCCTCCCAAAGTGTTGGGATTACAGGGGTGAGCCACCGCATCTGGCCTGTTGATTTTTGTTTGAGACAGTGTCTCACTATGTCACCCAGGCTGGAGTGCTGGGACATGAATATGGCTCTTTGCAGCCTCAACCTCCTGGGCTCAAACAATCCTCCAGCCTTAGCCTCCCATGTATCTGGGACCACAGGCACATGCCACCATGCCCAGCTAAATTTTTAAAAATTTTTTTGGTAGAAATGGGGTGTCATTTTGTTGCCCAGACTGGTCTCAAAGTCCTGGGCTCAAGCAATTATCCTGCCTCAGCCTCCCAAAGTGCTGGATTATATGTGTGAGCCACCGTGCCCAGCCTCAATTTCTTTCTTTTTTTTTTTGAGACAGGGTTTCACTCTATTGCCCAGGCTGGAGTTCAGTGGCACAATCATAGCTCACTGCAGCCTCAAACTTCTGGGCCCAGGTGATATTCCCACCTCAGCCTCCCGAGTAGCTCGGGCTACAGGTACATGTCACTACACTGAGCTAATTTTTTTTTTCTTTTGTAGAGATGGTGTCTGTGTTGCCCAGGCTGGTCTTGAACTCCGAGGCACAAACAATCCTCCCATTACGGCCTCCCAAAGTGCTGGAATTACAGGCATGAGCCACCGCACCTAGCCCCAACTTCTGGTTCTAAATCACTAAATCCCACTCCTCTTCCCCAACAAACCTGGCTTCAGAAATCACCTTAAATTCATCAAGCAGTACTTACCTATATTACACTTCACTTAAGTTTTAAAACTTGTATCTAAAAGAAAAGACTGAAATAAAATATATTGAAATACTAGTAATTTTTGGATAACAGAATTATATAACCTTTTATTTCCACAATTTTAAAGACTTTCTGACATATATGTTTAGGTCACCTTAAATCTTTTCTAGAATAAAGAGTTAAGTGCTTTCTATATATCAGACCTTAAGTATTTTATGTATATTAAATCATCTCATGCTTATAATCCTATGAAGTAGCTGTTTTATTAATGTCATTTTAAAGGTGAAGAAACTATGACATAAAGGTTGAGTAATTTGCCCAAGATTACACACAATATGAACAAAGGTACATTGGCTCCCAAGCACATATTCGATACATACCATCTCAAATAAAAGAAGTTTTTTTTAATAGTGAAAAAAACTTATTTAAAAAAAAATGAGTTCTTTAATCAATCTAAATCATTACTACTCTATTTACTCTGTTCTTTAATCAATCTAAATCATTACTACTCTATTACTCTGTACAGTTAAATGGTAAGATATACTTGCAAAACTGCGTATTACAATAAGTGGTATAATCATGTGGATAACTGCAGGTTACATAAAACTAACAAAAGTATAAACTAATAACATACCTCTCCTCTATTCTGTTTTTATCCATGAGAGGCTGCTTAATCCACTGGTTAACAAGTCTTTGTCCTTGAGGGGTTTTACACTTATTCAGCAAGGCAGCCAGAGACTGAGAGCCAGTGGTATCTTCAACAGAACCCTAGTAAACAAAAAATAAAATAGAAAGAATGACACACTCATTAGTGAAAACCTTACTATGCCATGAAAAACAGAGAAACAATAACATAATATTCTTCAAATATTAAGAAATTTCCACAAAAAGTTCCTCTTCCTAAGACCAACTTTCAACTTCTTAATCCGTATGTTCAGCTGTACATTTCTCCCCTAGCCAAAACCACTTTATAATTACTACAGTTTTATTTTTTATTTGTTGAGACAGGGTCTCACTCTACTGCCCAGACTGGAGTGCAGTGGTGCCATCCTGGCTCACGGCAAGCCAGAACTCTTGGGCTCAAGGAATCCTCCCACTTTAGCCTTTCAAGTAGCTGAGACTACAGGCGCATGCCACTAAGCCCCGCTAATTTTTTCTCATTATGTTGCCCAGGCTGGTCTCAACTCCTGGCCTCAAGTGATCCTCCCAGCCTGGGCTCCCAAAGTGTTGGGATTACAGGCATGAGCCACATTACTCAGCCACTTACTGCAGTTTTAGACATAAAGCTTCTTAGAATGTCATTTTAAATTGCTAGGCCAGGTGCAGTGGCTTACACCTACAATCCCATCACTTTGGGAGGCTGAGGCAGGCAGATCACCTGAGGTCAGGAGTTAGCGACCAGCCTAGCCAACAAGGTGAAACCCCATCTCTACTAAAAATACAAAAATCAGCTGGGCATGGTGGCAGGCACCTCTAATCCCAGCTAATTGCCCAAACCCGAGAGGCAGAGGTTGCAGTGAGCTGAGATCACACCACTGCACTCCAGCCTGGGCAACAAGAGACTCCGTCTCAAAAAAAAAGAATTGCTATTAGTAGTGGTACACAAAATTATTCATAAAGTAAGGACTAATACTACATAGATAGCTTGAAACTAGAGGGAAAAAAAAGCAATTCGAGAGCAAGGCACAGAGGCGCACCTGTAGTCCCAGCTACTTTGGAGACTATGATACAATTGCTTGAGCCCAGGAGTTCGAAGCTGTAGTACACTCTGATGGCACTTCCTGTGAATAGCCACTGCACTCCAGCCTAGGGAGCATACACAGTGACACCAGCCTCTTGAAAAAAAAAAAAAAAAGCCTTGAAAAAAAAATAGCAGAGCATGGTGGTTCATGCCTGTAATCCGAGCCACTACTCCAGAGGCTAAGGCAGAAGAATCACTTGAAGCCAGGAGTGAGTGAACATCCTGGGCAACACTGTGAAACTCCAACTCTGAAAAAATGTTAAAATTAAGCAAGCATGGTGGCTTGTGCCTGTAAACCCAGCTACTTATGAGGTTGAAGCAGGAGGATAGCTTGAGCTCAGGAGTTCAATACTGCAGTGAGCTATGATTTTCCCACTTCACTCCACACTGGGTGACAGAATAAAGCCCAGTCTCTAAAAAAGTAAAAAGTAGGCCAGGCGCGATGGCTCAAGCCTGTAATCCTAGCACTTTGGGAAGCTGAGGTGGGAGGATCACCTGAGATCAGAAATTTGAGAACAGCCTGGCAAACATGGTGAAACCCTGTCCCCCTGTCCCTACTAAAAATATAAAAATTAACCAGGCATGGTGGCAGGCAACTGTAATCCCAGCTACTTGGGAGGTGGAGGTTGCAGTGGGCCGAGATTGTGCCACTGCACTCTAGCCTAGGGGACAAGTGAAACTGTCTTTAAAAAAAAAAAAAAAAGTTAAAAAGTGGAGTGGGGGAGGGGAGAGAAGAGAAAATATAGCCTTTTGAAGCTACTTACCTAATCCAAGTATAATAATATTTCAAAATATTTTAGCTCCCTAATAAAATTCTTCAGTATATGTCAATGAAAACATTTTTAAACCATTCAGCATTTTTAACCCTTTTTTTTTTTTTTTTTTTTTTTTTTTTTTACCTGAAAAAGGTTAAGGGCTCTGACTGCTGCAATATCCAATTTCATGTACTGGCTGAAGTCAAAAGTAGTCAGTTCAAACTGTCCAAAATTGGAATCATCTGATAAGAGTTCTAAAAACTTGATTACCGCAGACAATGATGAAACTGCAACCTAAAATTAAGAATTTAAAATCAAAGATTTCTATACCACTGGATCCAGTTCTAAAGATTTTCAAAAACAAATGCAAAATGAAAATAAATTCTGAACTCCATCATTTTCCTTGGTGTTCCTTCCCAGTCCAAACCAAGAAAACCTACGGTTAATCTCTTGAGGTTTGAAAATGGTTTTTACAAGGTGAAAATTAATGGTAATCGCAGTATTATTTATAATAGCCAAAAAAGAAAATTACCCAAATGTCCATCAAAACTAAAATGGGGGCCAGGCGTGGTGGCACATGCTGTAATCCAAGCACTTAGGGAGGATGAGGCGGGCAGATGACTCGAGGCTAGGAGTGTGAGACCAGCTTAGCCAACATAGTGAAACCCCATCTCTATTAAAAATACAAAAATTAGGCCCTTTCAACCTTGTGAGGTTAGAGTGAGAAAATGGTTATCTATGAGAAAGTGGGCCCTCACTGGACAACAGATCAGCCAGTGCCTTAATTTTGAACTGCCCAGTCTCCAGAACTGTGAAATAAAAATACAAAAATTAGCTGGGCATGGTGGCACATGCCTGTAAACCCCAGATACTCAGGAGATGAGAAAGGAGAATTGTTTGAAACCAGAAGACGAAGGTTGCAGTGGGCTGAGATCACACCATTGCACTGCAGCCTGAGCAACAAGAGCAAAACTCCGTTCCAAAAAAAAAAAAAAAAAAAACTGTGAAAATTAACTGTAATCGCAGGAGTATTTGTAACAGCCAAAAATGAAAATTACCCAAATGTCCATCAAAATTAAAATGGGGGTTGGGCACAGTGGCTCACACCTGTAATCACAGCACTCTGGGAGGCCGAGACGGTGGATCACCTGAGGTCAGAAGTTCGAGACCAGCCTGGCCAACATAGCAAAACTCCCTCTCTACTGAAAATACAAAAATTAGCCAGGCACAGTGGCATGCAGCTGAACCCAGAGGCAGAGGTTGCAGTGAGCTGAGACCGCACCACGGAACTCCAGCCTGGACAATAGAGCAAGATTCTGAGACTCCATGTCAAAAAAACAAAAAAAAAGGTTAAAATGGGGAGAGTAGCAGCGGCAGGGGGAAGGGAAGTAAAATGGATAAATTCTGACGTTTGTGCTATGAAATATGAACGCAAAAATCCATAACTACACTCAATGATATGCATAAGTCTTACAAATATTGAATGAAAGAAGCTAGGGAAAATATATGACATAATTCCATGTATATAAACTATAAAAACAAGCTGAAGGCGGTGGCTCATGCCTGTAATCTCAGCGCTTTGGAAGGCCAAGGCGGGCAGATCACCTGAGGTTCAGGAGTTTGAGACCAGCCTGACCAACATAGAGAAACTCCATCTCTACTAAGAATACAAAAAAAGATTAGCCAGGCGTGGTGGCACATGCCTGTAATCCCAGCTACTTGGGAGGCTAAGGCAGGAGGATCACTTGAACCCGGGAGGCAGAGGTTGCGGTGAGCTAAGATTACGCCATTCTACTCCAGCCTGGGCAACAAGAGCGAAACTCTGTCTCAAAAAAAAAAAAAAAGCTTACTATCATTGATACACAGCTTAGGGTTTAAGACAAATATGACAAATATCCTTCTAAAAAGTCACTATAATTTACATATTATTTATATTATATATTTACATTATATATATTGTAATTCACATTTATAATCCATGTACCTGATTCTCCATTTCTGGCAATACAGCACTATTCATCTGTTCTCCCTTTTTGCCTTTCAACAGCCGGTTGAGGTCCTGATAAATGTCTTTCGTGGAAAAGTCAGCTTTTTTTCTTTCTGTGATCAGAATCCCTCCTCTTTGAATAATCTATTTTGAAATAAATAGTTTAAACTACTATGAAAAAAGGAATAAGAAAAGCAATAATGAAAATGATAACATTGATAATTATAGTGATAACAGATTAACCTACATTAAATGTTTACACAATGTGCAAGACATTGATAATATGATGTACTGACACACTTTTTACATCAATAAACTAAATTTTCATCAAAATATAAAATTACGTTCACATAAAGCTTTCAAAAAATAGTCCCAACTGTAACAACTGTTTTTTTGTTTTGAGAGAGTCTCACTGTCGCCCAGGATGGAATGCGGTGACACAATCTTGGCTCACTGCTACCTCTGCCTCTCAGGTTCAAGCAATTCTCCTGCCTCAGCCTCCCAAGTAGCTGGGATTATAGGAGCAAGCCACCATGCTTGGCTAGCTTTTTTTCCTTCTTTGCATTTTTAGTAGAGACACTGGACAGGCTGGTCTCGAATCCCTGACCTCAGGTGATCCACCTGCTTCAGCTTCCCAAAGCGCCAGGATTACAGGTGTGAGCCACCGCCCCCGGCCACAAATAATAACCCTTAACAGAACTATTACTTGTGGAAAGTTGCTTAGATACAATCTATGCTAAAAATGTCCATCACATGTGTTATCTCCAGCGGTGCTTATGGTACTTGAAGACCACAAAAAGTAAAGAATCCTCGGGAGATACATACCTTAAGAAATATCTAGGCCAGGTGCTGTGGCTCATGCCTGTAATTCCAGCACTTTGGGAGGCTGAGGTGGGGGGATCACCTGAGGCCAGGAGTTCAAGACCAGCCTGACCAACATGGTAGAACACTGTCTCTACTAAAAATACAAAATTGGCCAGGTGTGGTGGGGCATGCCTGTAATCCCAGCTACTCAGGATGCTGAGGCAGGAGAATCGCTTGAACCCAGGATGTGGAGGTTGCAGTGAGCTGAGATCATGTCATTACACTCCAGCCTGGGCACCAAGAGTGAAACTCCACCTCAAAGAAAAAAAAAAAAGAAGTATCTAAATAATAAACTACATGCCTATAACAAATGACACAATCAAAGCCAAGCATGGTGGCTCACGCCTGTAATCCCAGCACTTTGGGAGTCCGAGGCGGGTGGATCACAAGGTAAGGAGTTCAAGACCAGCCTGGCCAAGATGGTGGAACCTCATCTCTACTAAAAATACAAAAATTAGCTGCATGTGGTGGTGCACACCTGTAATCCCAGCTACTCAGGAGGCTGAGGCAGAAGAATTGCTTGAACCTGGGAGGCGGACATTGCAGTGAACCAAGATCGCACCACCGCACTCCAGCCTGGGTGAGAGAGAGACTTGGTCTCAAAAAAAAAAAAACAACAAATCACACAATCAGAATTTAGTTAAAATAAATAGCAAAATAACAGGCTAAAGTAGTTCCACTCAAACTATCAAAACATGCTAAAGAACTGCATCTTATTTGATAAAACCATAATTACAGTGATATTTATTGTAATAATTACTCTTTTGGAACACAAGACAGAAAGGAAAGGGGGGAGAAAAGATCTGAGGTAAAATAAATCTTACACAAGAAACAGCTTGTTTTAATGTCCAATTAAATATACCGTTTCTGTCAATGTAAACATCAAAACATTATTTTAATTAGATATAAAAAAAATAGAGTTTTTTATTATTTTTCCTTAAATAAAACAGTATCATGTCAATTAAAGAGCCTTTCCTAGGCCTGGAATCTCCTCTATCACTAGACTCAATCTGCTTACCTGTCTCAGTTTCCCCATGTCTCCAGCAGTCTCTCCTCCAGGTAAAACACATTCCTTTGGTCCAATCTGGATGAGGAGAGCCTCAAGATTGGAGAACTGATCATTATCAGGGAATTCACACAGTCCTAGCTTCCTCTGTATGGAATCCACATACCCAACTCCAACCTGTCTCTGGCCATCAACTGTGGACATTTTAACACCCACAACACCAATGGAAGCTGACATATCATTGTTACCAAAGAGAATGTCTTCAAACTGAGATAGATTGCCAGGAGAAGCCTAAGTAAAAATAAAATTTCAAAAATTTAACAAACTCTTCAATGTACTTTAAAATTTTACTAGCAAAAAGGAAAAATCCAAACTCAATGAACCTTATTAATAAAATGCTTTCTTTTTTTTTGAGATGAAGTCTTGCTCTGTCATCCAGGCTGGAGTGCAATGGTACAATCTCGACTCACTGCAACCTCTGCCTCAAGGTTTCAAGCAATTCTCCTGCCTCAGCCTCCCGAGTAGCTGGGAATACAGGCACACACCACCACGCCCAGCTAATTTTTGTATTTTTAGTAGAGATTGGGTTTCACCATGTTGGCCAGGCTGGTCTCAAACTCCTGACCTCGTGATCTGCCTGCCTCGGCCTCCCAAAGTGCTGGGATTACAGGTGTGAGCCACCGCACCTGGCCAATAAATTGTTTTCTTATGAAAAATAACTGGCCGAGTGCAGTGGCTCACGCCTGTAATCCCAGCACTTTGGGAGGCCAAAGTGGTCAAATCATGAGGTCAGGAGATCAAGACGATCCTGGCCAACATGGTGAAACCCCGTCTCTACTAAAAATACAAAAATTAGCCAGGTGTGGTGGCACGCACCTGTAATCCCAGCTACTTGGGAGGCTGAGGCAGGAGAATCACTTGAATCAGGGAGTCAGAGGTTGCAGTGAGCCAAGATGGCACCACTGCACTCCAGCCTGGCAACAGAGCAAGACTCTGTCTCAAAATAAACAAACAAATAACTGCTTGTGGTTGGGCACAGTGGCTCACACCTGTTATCTCAGCACTTTGGGAGGCCAAGGCAGGCAGATCACTTGAGGTCAGAAGTTCAAGATCAGCCTGGCCAACATGGTGAAACCCTGTCTCTACTAAAAATACAAATCTGTAGTACTCATTTGTGGCCAGCCTTACCTATTATAAGGATCTTACAAATACTTGTCTCTATTATGACCTTAGTACTGGCCCTGCCCTCCCCTTCCCTGGCCCTCCCCCCTCCCTTTCCCATCCCCTCCCCTCCCCTCAGAAATTATCTATCTAATCTATCCCTCTATAGAGATGGGATCTTCCTACATTGCCCAGGGTGGTCTCAAACTCCTGGACTCATGCAATCCTCCTGCCTTGGCCTCTGAAAGTTAAACTGTAACCTCAACCTCCTGGGCTCAAGTGATCCTCTCACCTCAGCCTCTTGATTAGCTGGAACCACAGGTGTGTGCCAACAGCCCCAGCTAATTTTTTTAAATTTTTTTGTCTTCAATAGAGATGAGGTTTTACCATGTTGGGCAGGCTGGTCTTGAACTCTTGGGCTCAGGCAATCTGCCTGCCTCAGCCTCCCAAAATACTGGGATTACAAGCAAGAGCCACTGTGCCCAGCCAAACTGCAACTTTTTAAAAACCACATGCTAATTGCTACTAAAGTGTCTCAAAGCATTCTATTATCACAGTCTACTTAAAATACTAAAACACAATTAAATTCTTCACATTTTTATTTTTCTACTCTTAAAAAAATAAGTAAATTAAAAAGGAAGATAATTACCTTATATGCCAAATACCAATCATTCTCCTTGGATGCCTTATTTCCAGCTCTGTTCTTATAAACTTCAACTCTATACTGACGAACCAGAAGAAGATCTTTTACAAAAGATTCAAAATTCATTTTACTAAGCACAACACTCTGCAGATTCTTTGCTCCTTAAAAAAAAAAAAAAAGTACATTACAGATTTGAGATATTACATGTTCAAGCACTGTATCAGTCGGACTTCACACTGCTGATAAAGACATACCAGAGTCTGGGAAGAAAAAGAGGTTTACTGGACTTACAGTGTCACGTAACTGGGGAGGTCTCACAACCATGGCAGAAGGCAAGGAGGAGCAAGTCATGTCTTACATGGACGGCAGCAGGCAAAGAAAGAGCTTGTGCAGGTAGACTTCCATTTTTAAAACCATCAGATCTCATGCGACTTATTCACTATCACGACAACAGCATGGGAAAGATCCATCCCCATGATTCAATTATCTCCCACCAGGTCCCTCCCATAACACATGGGAATTCGAGATGGGATTTGGGTGGGACACAGCCAAACCATATCATTCTGCCCCGACCCCTCCCAAATCTCATGTCCTCACATTTCAAAACCAATCATGTCTTCCCAACAGTCCCCCAAAGTCTTAACTCATTTCAGCATTAACTCAAAATACCACAGTCTAAAGTTTCATCCAACACAAGGTAAGTCCTTTCCACCTATGAGCCTGTCAAATCAAAAGCAAGTTAGTTACTTCCCGGTACAATGGGGTACCGGCATTGGGTAAATACAGCCCTTCCAAATGGGAGAAATTGGCCGAAACAAAGGCGCTACAAGCCCCACGCAAGTCCAAAACCCAGCATGGCAGTCAAATCTTAAAGCTCCAAAATGATCTCCTTTGACTCTATGTCTCACATCCAGGTCACGCGGATGCAAGAGGTGGGCAACCACAGCCTTGGACAGCACTGCCCCTGTGGCTTTGCAGGGTATAGCACCCCTCCTGGTTGCTTTCATGGGTTGGCGTTAAGTGTCTACAGCTTTTCCAGGCATATGGTGAAAGCTGTCTGTGGATCTACCATTCTGGGGTCTGGAGAATCATAGCCCTCTTTTCACAGCTCCACTAGGTGGTGCCCCAGTAGGGACTCTGTGTGGGGGCTCTGACCCCACATTTCCCATCTGCATTGCCCTAGCAGAGGAACTCATGATCACCCCACCCCTGCAGCAAACTTCTGCCTGCACATACATCCCTGAAACATAGGCAGAGGTTCCCAAACCTGAATTATTGATTTCTGTGCACCTGCAGGCTCAACACCACCTGGAAGCTGTCAAGGCTTCAGGCTTGCACCCTCTGAAGCCATGGCCTGAGCTCTACCTTGGCCCCTTTCAGCCATGGCTGGAGCAGCAGGCCACCAAGCTGCTAGGCTGCACACAGCATGGGAACCCTGGGCTGACCCATGAAACCACTTTTTTCTCCTAGGCCTCTAGGCTTGTGATGAGAGGGGCTGCCATGAAAACCTCTGACATGCCCTGGAGACATTTTTCCCATTGTCTTGGGGATTAACATTGGGATCCTCATTACTTATGCAAATTTCTGCAGCTAGCTTGAATTTCTCCTCAGAAAATGGGATTTTCTTTTCTATCATATTGTCAGGCTGCAAATTTTCCAAACTTTCATGCTGTTTCCCTTTTAAAACTGAATGCCTTTAACAGCACCCAAGTCACCTCTTGAAAGTTTTGCTGCTTAGAAATTTCTCCCGCCAGATACCCAAAAGAATTTCTCTCAAGTTCAAAGTTCCACAAATCTCTAGGGTGGGGCAAAATGCCACCAGTCTTTTTACTAAAACATAACAAGTGTCACCTTTGCTCCAGTTCCCAACAAGTTCCTCATCTCCATCTGAGACCACCTTAGCCTGGATTTCATCGTCCATATCATTATCAGGATTTTGGTCAAAGGCATTCAACAAGTCTCCAGGAAGTTCCAAACTTTCCCACATTTTCTGGTCTTCTTCTGAGCCCTCTAAACCGTTCCGACCTCTGCCTGTTACCCAGCTCCAAAGTCACTTCCATATTTTCGGGTATTTTTTCAGCTGTGCCCCACTCTACTGGTACCAGTTTACTGTTTTAGTCCATTTTCACACTGCTAATAAAGACATACCCAGCTGGGTGTGGTGGCTCATGCCTGTAATTCCAGCACTTTGGAAGGCCGAGGCGGGCAGATCACGAGGTCAAGAGATCAAGACTATCCTGGCCAACATGGTGAAACCCCATCTCTATTAAAAATACAAAAATTAGCTGGGCGTGGTGGCATGCACCTATAGTCCCAGCTACTTGGGAGGCTGAGGCAGGAGAATCGCTTGAACCCGGGAGGCAGAGGTTGCAGTGAGTTGAGATTGCGCCACTGCAGTCCAGCCTAGCAACAGAGCAAGACTGTCTCAAAAAAAAAAAAAAAAAGACATAGCTGAGACTGGGCAATTTACAAAAGAACAAGGTTTAATGGACTTATGGTTCCACATGGCTGAGGAGGCCTCACAATCAATGAGGAAGGCAAGGACGAACAAGTTACATCTTACATGGATGGCAGCAGGCAAAGAGAGAGGGCTTGTGCAGGGAAACTTCCGTTTTTAAAACCATCAGATCTTGTGAGGCTTATTCACTACCAGGAGAACAGCACAGAAAAGACCCACCCACATGATTCAATTATGTCCCACCAGGTACCTCCCACAACACGTGGGAATTCAAGATTAGATAAGGGTGGGAACACAGCCAAACCATATCAAGCACCTAACACATTGCTAACCCAAAAACTTCCAGTGTTTTTTCAGTGATTTATTCATTTAATAAATTGTCTACGAAGCACTATTATATGTGCAGGGACTATGGAAGGTAATAGATATAAAATAGTGAATAGCATAGACCCTCTGCTTATATGGAGTCTACACATAAAAATCAAAAGTTCTAAAGATGATAACTTTTTAATTTTTTTGTAGAGATGGGTCTCGCTGTGTTACACAGGCTTGTCTTCAACTCCTAGCATCAAGTTATCCTCCCACCTTGGTATCCCTAAGTGCTGAGATTACAGGCACGAACCACTGCACTTGGCCTGTCCTTTCTTATAATTTGTTTTAAAGTCTTTTTTTTTTTTTTTTTTTTTGAGATGGAGTCTCACTCTGTTGCCCAGGCTGGAGTGCAGTGGCAGTATCTCTGGCTCACTGCAAGCTCCGCCTCCCGGGTTCATGCAATTCTCCTGCTTCAGCCTCCCAAGTAGCTGGGGCTATAGGCACCTGCCACCACGCCCGGCTAATTTTTTGTATTTTTAGTAGAGATGAGGTTTCACCGTGCTAGCCAGGATAGTCTCGATCTCCTGACCTCGTGATCCGCCCACCTCAGCCTCCCAAAGTGCTGTGATTTTTGTATTTTTAGTACAGGCGGGGTTTCACCATGTTAGCCAGGATGGTCTTGATCTCCTGACCTCGTGATCCACCCACCTCGGCCTCCCAAAGTGCTGAGATTACAGGCAAGTGCCACTGCACCTGACCTGTTTTAAAGTCTTATGTAAAATCTATGTAGGTCAGGTGCACATTGGGAGACCAAGGTGGGAGGATCACTTGAGGTCAGGAGTTTGAGACCAGCCTGGCCAACATGGTGAAACCCCATCTCTACTAAAAATACAAAAAATTAGCTAGGTGTGGTGGCACGTGCCCTTAATCCCAGCTACTCGGGTGGCTGAGGCAGGAGAATCGCTTGAACCCAGGAGGTGGAGGTTGCAGTGAGCCAAGATTATACAACTGAACTCCAGCCTGGGCGAGAGAGTAAGACTCCGTCTAAAAAAAAAAAAAAAATCTTCAGACTTTTAATTGCCTACAGCGTAAAATTCCGACAGCTCAACACAACATGAAAAACCTTTTGTCATCTAACCCCACCCACCTGGGCCAGTCTCCACACCTTCCTTTTCTACATCACCAACGCCAATCTACCTTCTTTCAAGCCCTCTCCCTAGCAAACTTCTAGTCTCAACGTGGACTTTGGTGTCTCATATAACGCCTCTTCCGACGTCTCCAGTTTTTGTCTCTTGCAACCTCTTGCAAGCTCACACCATAAGCCTCCAACTTGAATTGTAATGATTTCTGCCTTGCTCTCCAATAGTGATCTCTATGACAGTAGAGGTATTTCTTTTTCATCTAGTGTCCATAACCCTGCCTAACACATTTCTATCTAACGAATGAAACCTTTTGCATCAGGAGCATCGCATTTGCACTAGTCCTCTAGTCAGGACTAGAACCCACAACTCTACTCCCCCTAGGATGCTCTTTTCATTAGCATAACTACATAGTTGCAAGAAAGCGCAAAGAAAACAGGGAGAAAAGAGGTTAACTAGGCCTATCCAGAACATTTGGCCCACATAGGGTGAGACGTTTGTAGCTTTCCAGGGAGAGAGAATGCTGGATAGATGGGGTCGGGTGACGGAGAGCACTGAATGCTGAGCTAAAGCAGATAGCGTCCATGACTAGCCCAAGGTCACACGTTAATAAGCAGAGGGGCAGCGACTTGATCCCAAGCAGCCCAGCTCCAGAGTCCGTTGGTCCTGACCACTTCATCACACTGCCCCTTAACGGCGCTCCATTACCAGCCCCTTAGCTGGACCGGCGGTATAAATCGGAGCGCCGTGGGAGCAGAATAACGTGGGTGGCATGAAAGGGTCTCCTAAACCCCCTCTATTTTAAATCTCACTCCTGGCTGCTGTTTGTAATAAGAGATTCTGGCCGTGTTTGTAATGAGCGCTACATGTAGGGCCACGGCGAGGAATGCGACTGCTGGAAAATGAACTAGAACAATGCATTAAAATGCCTGGCACGACGTAAACACTCCGTGATCACAAGTTCAGATCCGGGACTGCTGGAGAGGCACGGGTTTCAGGGCTGAGGGGGGCGTCCCTCCGGAGCCAAGCAGAACCGGGGGACGGCGGAATTCCCACCAGCACAACGTTCCGCCCCCGTGCCTCCGCGCTGGAGAGGCTGCTCATCACCCACTTTCTGAGGCGAGAATGGAGCCGCGCCACAGGGCCCCGGGTCCCCCCACAGCACGCGCCGTCCTCGCCCTCACCTGCCGGCCCCATATACTTGATCACCCCCTGGGTCTTGAACACCTCCCGGGCGGCCAGCAGCGCGTCCTCGCCGTGAGCCGTATAGAAGTCGCCCCGGTCGAAAAGGCGCACCGTGGTGGTCGGTTTCTCCGGCATGCTCTGAAAGAAACGCACGAAGCCGACCTCGGCCGCGCTCTCCAGCTGCAGCGTCTCCTTAGGTTGCACCGCCATGTCGGAACCTCCTCACCTCCTGGCAGAAGGAACTGCGCGACCCCACACCCACTATGCTGTTTCCCGCCTCCCCTCCCACGTCCCCCCGAGCGGCGTCCGGTCACGGCGGCCACACCCAATCAGCTTCCAGGGCTGCGTTTCGGTGGGTGGGAGTCTGCCGCGGCAACCAATCATAAGCAGACGCTGCCCAGTTTCCCGCGCACACTGGGGACTTTAGCTACTGCGCATGCCTGCGCCTAGGTCGCGCGCAGACCCGCAGACCTGCATCCTTGGTAGAAAGCAGTTCTCAAGTGTTTTCTTAGGTCCAAGGCTTGGAGCCCCTGGGTGGGTGGATGCAAGGGTAGGCAGCCACCAGGTGGGAGATTTCCGGCAGGTACTGAGCTCGTAATGTGCCCGGAAGCATGGGAGTAACATCAGAAGGAAACTTGAAAACAAAACAAAACAAAAAAACTAGCCTTCCTCCTCCTCCCACTATTTTGTTCAAACGTGTGCCCCTCTCCAACTGCCCCTCCCTTTTTCTTTTTAAGCAAACTGCCAACATCGGGATTACGGGTTTATTCTACACAACCTCCTTAACTGCTGCCTTTTAGCCACATTATCGTTTCGTCCACTCGTTGACGAGTCACTCATTCAAAAACATTTATATGGCCTGCTACGTCCCAGACTGCTCTTGGCTCTGAGGATCACCAGTAAAAAGAAAAATCACTGCCTTTATTCTGCTTACATTCTAATATGAGAAGATTCAGATAATGAATATAGCAAGTAAATGAAATGGTACGTTAGAAGATAAGTGTTTGTGGCCCGGCGCGGTAGCTCACGCCTGTAATCCCAGCACTTTGGGAGGCAGAGGTGGGCGGATCACTTGAGCCCAGGAGATTGACACCACCCTGGGCAACATGGTAAAACCCATGTCTGTGATCCCAGGTATTAGTGGGGCTCAGGCGAGAGGATCACCTGAGCCCGGGAGGTCGAGGCTGCGGTGAGCCGTAAATTGTGCCACTGCACTCCAGCCTGGGCGATAGAGTGAAGACCCTGTCATCAAAAAATACAAAATAAAATAAATAAAAAGAAGACAAACGTTTGACGCCGGCCGTGGTGTCACACGCCATAATCCCAGTACTTTGGAAGTCCAAGCCAGGAGGATCGTTTGAGCCCAGGAGGTCGTCTGCCCTCAGCTATGTTCACGCCACTGCTCTGCAGCTGTGGCGGCAGAGCGAGAGAACCCGTCTTGAGTGGGGGAAGGGAAGACCAGTTAAGGAAGAGGAAGGTTGAAATTTTAAAATGTTAGCAAACAGCAAGGCGCAGTGGCTCACGCCTGTAATCCCAGCATATTGGGAGGACGAGGCGGGTGGATCACCTGAGGTCAGGAGTTTGAGACCAGCCTGGCCAACATGGCGAAACTCCCTCTCTACTAAAAATTTAAAAATTACCGGGCATAGTGGTAGGCGCCTGTAATCACAGCTACTGGAGAGGCTGAGGCAGGAGAATCCCTTAAACTTGGGAGGTGGAGGTGGCAGTGAGCCAAGATCACTCCACTACACGCCAGCCTCGGTGACAGAGCCAGACTCTGTCTCAAAAAATAAATAAAATGTTAGCAAACACCTGAAGGAGATCAGGATCCATTCTGCAAAATTAACTCTTAGAAAAGGTTTTTGCTGACCAGTAGCCGTGGTCCCAACCTCCTGTGATCCACCCACCTCAGCCTCCCCAAGTGCTGGGATTACATGCGTGAGCCACCGCGCCCAGCCTCAGCCTGGAATCATTTTTGAAAGCTCCCTGGATGTTCCTGACAATCAGCTCGATTTATAAATCTGGCGGGTGCAGTGGCTCACGCCTGTAATCCCAGCACTTTGGGAGGCCGCTTAAGCTCAGGAGTTCAAGACCAGCCTAAGCAACATGGTGAAACCTTGTCTCTACTAAAAATGCAAAAATTAGCCAGGCCTGGTGGCACCTGCCTGTAGTTCTAGTTACCTGGGAGGTTGAGCCCGGGAAGTGGGGGTTGCCGTGAGCCAAGATCACACCACTTCACTCCAGTGGGGACAACAGAGCAAGACTCTGTCTCAAAATAATAATAATAATAAAAATAACAATAATTTTGTTTAAAAAACTAGCCAGGCGCGTGCCTGTAGTCCTTGGGAGGCTGAGGTGGAAAAATTCCTTAAGCCCAGGTGTTCAAGGCTGCATTGAACTATGATCACACCACTGCACTCCTGCCTAAGCAACAGAGCAAGACCCTGTCTCAAAAAAAAAAAAAAAAACAGTTCATCTAGCTCACTGTCAGCCTTGGCACAGGATAGTTACCTTTAACCAGATTTAGAAGATAGCTAATGATTCCAGACATTATTTGCTTTCTCCAGGCTAATATTAATGATTCTAACATGCTTCTTTCCTACAAAATGTCTAAGAGGACTATTTAGCCTGCTTGGAAAGGAAACATGCTTGAAATTAAAATTTGATATGCACTTGTAATCAATTTGTCTAAGAAACTGTTTTAACAGTATCCTTTGTTTCCAACCATGTGCATGTATTTTTTTTTTTTTTTTTTTTTGAGACGGAGTCTAGCTCTGTCGCCCAGGCTGGAGTGCAGTGGCCAGATCTCAGCTCACTGCAAGCTCCACCTCCTGGGTTTACACCATTCTCCTGGCTCAGCCTCCCGAGTAGCTGGGACTACAGGCGCCTGCCACTTCACCCGGCTAGTTTTTTGTATTTTTTAGTAGAGACGGGGTTTCACCGTGTTAACCAGGATGGTCTCGATCTCCTGACCTTGTGATCCGCCTGTCTCGGCCTCCCAAAGTGCTGGGATTACAGGCTTGAGCCACCGCGCCCGGCCCCATGTACATGTATTAACTGTTCATGATAAATTCTTTTTTTAATTTATTTTTTATTTTTTTGAGACAGGGTCTAACTGTCACCGAGGCTAGATTGCAGTGGTATGATCAGAGCTCAGTGAAGCCTCTGCTTCCCCAGGTTCAGGTGAGTCTCTCACCTCAGCCTCTCAAGTAGCTGAAACTACAGGTGCAGGCCACCATGCCCTGCTAATTTTTTTATTTTTAGAAGAGACAGGGTTTCACCATGTTAAACTGGTCTCAAACTCCCGGGCTTAAGCAATCCACCTGCCTAGACCCTTCCACAGTGGGATTACAGGAGTGAGCCACTGAGCCTGGCTGATAAATTCTTATTTAAAGTATATCAGGCCAGGGCCAGGCACAGTGGCTTGCCCCTGTAATCCAAGCACTTTAGGAGGCCAAGGCAGGTGAATCATTTGAAGTCATGAGTTCAAGACCAGCCTGGCCAACATGGTGAAACCCCATTTGTACTGAAATTACAAAAATTAGGCCAGGTGTGGTGGCTCAGGCCTGTAATCCCAGCACTTTGGGAGGCCGAGGTGGGTGGATCACGAGGTTAGGAGTTCAAGACCAGTCTGGCTAGGATGGTGAAACCCTGTCTCTACTAAAAATACAAAAATTAGCCGGATGCAGTGGCAGGTGCCTATAATCCCAACTACTGGGGAGGCTGAGGCAGGAGAATCACTTGAACCCAGGACGCAGAGGTTGCAGTGAGCTGAGATCATGCCACTGCACTCCAGCCAGGGAAACAGAGCAAGACTCTGTCTCAAAAATAAATAAATAATTCTTTTTTACTTGTTTGAGACAGTTTTGCTCTTGTTGCCCACGCTGGAGTGCAATGGCGTGATCTCAGTTCACCACAACCTCTGCCTCCTGGGTTCAAGCAATTCTCCTGCCACAGCCTCCCAAGTAGCTGGGATTACAGGCATGCACCACCACACCTGGCTAATTTTGTATTTTTAGTAGAGATGGGGTTTCTCCATGTTGGTCAGGCTGGTCTTGAACTCCCAACCTCGGTGATCTGCCCACCTTGGCCTCCCAAGGTGGTGGGATCATAGGCCTAAGCCACTGCACCTGGCCTTTTTTTTTTTTTTTTTGAGACAGAGTTTTGCTCATGTTGCCCAGGCTAGAGTGCAGTGGCTTGATCTCGGCTCACTGTGACCTTCGCCTCTCAGTTGCAAACGATTCGCCTACCTCAGCCTCCCAAGTACCTGGGATTAGAGGCACGCACCACCACGCCAGCCTAATTTTTTCTTTTTTTTTTTTTTTTTTTGAGACAGAGTTTTGCTCCTATCACCCAGGCTGGAGTGGAATGGCGTGATCTCCAATCACTGCAATCTCCGCCTCCTGGGTTCAAGCGATTCTCCAGCCTCAGCCTCCCAAGTAGCTGGGATTACAGGCACCTGCCACCATGTCTGGCTAATTTTTGTATTTTCAGTAGAGACGGGGTTTCACCACGTTGGCCAGGCTGGTATCAAACTCCTGACCTCAGGTGATCCACCTGCCTCAGCCTCCCAAAGAGCTGGGGTTACAGGCATGAGCCACCACACCTGGCCATTAAATAAATATTTTATTTATTTTTTTTAGACGGAGTCTCACTGTGTTGCCCAAGCTGGAGTGCAGTGGCGCGATCTCGGCTCATTTCAAGCTCTGCCTCCCGGGTTCATGCCATTCTCCTGCCTCAGCCTCCAGAGTAGCTGGGACTACAGGTGCCCGCCACCATGCCCAGCTAATTTTATTTTATTTTTTTGTATTTTAAGTAGAGACAGGGTTTCACCGTGTTAGCCAGGACGGTCTCAATCTCCTGACCTCATGATCTGCCCGCCTCGGCCTCCCAAAGTGCTGGGATTACAGGCATGAGCCACCATGCCCGGCCTAAATAAATATTTTAAAAAACAAAGTATATCAAAGAGTTGTGATACCGGGGGACTAGGGGAGGTCCCATGATTCCAGTGGGACTTTGACTCCAGCCAGTGTCCAGGCTGTTGACACCAAATGAGAAGGAATTCAGGGATGAATTGGAAAATAGTGAAAGTACAGAGATTTACTGCAAATAGAGAAGTATGCACTCAAGAAAGGGGAGTGTTAGCATACTCGAGAATGTCATGCTACGGGGTTTGAGGTTTCTATCTTTATGGGTTTTTGTTTTTCTGTATTTATTTATTTATTTATTTATTTTTTGAGACAGTGTCTCATTCTGCTGCCTAGGCTGGATTGCAGTGGAGCGATCACGGCTCAATGCAGCCTCAACCGCTGGGGCTCAAGCAATCCACCCACCTTGGCCTCCCGAAGTACTGGGATTGTAGACGTGAACCACTGCATCTGGCCTCTTTATTTATGGGCTTAACCAAGGAGTGGAATATTCATGAAGATTTCTGGAAAAAGGTGAAGATTTCTTGGAACTGTGGTGCACCCATTTTTACACCAAATACAGGTGTTCTCGGAACTGTCATGGTGCCGAGGGGGTGTGACTATGTTAATAAGCGAACAATGAGGTTCCAGGTGAAACCTAGGTCAAATCCAGTGCCATGTTACATCCAGTGGGACCTAGCCAGCTTGGCCCACATCCTGGTTCTCAGGGTCTAATCAGCCTCTAGCTTATGCGCTATTTCAACAGTTTCCTTTTTGCTAGTCATATGAAATGCCTGTCTGGAATTTTCTTTTTTGTTTGTTTTTGAGACAGAGTCTCGCTGTGCTGCCCAGGCTGGAGTGCAGGGGTGCGATCTCAGCTCACAGCAACCTCTGCCTCCTGGGTTCGAGTAATTCTCCTACCTCAGCCTCCCGAGTAGCTGGGATTATATGTGTGCACCACCATGCCCGACTAAAATCTTTGTATTTTCCGTAGAGACAGGGTTTCACCATGTTGGCCAGGCTGATCTCGAACTCCTGACCTCAGGTGATCTACCTGCCTCAGCTTCCAAAGAGCCGGGATTACAGGTGTGAGCTAACATGCCCGGCTTCCTGCCTGGAATTTTCTATTCTCCCACAACAACCCTGTATTATTCATGTCTCAGTTGTCTTACATATATTTTATATACTTTCCATTCCCACATGGGAAACTGAATTTCTGAAAATAAGGGGAATTTTGCAAAAATATAACTGGAAGACATAGCATGATTGATAGAATCCAGTAAAATTATCACCCCAATATAGCTTTTTTTTTTTTTTTTTTTTTTTTTTTGAGATGGAGTCTCGCTCTGTCACCCAGGCTGGAGTGCAATGGCTCAATCTCGGTTCACTGCAACCTCTGCCTCCCGGGTTCAAGCTATTCTACTGTCTCAGCCTCCCAAGGAGCTGGGATTACAGGCTCGCACCACCATGCCCGGCTTATTTTTGTATTTTTTTAGTAGAGACAGGGTTTTGCCATGTTGGCCAAGCTGGTCTCGAAATCCCGACTTCAGGTGATCCGCCCGCCTCAGCCTCCCAAAGTGCTGGGATTACAGGCATGAGCCACCCCGCTTGGCCTAAATAATCTTGTGTATGGGGTTTTTTTGTTTTTTTGTTTTGTTTTGTTTTTTTTGAGACAAGGGTTTCGCTCTTGTTGCCCAAGCTGGAGTGCAATGGTGCAATCTCGGCTCACTACAACTTCCACCTCCCGGGTTCAAGCGATTCTCCTGCCTCAGCCTCCCTGGTAGCTGGGATTACAGGAGGGTGCCACCACACCTGGCTAATTTTTTGTATTTTTAGTAGAAACGGGATTTCACTATGTTAGCCAGGAGTTCAAAACCAGCCGGCCGACATGGTGAAACCCTATCTCTACTAAAAATACAAAAATTAGTCAGGCATGGTGGTGCTCACCTGTAGTCCCAGCTACTCGGGAGGCTGAGGCAGGAGAATCGCTTGAACCTAGGAGGTGGAGGTTGCAGTGAGCCGAGACTGCACCACTGCACTCCAGCCTGGGCGACAGAGTAAGACTCCGTCTCAAAAACAAAAACAAAAACAAAAAACAAAATCCAGCTTTATGGAGATATAATTCACATACCATACAATCCACCCATTTAAAGTGTACAACTTAACAGCTTTTAGTACATTAATAGGGATGCATAATCATCACTGCAATCTAATTTTAGAAGTTTGTCATTCCAGAAAGAAACCTCATACTCATTAGCAGTCACTCTTCATGTCCTCTTCCCCAGCCCTTGACAACCACTAATCTACTTTCTGTCTCTATAGATTTGCATCTTCTGGACATTTCATATAAATGGAATCATACAATACAGGGTCTTTAGTGACTGACTTTTTTGATTTAGCATATTTTTGACGTTCATCCATGTTGTAGCATGTATCAGTACTTCACATCTTTTTATTACTAAATATTTCACTGTATAGCTATATTACATTTTATTAATCTCTTCATCAGTTGGTAGGCATTTGTGTTATTTCCACTCTTCAGCCATTATGAATAATGCTGCTGTGAACATTTGTGTACAAGTTTGTATGTGGACATGTTTTTATTGCCCTTAGATGTATACCTTGGAGTAGAATTGCTGGCTCATAGTTTTAACTTTTTTTTTTTTTTTTTTTTTGAGACGGAGTTTCACTTTTGTTGCCCAGGCTAGAGTGCAATGGCAAGATCTCAGCTCACGACAACTTCCACCTCCCGGGTTCAAGCGATTCTCCGGCCTCAGCCTTCCGAGTAGCTGGGATTACAGGCATGTGCCATCACGTCCAGCTAATTTTGTATTTTTAGTAGAATGGGGTTTCTCCATGTTGGTCAGGCTGGTCTCGAACTTCCCTACCTCAGGTGATCTGCCCACCTCGGCCTCCCAAAGTGCTACGATTACGGGCATGAGCCACCGTGCCCAGCCTTTTAACATATGTTTAACTGTAATACTTATGTTAAACTACAACCCATATGATTATGTTTAACATTTTGAATAACTACCAAAATATTTTCCAAAATAATTGCAACATTTTACTTTCTCATCAGCAATGTATGAGGGTTCCAACTTCTCCAAAGTCTCACCAACACTTGTTATTTTATTGTGTTCTTGATTATTGCTATCCTAGTGTGTGGAAAATGGCATCTTACTGCGTTTTGATTTGCATTTCCCTAATGACTAATAATGTTGAGTATCTTTTCATGTTCTCTGTATTTTCTTGGAGAAATTATTTCCATTTATTCCTGCCCTCCCCCTGCACCAGCTGGTGTTGAAACTCATTTATCTACTTATTTATTTATCTGAGAAATTTTGTTTTGTTTTGTTTTGTTTTTGAGACTGAGTCTTGCTCTGTCACGTAGGCTGGAGTGCAATGGCACAATCTTGGCTCACTGCAACCTCTGCCTCCCAGGTTCAAGCGATTCTCCTACCTCAGTCTCCTGAGTAGTTAGGATTACAGGTGTGTACCACCATGCCCAGCTAATTTTTGTATTTTAGCAGAGAAGGGGTTTCACCATGTTGGCCAGGCTGGTCTCAAACTCCTGACCTCAAGCGATCTGCCTGCCTTGGCCTCCCAAAGTGTTGGGATTACAGGTGTGAGCCACTGCACCCAGCCAAGAAATTATTTTCAAAACTTATACTTGATAATAGACTTGTAGGCCGGGCGTGGTGGCTCACACCTGTAATCCCAGCACTTTGGGAGGCCAAGGCAGGTGGATCACAAGGTCAGGAGATTGAGACCATCCTGGCTAACATGGTGAAACCCTGTCTCTACTAAAAAATACAAAAAAATTAGCCAGGCATGGTGGTGGGTACCTGTAGTCCCAGCTACTCAGGAGGCTGAGGCAGGAGAACGGCGTGAACCCGGGAGGCGGAGCTTGCAGTGAGCCAAGATCGCGCCACTGCACTCCAGCCTGGGCGACAGAGCCAGACTCCGTCTCAAAAAAAAAAAAAAAAAAAAAAAATATATATATATATATATATAGACTTGTGTATCCAGAACATATACATCTTACATCTTAATAATAGAAAGATAAAGAACTCAATTTAAAAATGGACAAAGCAGCTGGGCACAGTGACTCAACCCTGTAATCCCAGCACTTTGGGAGTCCGAGGCGGCGGATCACCGGAGATCAGGCGTTCAAGACCAGCCTGACCAACATGGTAAAACACCATCTCTACTAAAAAAAAAAAAAAATACAAAAAATTAGCCAGCTATGGTGGCAGGTGCCTGTAATCCCAGCTACTTGGGAGACTGAGGCAGGAGAATGGCTTGAACCCAGGAGGCGGAGAATGCAATGAGCCAAGATCGCGCCACTGCACTCCAGCCTGGACAGTGTGAGACCCTGTCTCTAAATAAATAAAATAAAATAAAAAGTAAAAATGGACAAAGGATCTGATTTTTTTTTTTTTTTTTTTTTTTTTTTTGAGATGGAGTTTCGCTCTTGTTTCCCCGGCTGGAGTGCAATGGGCAATCTCAGCTCACCACAACCTCTGCTTTCTGGGTTCAAGCAATTCTTCTGCCTCAGCCTCCTGAGTAGCTGAGTTTACAGGTATGTGCCACCATGTCCAGCTAATTTTGTATTTTTAGTAGAGGCGGGGTTTCTCCATGTTGGTCAGGCTAGTTTCGAACTCCTAATCTCAGGTGATCCACCCACCTCGGCCTCCCAAAGTGCTAGGATTACAGGTGTGAGCCACTGCGCCCGGCCATTAAGTCATTTTTTGAGAAAGCTCTTTGGTTGGTTGACATTGGGAATGGAAACTCTACAGGTTGAACAGTTCATTCTGAAAGCAGAATGGGCTAGTTGCCTTTTAAAGTTTGATAAGAAAGGGTCCGGGCATAGTGGCTCATGCCTGTAATCCCAGCTCTTTGGGAGGCCGAGGTGGGTAGATCACCTGAGGTCAGAAGTTCAAGACTAGCCTGGCCAACATGGTGAAACCCCGTCTCTACTAAAATACAAAACAAACAAACAAACAAACAAAAAAAAAAAACGGCCAGACGTGGTAGTGGGTTCCTGTAGTCTCCCAATTACTTGGGAGGCTGAGGTAGGAGGGTGGCTTAAGCCTGGGAGGCAGAGTGAGACAGAATGGCTGGGCTACTGGCCAAACCCCAACCCTAAGCCTGCAACCACGGCCCTAAGTGAAAACAGCTGACCCCATTTTTCTGCCCAAATGTTACCTTTTTGGCCTGCCATGCCCCTATCCTGTGCCCATAATGACTTCAGCTGGCAGAGCAACATCAGCAGCTGAGTAGCAAGCAAAGAAGCTACTGAGTGTCAGAGACTGCAGACAGACGCAGCTAACTTCGGAGGGTACGGCTTTAGGGAAAGACCTTCTTCCTGTACCACCCCCATTCCAGCTGCCATCCCACTGAGGGCCATTTCCATCACCCAGTAAAATCCTCCGCATACACTACCCCTTCAATCCATTCATTTGTCCTGATTCTTTCCAGATGCCAGACAAGAACCTGGGTGCCAAGAGGGCAGGGGCTTGGATGCTGCTGCCAGGGCCGTACAGAGCCTGCTCCCACCAGAGAGGATCGACCAACTGGTTCCAGCATTCGTTCACTCTGGTTCCCACACTGCTTGTTCACACATTCCCTCTTCCAAAAAGTGGCCAGCAGTGGGCTGAAAGGAGCCACTCCAGTTCCTGCCCACGAAAGGGGTCAAGGTCAAGGGAATTATCCCATCTCAGGAGGTTGCCATGAGCCAAGATTACGCCACTGCACTCCAGCCTGGGCAACAGGCTGAGACCCCACTTCAAAAACAAATAAAAAATAAAGTTTGATAAGAAGGAAAAAAGACAGATGGGAATGGTAGATTGTTAGAAGGCTAAGATTAGTGGGAATTTTTATTTATTTATTTATTTATTTTAGAGATGGGGCGTCTTGTCATGTTGCTCAGGTGGTCTTGAACTCCTGGCCTCAAGCAATCCTCCCGACTCAGCCTCCCAAATTACTAAGATTACAGACTTGAGCTGCCACACCCCACCTACAGTAGGAATTTTTTTTTTGAGATGGGAGTCTTGCTCTGTCGCCCAGGCTGGAGTGCGATGGCGTGATCTCCGCTCATCACAACCTCCACCTCCCAGGTTCAAGTGATTCTCCTGCCTCTGCTTCCTGAGTAGCTGGGATTACAGGCATGCACCACCATGCCCAGCTAATTTTTTGTATTTTTAGTAGAGACGGGGTTTCTCCATTTTGGTCAGGATGGTCTCGAACTCCCGACCTCAGGTGATCCGCTCACCTCGGCCTCCCAAAGTGTTGAGATTACAGGCATGAACCACAGTGCCCAGCCTTCAGTGGGAATTTTTAATGAGGGAAGGGGAACATGTCTTAGGATGATAGGAAAGAATTGGGAAAGTATATCTACCAAAAGTGCTGTGTTGATAGTAGAAAAAGATGAGGTTAAAGTGGTGCAAGGATTTGTAAAAGAAGATCTTCTGCTAGGCCTTGACTAAGCAGAGGGTTTCCCAAGCCTAAGGAAGAACATAAGCAAAGGAAGGATAGAACCCAAGTCAAGGTATAAAAGGACAGAGGGGCCAGGCACAGTGGCTTACGCCTGTAATCCCAACACTTCGGTATTGCATCCTCCAAGGTAGGAGGAAGGTTTGCGTCCAGGAGTTCGAGACTGGCCTGGGCAACACAGCGAGACACTGTCTCTACAAAAAAGTTATAAACATATTTCAGCCTGGCCAACATGGTGAAACCCTACCTCTACTAAAAATACAACAAATTAGCTGGATGTGGTGGCGGGCACCTGTAATCCCAGCTACTCAGGAGGCTGAGGCTCAAGAATCGCTTAAACCCAGAAGGTGGAGGTTGCAGTGAGCCAAGATTGCACCACTGCACTCCAGCCCGGGCTACAGAGCCAGGCTCTGACTCATAAAAATTAATTTAAAAAATTAGCCAGGCGTGGTGGTGCACACCTATGGTCCTATATACTCAGAAGGCTGAGGCGGGAGGATCACTTCAGCCCTGGAGGTAGAGGTTGCAGTGAGCTGTGTTTGTGCCACTGCACTCCAGACTGGGCAAGACAGCAAGACCCTGTGCAGGGAAAAAAAGAAAAAAAAAAAAGGAAGAAAGGAAGGGAGGGAGGGAGGGAGGGAGGGAGGGAGGGAAGGAAGGAAGGAAGGAGATCACGCCATCGCACTCCAGCCTGGGCGACAGAGCAAGACTCCCATCTCAAAAAAAAAATTCCTACTGTAGGTAGGGTGTGGCAGCTCAAGTCTGTAATCTTAGTAATTTGGGAGGCTGAGTCGGGAGGATTGCTTGAGGCCAGGAGTTCAAGACCACCTGAGCAACATGACAAGGAAGGAAGGAAGGAAGGAAGGACGGACGGACAAAGGAACAGGAACATTTGAGGAATGGGAAGGGGAATCTTAAATGCAGGAAAATTTGATGTATTGGAGGTACAGTGAGAAATACGGTAGATTATGACTAGATTTTAATTATTCTGGCAATGACATTGGGAAAGAATTGAGAGTGGGGAGAATTTGGTATTGGGAAGGTCAGAAATTAAATTAATCCAGGCATGTGATAAAGCTCTGGAGCAAAGTATTGGCAATGGGAGGGGAGAGGAAGGAGCAGCCAAGGGAGGCCAAGCAGAGCAACCACAGCTGGATGGCCACAGGGTCATGTGGAGCAGAGACGACCAAGGGCTGGGATGCCACCACTGCAACATGCCACCACTGCCCATGAGTGTTTTCTCAACTGCTCTTACTTCTTTCCATCACAAGAGTCCAAGTCCTATGTGGGGGTGCCTGTGCTCTGGATGCTGAGAGCCATGAGAGGATTTCTGCCCTTAAACTTCTAAAGAGGGAGGTAGAGACCTGGCTCTCACAATACCACATACAGATAATTCTTCCCCAGTTGCAGAGGAGATGGGATGCCAGACAGCCAAAAGGAGAAAAGGTGTCACTACAGGGCCAGACTGAAAGGCCTTATATATGCCCCTCTGGCAGGGGAAAGGGGTACATCTTATGTCATAAAAAAGTGTTGTGATCAACTTTAGGCAAATCATCCCGGGAGCAATATGAGGTTTGGGCTGGAGAGGGAATAGACTGTTGATAAAAAGACCAGGGAAAGTGTGTAAGAGAAGGCAGATTAGAGGAGCATTTATTTCTTGGGGAGAATCACAGGGTCTGGTGACTATAACAATGGAGGAAGTAAAAGAGAAGGAATTTAGGACTCGGTTCATGGCAATGCCATCAATTGATTCTGAAAATACAAGCTATAAAATAGGTTTGTGGATGAAGATGATTAAATCATTAAAAACTAGTTATGTGAAATATACATACTTTACTATAGATCTCAGGAAAAAAAAACAGAAATGGAGATGGTGCTTCTGTTCTCACTGAGCCTTACAGAAGGTAACAAACGTAAGAGAACGAATGAAATCCTCCAGGAAGAAAAAGGGAGGAAAAATAGAACTAAGAAAAGGGAGGAAAAATAGAACTAAGGACAAATCCTGGGAACACCAGTATTTGCCATGGTGTTCTCTGCATGGTGTTCTCTGCATGGCTGCAGAGAAAGCAAATGATTCAACACCGGGGGAAGAGGATCACCAGCAATTAGCAGGTCAGTGTTGACCTTAGCAAAAGTAGCTTCAGAAGAGACAGGACAGAGTCTAGAAGGCAATGGGTTGAAGAGTGTGCCAGTTACTAACTTATTGCCTCTTAGTTTCAAATTCAGGCCAGGCGAATCACCTGAGGTCAGGAGTTCAAGACCAGCTTGGGCCAACAAGGTGAAACCTCGTCTCTACTAAAAATACAAAAATTAGTCGGCCATGGTGGTGGGCGCCTGTAGTCCCAGCTACTCGGGAGGCTGAGGCAGAAGAATCGCTTGAACCTAGGAGGTGGAGGTTGCAGTGAGCGGACATTGCGCCACTGCACTCCAGCCTGGGCAACAGAGTAGGACTCCATCTCAAAAAAAAAAAAAAAAAAGTGAAGGGGTGGCCTACCCCTCCACACCTGTGGGCGTTTCTCGTTAGGTGGAACGAGAGACTTGAGAAAAGAAATGAGACACAGAGACAAAGTATAGAGAAAGAAAAAGCGGGCCCAGGGGACCGGCGCTCACCATACAGAGGACCCGCGCCAGCACAGGTCTCTGAGTTCCCTTAGTATTTATTGATAATTATCTTTACTATCTTAAAGAAAAGGAAGTGGCAGGATAATAGGATCATTATAGGGAGAAAGTCAGCAGTAAGACATATGAATAAAGTTCTCTGTGACACGAGTAAGTTTAAGGAAAAGTGCTGTGCCTTGATATGCATATGCAAACATCTCCATAAACCTTTTTAGTGCATAAAGAGCAGCATTAGGCCGGGCGCGGTGGCTCAAGCCTGTAATCCCAGCACTTTGGGAGGCCGAGACGGGCGGATCACGAGGTCAGGAGATCGAGACCATGCTGGCTAACACGGTGAAACCCCGTCTCTACTAAAAAAATACAAAAAAATTAGCCGGGCGGCGTGGCGGGCGCCTGTGGTCCCAGCTACTCGGGAGGCTGAGGCGGGAGAATGGCGTGAACCCAGGAGGCGGAGCTTGCAGTGAGCTGAGATCCGGCCACTGCACTCCAGTCTGGGCGACAGCGAGACTCTGTCTCAAAAAAAAAAAAAAAAAAAAAAAAAAAGAGCAGCATTGCGCTAGCAAGTCCCGCCTTTCACCCTAAGGCGGTTTTCTCCTTTCTCAGTAAACAGAACGTACAATCGTACAATCGGATTTTATACGAGATGTTCCATTGCCCAGGGACGGGCAGGAGACAGATGCTTTTCTCTATCTCAACTGCCAACAACAGCCAAGAGGCCTTCTTTCCTCTTGTACTAGTCCTCCTCAGCACAGACCCTTCACGGGTGTCAGGCTGGGGGACGATCAGGTCTTTCCCTTCCCACGAGGCCATATTTCATACTATCACATGGGGAGAAACCTTGGAAAATACCTAGCTTTCCTAGGCAGAGGTCCCTGCGACCTTTGGCAGTGTGCGTGTCCCTGGGTACTTGAGGTTAAGAGAATGGTGATGACTTTTAACCAGCAAGTTGCCTTCAGGCACTTGTTTAACAAAGCACACCCTGCACAGTCCAAAATCCTTTAAACCTTGAGTCACCACAGCACATGTCTCTTGCAAGGACAAGGTTGGGGGTAGGGTCACAGATTAACAGCATCTCAAATACAGAACAAAATGGAGTCTCTTATGTCTACTTCTTTCTATATAGACACAGTAACAGGCTGATCTTTCTTTTCCCTACAAAAAAGAACAAGAACAAGAAGAAATTTGAAATGTCAAAGTTAAGAAATTCAGTTTAAAATGTTTTATTTCATAGCTCATAAAAAAGTATGTATGTACAAGACTCAAGTAAATAGAAAGGCAGCTTTCAATCACAAATCAGATAGTTTTTCAAACTCTACTGTGGAAGCATATTTAATGCACACATTTGAACGCTACACATAAAACATTTTAACTATGCAGTCCAAGTTCTGGATTTTACATTAGATCTGCATATATAAGACACTTGTGGTCAAATTTCAAGATTGGTAAAGCCAATCTCAAGCTGCTTATATTTTGAGTACAGGTTTCACTATTACAAATATATCATGTTAAACTAACAAACTCATGACCTTCAAAGATGTCTTCGTCCCATGCGCACACATTTGTAATTTGCGTCCATTTGATATTTCCCTTCTTTTATAATCTTCAAATTATAGTAGTTACGCATTGAGTTCCCTATGTATCTCACCCATCTCCTTTATCTGAAACAGGAAAAAGTACAGAAAAAAATTCTAAATAATTTTTCAATCTTTTGTTCACTCTGAAAATAGTATTAAATAATAAAGTTAAAGGAACACAAGATGATTTTTTTCCACATTTATAAGACTTATTTAAATAAAAAAAGAAAAAGTTATATTGCAAGGAAACACACATTTAAGTGTTTTCAAGCTTCTATTTAGAGACAAGATCGCCAAAGTGACTAGGGCAAGTTGGAGGTAAGCTAGATCTTTAAGAATAAGATTTTTATTAAGTGCATACTATTTTTAAGATTAGGAAAACATTGATTTACTTTCTATTATCAATCTTTCATTTTATATGTGGGGAAACTCAAGTTCAAAATTAGTGTTTGTCTCAGATCACACAACCAGTTACAGGCAAACTGAGACGATGATAATGACTACTCTGTTGACAAATATTTTCTTATGTGGCAAGCATGGGACCAACACTTTACACCAATTATGTTTAATCCTTGCAACAGGTCCATACTATCTATTATCCTCATTTTACAGATGAGGAAACATGGAGGCTTAAAGAAGTTATACAACTTTGCCCAGCCAAACCCAGGTCTGTACTGTTTTGCACTACAACACTACATTGTCTTTCTGCCTGTCTGTTACAGTTCAATTCAGGTTAGTCTTCTAGACTTGTGGTCACCAAACCAAATAAGCCAGATGACCTACTACGGAATGGGAAAAAAATGCTAGAACTTTCTGGTTCTATTAGATTTTTTCCAATATTCCTTTATGTTTCTATTTTTATTACTTGCTAAAATATTAGTAAGTGGCCCATATACAAAGATACACAAAAATGAACAGATATATGAAAAATGTTAATGATAGGGTTCAAGGACAAGTGTTCATATTCAATTCCAAGGGACCAAAACACACCAACAATCTGACACTTTGATCTCATACTAGTATAGATGACTAGTTAGTACACAATAGATTTATTATGACAAATTAAGTTCATATTAAATTATTATTTCACTGGCATAAAGATAACAGATCATTAGTCACAATGAGTTTCTCCAAGGTGAATCCACTGGAGTACGCCTTTAGAAGCTTCTGCTAGATGTTGACACCTTGTAAAATAAAAACCATAGGCTTCCCATTCCACTCTTCTATGAGGCAAAAATCAATAGATGGTGATCTGCCATGGAACTCACACAAGAAGATTTAGGTAAGAGCACATTCTAAGACTGTCCCTAAGACCCTAAAGAAAACAGTATAAAGGGACTCCAGTATAACTGAAATGCATCAGTGTGTAGGAAGGTAGAGTGACTAGGAGTAACAGATTCAACAGGGCCTTTCTATTTAGGTAAGTAATCCATTTACCTCAGCCTTCTCATACTTTGCCATTCTCTTCTTTCTGGAAATAACCTGAGTGGAAGAAAGACAATTACTGTTTTAGGACTGCTACTCAAAAAAAGGTTATCTAAATTGACATATATGTTTTAATGGACATAATTTTGATCTGAAAAAAAATTAATTTTAACATCTATCCATAAACATTTATTGTTTCTTAAATTAAAAATTTCATGCCAGTGCAGGGGCTCATGCCTGTAATCCCAGCACTCTGGGAGGCCAAAGTGGGAGGATCATCTGAGGTCAGGAGTTTCAGACCAGCCTAGCCAACATGGTGAAACCCCATTTCCACTAAAAATACAAAAATTAGCCAGGTGTCATGGCGCGCACCTGTAATCTCAGCTACTCAGGAAGCTGAGGCACCATAATTGCTTGAACCCGGGAGGCAGAGGTTGCAGTGAGTGGAGATTGCACTGCTGCACTCCAGCCTGGGCTACAGAGTAAGACCCTGTCTCTTAGAAATAAATAAGGTGAGCCAGGCGTGGTGGCTCATGCCTGTAATCCCAGCACTTTGTGGGGCCAAGGCGGGAGGATCACTTGAGGTCAGGTGTTCAAGACCAGCCTGGCCAACATGATGAAACCTTGACTCTACTAAAAATACAAAAAAATTAGCCAGGCGTGGTGGCAGTCGCCTATAGTCCCAGCTACTCGGGAGGCTGAGGCAGGAAAATCACTTGAACCCAAGAGGCGGAGTTGCAGTGAGCCGAGATGGTGCCATTGCACTCCAGCCTGGGTGACAGAGCAAGACTCCATCTCTAAAAATACATACATACATACATACATACATACATACATACATACATAAAATAGGCCAGGCACGGTGGCTCATGCCTATAATCCTACCACTTTCAGAGGCCGAGGTGGGTGGATCACTTTAGGTCAGGAGTTTAAGACCACCCTGGCAAATATGGTGAAACCCCATCTCTACTAAAAATACAAAAATTAGCCAGGCGTGGTGGCATATGCCTGTAATCCCAGCTACTTGGGAGGCTGAGGCAGGAGAATAGCTTGAACTCAGGAAGCAGAGGTTGCAGTGAGCCAAGATCGTGCACCATTGCACTTCAGCCTGGGCAACAGACGGAGACTCTGTCTCAAAAATAATAAAATAGTGGCCAGGCACGGTGGCTCACGCCTGTAATCCCAGCACTTTGGGAGGCCAAGGTGGGCGAATCACGAGGTCAGGAGATCGAGACCATCCTGGCTAACACGGTGAAACCCCGTCTCTACTAAAAATACAAAAAATTAGCCGGGCGTGGTGGTGAGCGCCTGTAGTCCCAGCTACTCCAGAGTCTGAGGCAGGAGAATGGCGTGAACCCAGAAGGCGGAGCTTGCAGTGAGCCGAGATTGTGCCACTGCACTCCAGCCTGGGCAACAGAGCGAGACTCCGTCTCAAAAATAATAATAATAATAATAAAATTTTCACTACTAAACAAAAACAAAGTCTACCACAACAAGTGAAACAAACCAAAATAAATAAATAAATAAAAGACAATGCTGGATCCAATGGGAGAACAAGGAAGGAAGGGGAGGAAGGGGAGGGAGGGGAGGGAGGGGAGGGAGGGGAGGGAAGGAGGGAGGAAGGAAGGTAGGAAGGAAGGAAAGAAGGAAGGAAGGAAGGAAGGAAGGAAGGAAGGAAGGAAGGAAGGAAGGGAGGGAGGGAGGGAGGGGAAAAAAGGAAACAATGAATAATCTTTTTTTCTTTTTTGAGACGGAGTCTCGCTCTATCACCCAAGCTGGAGTACAGTGGCATAATTTTGGCTCACTGCAACTTCCGTCTGCTGGGCTCAAGCAGTTCTCCTGCCTCAGCCTCCTGAGTAGGTGGGATTACAGGTGTGCCCCACCACGCTCAGTTAATTTTTGTATTTTTAGTAGAGACGGGGTTTCACCATGTTGGTCAGGCTGGTCTCGAACTCCTGACCTCATGATTCACCCACCTCGGCCTCCCAAAGTGCTGGGATTACAAGCATGAGCCACTGTGCCCGGTCACAATGAATAATCTTTAAAGAAATTTAACAGTTTAGGCCAGGCACGGTGGCTCATGCCTATAATCCCAGTACTTTGGGAGGCCGAAGTGAGTAGATCACCTGACATCAGGAGTTCGAGATCAGCCTGGCCAACATGGTGAAACCCCATCTCTACCACAAATACAAAACAATTAGGCAGGCATGGTGTGCACGCCTGTAGTCCCAGATACTTGGGAAGCTGAGGCAGGAAAATGGCTTGAACCTGGGAGGCGGAGGTTGCAGTGAGCCGAGATCACGCCGCCACACTCCAGCCTGGGTGACAGACTCCATCTCAAAAAAAAAAAAAAAAGAAAAAGAAAAAAGAAGCCAGGCACAGTGGCTCACACCTGTAATCCTAGCACTTTGAGAGGCCGAGGCAGGTGGATCACGAGGTCAGGAGTTCGATACCAGCCTGGCCAATAAGGTGAAACCCCATCTCTACTAAAAATACAAAAATTAGCCAGACATGGTGGCCGTCTTCTTGGGAGCTGAGGCAGGAGAATCACTTCAACTCGGGAGGCAGAGATTGCAGTGAGCCGAGATCGTGACACTGCACTCCAGCCAGGGCGACACAGCGAGACTCCATTTCTTTTTTTTTTTTTTTGAGACAGAGTCTTGCTCTGTCATCCAGGCTGAAGTGCAGTGGTGCAATCTTGGCTCACTGCAAGCTCTGCCTCCCAGGTTCACACCATTCTCCTGCCTCAGCCTCCTGAGTAGCTGGGACTACAGGTGCCAGCCACCACGCCCGGCTAATTTTTCGTATTTTTAGTAGAGACGGGGTTTCACCGTGTTAGCCAGGATGGTCTCCATCTCCTGACCTCGTGATCCGCCCGCCTCGGCCTCCCAAAGTGCTGGGATTACAGACCTGAGCCACCACGCCCGGCCAGCGAGACTCCATTTCAAAATAAGAAAGAAAGAAATTTAACAGTTTGGTGTGCATTCTTCCACATCCTCCTTTTCCACACCAATACAAATATCATATATATATACATGCATCTAAGTTTTGGGGTCTAAAAATTGGATCATGCAGTATCATCACCACCTGTGCACAGCCCGTATCAACATCATAGCAACCATTCCAGATCCAAAGGTAAAGATCGAACTCATTCATTCACATTATTCCCTATTGTAGATACAATAAATACAATTTACTCTCTTACTGATACACACTCAGGCTATTTTTCAGATTCACTTTTTTTGTTGTTTGTTTGTTTTTATTCTTTTTTTGAGACGGAGTTTCGCTTTTGTTGCCCAGGCTAGAGTGCAATGACATGATCTCGGCTCACTACAACCTCTGCCTCCTGGGTTCAAGCAACTCTCCTGCCTCAGCCTCCTGAGTAGCTGGGACTATAGGCATGCACCACCATGCCTGGCTAATTTTGTATTTTTAGTAGAGACAGGCTTTCTCCATGTTGGTCAGGCTGGTCTTGGACTCCTGACCTCAGGAGATCTGCCCACCTCGGCCTCCCAAAGTGCTGGGATTATAGGTGTGAGCCACCACGCCTGGCCAGATTCACCCTTACAAGCGATGCTATGATACAATAACTGAATGTGCTTCCTTATTGCACTTGTGTTTTCATTTATTTCTACAGGATAATTAGACTCCCAGCATTAACCACTCGTGTTCATTTGCCATCTGAAATTTCTATTAACTGTCTATCCCTACCTGTTGTAATTCTTTCTTTAGGTTTCCTCATCAATTTGTAAGAACTCTTTGTGTATTATGGATAATATCCATTCTTGCTTTATGCACCATATTTTTTTCATGCCCATCATTGACATTTTTTACTTTACAGTTTCTTTGCCATATAAAATGTTTAGTTTTAATGAAGCTAAAATATATATATAGGACTAGGTGCAATGGCTCATGCCTATAATCCCAGCAGTTTGGGAGGCTAAGCCGGAAGAATTGCTTGAGCCCAGGAGTTCAAGACCAGCCTCGGCAGCCATAGCAAGACCTGGTCTCTACTAAAAGTTAAAAAATTAGGCCGGGCACGGTGGCTCAAGCCTGTAATCCCAGCACTTTGGGAGGCCGAGATGGGCGGATCACGAGGTCAGGAGATCGAGACTATCCTGGCTAACACGGTGAAACCCCGTCTCCACTAAAAAATACAAAAAACTAGCCGGGCGAGGTGGCGGGCGCCTGTAGTCCCAGCTACTCGGGAGGCTGAGGCAGGAGAATGGCGTAAACCCGGGAGGCGGAGCTTGCAGTGAGCCGAGATCCGGCCACTGCACTCCAGCCTGGGCGGCAGAGCGAGACTCCCTCTCAAAAAAAAAAAAAAAAAAAATTAGCCAGGTATGGTGGCAGGTACCTGTAGTCCTTGCTACTTGGGAGGCTGGGTCAGGAGGGTTACTTAAGTCCAGGAACTGGAGGTTGCAGTAAGCTGTAATCATGCCACTGCACTCCAGCCTGGGTGACACAGCAAGACCCTCTCTCAAAATATACATACACATATGTATCATGGATTCCAGATTTCTTGCCTTACATGGTTTCCCCTACCACAAGGTTGTACAAACATTCCATCAATTAATTTTCTTGGGAATTGTTTTACTTTTTTATATTTTTAAAAATGTAAATGTCTTTGAACATGGATACACTGCCCAACTCCTTTCCTACTGCTGTGCTCGGGACATACCACCCTCACACAGCTGGGCAACATGGCCAGCCTGGTGGAGTGAAATAGGAATTCAACTTTTGTTTTGTTCCAGATGGAGAGCCAAACATGGTTGATTGAACTGGAAATCTGTTTCCAAATACTCTCAAACCTGTTTCTGAATTCTGTTGTGTTAGTAAGATTTCTTTCTTTCTTTCTCTCTCTCTCTCTCTCTCTTTCTTTTTCTTTTTGAGACAGAGTTTCGCTCTTGTTTCCCAGGCTGGAGAACAATGGCGTGATCTCAGCCACGAACTCTGCCTCCTGGGTTCAAACGATTCTCCTGCCTCAGCCTCCTGAGTAGCTGGGATTACAGGCATGCGCCACCACGCCCGGCTAATTTTGTATTTTTAGTAGAGACCAGGTTTCTCCATGCTGGTCAGGCTGGTCTCAAACTCCTGACCTCAGGTGATCCACCCACCTCAGCCTCCCAAACTGCTGGGATTACAGGCGTGAGCCACGGTGCCCGACCCCATTGTTTTTTTTTTTTTTTTTGAGACAGGGTCCTGCTCTGTTGCCCAGGCTGGAGTGCAGTGGTGTGATCATGGCTCACTGCAGCTTTGATCTCCTGGGCTCAACTGACCACTCCCACGTCAGCCTCCTAAGTAGATAGAACCACAGGTGCAAGCCATCACGTCTGGCTAAGTTTTGTATTTTTGGTACAGATAAGGTTTTGCCATGTTGCTCAGCCTGGTCTCAAACTCCTGGGCTCAAGTGATCCACCTGTCTCAGCCTCCCAAAGTGTAGCGATTATAGGTGTGAGCCACCGCACCCAGCCATTATTACTTTTTCTTGAAAAAAACCCTTAAATGAAATTTTACTTGTTCTGTACTCACCAGCACAACAATTCCGGCAACAATTGCTATCACCACAACCACAATAACAGCAATAACACCAGCTTTTAGACCCTGCATTGAGAATTCAGGTGCTTTTTCATCGACATAATAAATTAAAGTTTGACCAGGATCCAGATCCAGTTGTTCCCCATTTACTCTCAGGTCCATTTTCTTAGAATGAAACAAGGATTCACCTTTAACCTGTATTGAAAAGGAGAAAAAGAATTAAAAATATTTAAGAAAACAAACCATGGTCACATATAATTACATACAAATTGTATGCCAAAAGAACCGCTGCCAAGAATCTTTATGGTTTTAGTGATAACAATCTCATCTATTGGAACTTTAAAAAACTGTTTATTACAGGAACCTTTCAACATACACGGAAGTAGAAAGAGTAGTGCAATGACGCCCATGTACCTATCACCCAGATGCAAGGACATCAACACACAGCCTCTCTTACCTCATCTTTTCTTCCTTCTATCCCTTCACCCCCACCCAGATTATTTTGAAGCAAACCTCATATTTCAGCAGAAAATACTTCACTATAATACATTAAAGTTTAAACAAAATATTTTAATCATACCAGTTACACAGTCTTTTTAAACAAACTCTTATTTGTGTAAATTATAAATATCATAGGGGAGCATATATGTACAAACTAAGTAACTACCAAGTAGATAATAAATAAGAATTATAAGAGGCCGGGCGCGGTGGCTCAAGCCTGTAATCCCAGCACTTTGGGAGGCCGAGGCGGGTGGATCACAAGGTCAGGAGATCGAGACTATCCTGGCTAACATGGTGAAACCCCGTCTCTACTAAAAATACAAAAAAAAAAAACTAGCCGGGCGCGGTAGCGGGCGCCTGTAGTCCCAGCTTCTTGGGAGGCTGAGGCGGGAGAATGGCGTGAACCCGGGGGGCGGAGCTTGCAGTGAGCCGAGATCGCGCCACTGCACTCCAGCCTGGGAGACACAGTGAGACTCCGTCTCAAAAAAAAAAAAAAAAAGGAAAAAAAAAAAAGAATTATAAGAAACAGAGGAGATATTTTAGGCAGAACAATTTGATAAGAGGCATAAATACACAAACAAGTAAGATGCATGTGAGTGACAGGCAGGACAAAATTAATGGCAGCAACAGAACCATTTGGTTGATCTATAAGTGGAGAAAAAGGTGATGAAATATATTTAATTCATTGAGGCATGATAGACTACATTCCTGAACCAGGAATAGAATAAAGAAGATTATACTCACATCTTTTTCAAAATAATAAGCCACATCAGCTATGTCCACATCATTCTGAGTTTTTTGAGAAGAATTTTGAACCAGATCAATAGTGATAACATTATCCTCATACTGCGGGAAAAAAATTGAATAATACAAATTAATACTAATATAGTCAAAATCATTTGAAAATAACATTATTTGAGAATCAGAATAGTCAGTGTTTGATTTTCTGTAATCTACATGCATCGCTGTTCCTTTCCATTAGTGGATAATTAAGTTGATCATTAATCGAGAAATCTTTGGGAGGTCTCTAAATCTATCAAAGGGAAATAAGACAGCCATGCGGCCGGGCGCGGTGGCTCAAGCCTGTAATCCCAGCACTTTGGGAGGCCGAGACGGGCGGATCACAAGGTCAGTAGATCGAGACCATCCTGGCCTGTCTCTACTAAAAAATACAAAAAACTAGCCGGGCGAGGTGGTGGGCGCCTGTAGTCCCAGCTACTCGGGAGGCTGAGGCAGGAGAATGGCGGGAACCCGGGAGGCGGAGCTTGCAGTGAGCTGAGATCCGGCCACAGCACTCCAGCCTGGGCGACAGAGCGAGACTCCGTCTCAAAAAAAAAAAAAAAAAAAAAAGACAGCCATGCAACCAAACATAATTACAATGCACAATTTTTCCTAAGAGAATTTTCTTATATTGAAAAGGTTTTTAAATAAGATATGAAAGTATTTTATTTGGATTAGAACTATTTTAAAACTCAAATACTAAAGAAATGCAAGGTAAGGCCGGGCGCGGTGGCTCATGCCTGTAATCCCAGCACTTTGGGAGGCCGAGGCAGGCGCATCACCTGAAGTCGGGAGTTCAAGACCAGCCTGACCAATATGGAGAAACCCTATCTCTACCAAAAAGACAAAATTAGCCAGGCATGGTGGCACATGCCTGTAATCCCAGCTACTATGGAAGCTGAGGCTGGAGAATCACTTGAACCTGGGAAGCGGAGGTTGTGGTGAGCCGAGACCACGCCATTGCACTCCAGCCTGGGCAACAAGAGCAAAACTCCATCTCAAAAAAAAAAAAAGAAATGCAAGGTAAAACGCAGTATGCATTTACCATGTTGTTTTTAAAGAGTAAAAAAAGTATATTCTTTCTAAAGAGTCTTAAATAAATTCATACTGCTTTTAAAGAGTTCCATCACACTATTCAAGTTTCTTTTTTTTTTTAACCAGAGTTTAAAGAGTTAAATAGGGGCTAACTGGTTAAGGACCAGTTCCTGAAAGCAGAGAAGATGAGAGCTCCGGTAACATCCTAAAGTAAATATGCACCAAAACCATATTTACCGAAAGTTATTTTGGTGCATATTTACTTTAAGATGTTACTGGAGCTCATCCACAGGGACAGGTTCTCCAGGAAAAGAAAACTCAAATGTTTTAGGGATACTAAGAGATACTACATTTTCTTTAGGAGTAAAACTAGGCTTTTCAAAGGCTATGGAAGGAAAACAACGATAACCGAAAACAACCGGCTGGGCTTTGTAGCTCACACCGGTAATATCAACACTTTGAGAGGCTGAGGTAGGCAGATCACTTGAGCCCAGGAGTTCGAGACCAGCCTAGCCAACATAGCAAAACCCCGTTAACACTAAAAATACAAAAATTAGCTGGGCATGGTGGCGCGTGCCTGCAGTCCCAGTTCCTCAGGAGGCTGAGGCACGAGAATTGCTTGAACCTTGGAGGCAGGGGTTACAGTGAGCGGGGATCTTGCTACCACACTCCAGCCTGGGGAACAGAGCAATAGTCTGTCTTAAAGAAACAAACAAACAAAAAACAGTAACAGGAAATTCACATTAAGTACCCAAGATCTTAAACTGTTGCTCTAGTAAGTGTATTTAACCACCACTTAAATCACTGGCTGTCCTTATACTCAAAACATACTGTCTCACCAACCACCTGCTAAAGCTCACTCATTAAAAAATCATACCAAAATATTTGTGATAAATTTTGGATCCAGTTGATAACGCGTTTTGATCGCCTCCTCAAGTGCACTGTAAAGAATTTAAAATCTGTATTAAAAAAATATGTTTGTACCACACAAAAGTAAGAAGCACTACTCTTAAAGCAGATAGCTCATGGTGTAGAATTGTCATTCAAGTTAAAATTTTTCTGCCATTTTGCAACTATCATAATAATAATTGATTCAGGCTAGAATCATCCATTGATATTCAAACTGCTGGGTGCCAGTTTAATTAGAAAAAGAACATTTACTTAATATCCAAGTATCTGCCCATAGATTACTTATGGATTACAAAGGGAGAATGGTAACTTCACAGCGGAAAAACCTGGTGGATACCACTTTAACCAAAGTTTACATTACTAGTAAAGGGACAAGCTGACATCATGCAACTCCTAATGTGAAGTACTACAAAGGACACAAGATAGCATAAGTAGCTTTCCTGTCAAAAATGCATAATGTGTTTTTAGTTAAGAGGAAACATCAAGGCCCGGGTGAGGTGGCTCACACCTGTAATCCCAGCACTTTGAGAGGCTGAGGTGGGCGGATCACCTGAGGTCAGGAGTTCGAGACTAGCCTGACCAACATGGAGAAACCCCGTCTCTACTAAAAATACAAAACAAAATTAGCCAGGCCTGGTGGCGCATGCCTGCAATCCCAGCTACTCAGGAGGCTGAGGCAGGAGAATCACTTGAATCTGGGAGGCAGAGGTTGTGGTGAGCCATGACTGCGCCATTGCACTCCAGCCTGGGCAACTTTGTTGGGAAACTCCAACTCAAAAAAAAAAAGAAGAAACATCAGACAAATCACAATTTGAGGGACATTATATATAACAACTTGCCCATGTTCTTCAAAAATAGCAAGTTCATGGAAGACAAAGAAAGGCCAAGAAACTGTTCAAATATTAAAAGAGACTAAAGAATCATGACAACTAATGTGATACATGATCTTGGACTGGGTTCTGAATCAGAGGGGAAAAATTACCACAAAGGACAATATTGGGAAAATGGGTACAATGTGATACAATGTTAAATTTCCTGGCCTGGTGCGGTGGCTCACACCTGTAATCCCAGCACTTTAGGAGGCGGAGGTGGGAGGATCACAAGTTTGGGAGTTCGAGACCAGCCTGGCCAATATGGTAAAACCCCATTTCTACTAAAAATACAAAAATTAGCTGGGCGTGGTGGCAGGCGCCTGTAGTCCCAGCTACTTGGGAGGCTGAGGCAGGAGAATAGCTTGAACCCAGGAGGCAAAGGTTGCAGTAAGCTGAGATCATGCCACTGCACGCCAGCGTGGGTGACAGAGCGAGACTCCGTCTAAAAAAGAAAAATTCCTAAATTTGATCGTTGTATAGTGGTTTATATAAGAGAATGCCTTTTGTTCTTAGGAAAAGATACACTAAAGTACTTAGGGATAATGGGGCCTTATATCTACAACTTGCTTTCATATGCTTCTGGGAAAAATATTTCTACATGCATAGATACACTGATATAAAGCACACACACATATTCATCCATACATACATATATCAAAGGAAATATGCCAAAATGTTAATTGGTGAATCTGAGTGAAGTGTATTCCTGGAATCTCTGCGCTATTCTTATAACTCTATTTCAAGTAACTTTGTTTTTCAGAAATATGAAAAAGCATTTAGACTTGGCTTTTCAAATGCTGTAGGATGGAAGATTTGAGCCACCAATTGTGCAAGAATAATATGATGCATTTCATCGCACTTACGTCCGCAAACTTTGAACGTCATAAGGTTTTTCTCTTGCTTTGTGTTTTAATTCAATGATGATCCAGCTATAAAGTAAAAAGACAATGTCAGTTGACTATAACTCAGTCTTTTATACTATTTTCCTAATAAGCTAATACTAAAATTCTTGAATTATAAGGACTAAGAGAAAAAAAATTTATGCAGTAGCTATTCCCATAATTTATTCCCTTACACATCCTTCATAAAGGACACACCCAGCAGGGAACACCCTTTCTAATACTGACCCTCTGTTCTCTGGACACAATACATAAGGTTACATGAAGTCAAGGTTTAGCTGGCAGTGTTGTGCCCTGTTCAACTGAAAAGATGAAAAGGCATGAAAGGGCCAGGCACAGTGGCTCACACCTGTAATCCAGCACTTTGGGAGGTGGAGGTGGGTAGATTGCCTGAGGTCAGGAGTTGGAGACCAGCCTGGCCAACACGGTGAAACCCCGTCTCTACTAAAATACAAAAATTAGTCAGGTGTGGTACAGCTGCAGTCCCAGCTACTCAGGAGGCTAAAGCAAGAGAGTTGCTTTAACCCAGGAGGCCAAGGCTGCAGTGAGCTGAGATTGTGCCGCTGCACTCCAACCTGGGCAACAAGAGTGAAACTCTGTCTCAAAAAAAAAAAAAGAAAAGAAAGGGCACAAAGAGAAAATTGACAAGGAGGCTCCAGAAGACCAAAATAGAAAAACAGGAAGTGCCCACTTTGGTCCTCACATCCTTTCCAGTTTCTAGTGCCTTCCAATGAAGTCTTTTTTTGCTTAAGCTAGCGTGAGTAGGTTTCTGTTCCTTTTCATTGAACAATCCCTAAAGCATATCTCACTTTTAAAGCACAATAAATGAGCAAATACATAGGTTAAATTACATACATTTAATACTAATGCAACTATGAAATACTGAATAATGTTAAGTAAAGATATAAAAGAAAAATTATACCTAGTATGCTACCGTTTACGTAAAAATAATAAAACAGATACATAACACATTCATCAACTATCTCTGGAAGGTTATAGAATAATCAATAACGTCAATTCTATGGAGGTCCACTGGGTAGCAGTGGGGACTGGAATAAGAAGGAAGCTTTTCACCGGACACTCTTATCTTCTGAATTCTAAACCATGAAATCGTATTACATAATCAAAAATAAATTTAATTAAATGAATCTGAACAGCATGAAAACAAGTAGTATAGGCAACCCCACTCACTAGGTTCTCACTCGCTCAGAGCAGGTTATTTCAGTGTCCTTGTCAGTTCTTCTGACCCCAGCAGTGTTCACACACCAGCACGTGGAGGTGCCGTTGCACTGCTTGGCCTTAAAGAGCCCGCTCTCATCGCAGTCAGGATCGTAAAGGCCATCATTGTTCTGGAGAGCCCCTTCAGGTTTCGCTCTTCTCCCAAGTTTTGAGCCGTTCATTTCTGCCTTCATCACCAAACATTTGGCAGCCACTGAAAAAGAAACCTTAATGCCAAACTGAAAAATAACCGATTTCATGATTACAGGAAAAAAAAAATTAACTATAAAGTTCCAGGGTCAAAGATTATTTGAAACTTATGTGTTCCCACACTTACTTTATAACATGATTCAGATTTAAGCCAATAAAACTCTTTCCAACTCAAGGCACATCAATTAAAGAAGTATTAAGTCAAAATAAAGCTTACAGGTAATAAGGATATTTTACTCACGCTTTGAGCAAAGGACAGTATTTTGTGCACCAATCGAAGTACACTGGCATTGACCATTGTCATTCAAAAAGCAGTTTACGGCCAGCTTGTAGTTTTCACAGACACATTCTAGAAAATTTAAAAAAACAAAAAAACTACTTTAAAATATGGATCTATTAACTCTCATGTCCCAGCTAAGTTATATTGCAATAATAATGCCTTAAAGTTACAAGGACACAAAACCTTAAAAAGTGGTCCTGAAAGTTTTATTTTTCAGCTATAGACTACTTCCTAAGTGCCTGGCACTTGCAAAAGTCTGCATACTGTATACAGACGCATAGTTTAATCTACATGCATTCCTGTTTTGATTTTTTTTTTTTTTCTTTTTGAGATAGGGTCTCACTCTGTGGCCCAGGCTGGAATGCAGTGGCACAATCTTGGCTTACTGCAGCCTGGACCTACTGGACTCAAGTGATCCTCCCCCATCTCAGCCTCCCAAGTAGCTGGGACTACAGGCATGCACCACCATGCCTGGCTAATTTTTTACTTTTTGTAGAGTCGGGGTTTCGCCATATTGCCCAGGCTGGTTGAACTCCTGGCCTCAAGCAATCCTCCCACCTCAGCCTCCCAAAGTGCTGGGATTATAGGCATGAGCCACTGTGCCTGGCCTCCTGTTACAAATTTTTAAAACAAGAACACAGCTCTCCAAACATCATTTATAGCTTTGTCTTTGTGAAACTCCCAGTCTTAGCTCTTTCCTCACTCCTGTCCTGCTAAATAACATCCCTGTTAGTCACAGCCTTTTTTTGTTTTTCTTCTTGAGACAGAGTCTCACTCTGTCGCCCAGGCTGGAGTGTAGTGGTATGATCTCAGCTCACTGCAACTTCCATCTTCCAGGATCAAGCGATTCTCCTGCCTCAGCCTCCTGAGTAGCTGGGACTACAGTGGTCCGCAACCACGCCTGGCTAATTTCTGTATTTTTAGTAGAGATGGGGTTTCAGCATAATGGCCAGGCTGATCTCAAACTCCTGACCTCGTGATCCGCCCGCCTCGGCCTCCCAAAGTGCTGGGATTACAGGTGTGAGCCACTGCGCCCGGCCTTTTTTTGTATTTTTAGTAGAGATGGGGTTTCACCATGTTGGTCAGGCTGGTCTAGCATTCCTGACCTCAGGTAATCCACCCACCTCAGCCTCCCAAAGTGCTGGGGTTACAGGCGTGAGCCACCATGGCCAGCTGTTACTGACTCTTTTACAAAAAAATCAACAATTCAATTCTAGGATCTGCAAATCTTCACCTTCTGTCGCTCTCCCACCCCATTTTCTTAAATGAGGGATGTTTCCTTTGGGGCTTAACAAGAATATATTCAATCTTTAAACCATTTTATATCTTAGAAACATTACACTTTCAACTGCAGTTATAGTCATCCCTGTAAGTGAGTTTCCTAACTAAATTAAATCCTAGTATCTGATTTGGAGAGTGACACTAAGCAGCCTATTCTGGGTTATTGATGTCAGTTTAATAGTTTTGTCCTTAACTACCTCAGAAGTTCATTTAACTGCGAATTGGCAAGACTATCTAATTCCTTTTGTCTAGTTAAAAGAGTACAATCATTAAAACAAAAACTATCTCCTCAGTTCAAATGAAGAGGGAAAAAAAGAAAAAGATAGCATGACAAACCAGAATTTTTATATTGATCCTTCGTATCCCAAGTACTCTAAGTTGACTCCAACTTTTCCCTGTTCAAGTTATAATCGATATGAACCACCTTTAATCTGCCCAACACTAAATTCAATACTGGGGTCACAAAAGGGGAAAATACAGCACTTGCTCTCAAGCGTTTAAGTCTTCTGCAGCCCCATCCTGTACATATTTGAAACACATTGTTCATCCCTAAGGGGCGTGAAATTTAAATCAGACCAGTCAGGTGCAGACTTCGAGAACAAACCTGTAGTAGCTATGACCACTTTAAAGCAATTTAACATTAAGTATGTAGTCCCAGATTGAAGCTAGAAAAACATGAGTTGACTAAACTGCATTACTTTGAGAGTACAATTACTGAATTTAGGCCACTCCGTTGGTGAAAGTATAAAAGCCCTTCCAGAGAGCTTTGGCAAACGCCACTCCATTTCTAGGCACCATCTTACAAATAAATCAAGAGATGCTGGACCTGTGGCTCATGCCTGTAATCCCAGCACTTTGGGAGGTCCAGGTAAGAGCATCACTCGAGCCCAGGAGATGGAGGTTGCAGTGAGCTGTAAATGTGCCACTGCACTCCAGGCTGAACCACAGACCGAGACACTGTTTCCAAAAAAAAAAAAAAAGAGAGAGAGAGAGAGAGAGAGAGAGCGCGCGAACCAGCAGCCAAGTTGTTTATTCCACAGTTAAGCCAAACTACATGTCTAACATTTGAATAATGGTGCAACATACCAGTCACCATTTTAAATCTTGTTTTTAAGGCCGAATGTGGCGACTCATGCCTGTAATCCCAGCACTCTGGGAGGCCCAAACCGAGTGATCACTTCAGCCCCGGAGTTCAAGACCAGCCTGGGCGACATAGTGAGGTCTGGTCTCTACAAATACAAATATTCGGCGGGCGCGGTGGCTCACATCTGTAATCCCAGCACTTTGGGAGGCCAAGGTGGGTGGATCAGCTGAGATCAGGAGTTCGAGACCAGCCTGGCCAACATGGAGAAATCCCGTCTCTACTAAAAATACAAATTAGCCGACCGTGGTGGTGCATGCCTGTAGTCCCAGCTACTCAGGGGGCTGAGGCAGGAGAATCGTCTGGACCCAGGAGGCGGAGGTTGCAGTGAGACGAGATCGCTCCGTTGCACTCCAGCCTGGGCAACGAGCGAAACTCTGTGTCAATAATAATAATATGTAATAATAAATAAACACAAAAATTAGCCAGGCATAAAGGCTGAGGCAGACTGATGGTCTGAGGTCGGGAGGCAGTCTATAATGAGTCAAGATCGTGCCCTTGCACTCCAGCCTGGGCGACAGAACAAGGCTGTTTGAAATAAAAAAAATAAAATAGGCCGGGCGCGGTGGCTCAGGCCTGTAATCTCAGCACTTTGGGAGGCCCAGGCGGGCGGATCACGAGCTCAGGAGTTCGAGACCAGCCTGACCAACATGGAGAAATCCCGTTTCTACTAAAACTACAAAAATTAGCCCCGGGTGGTGGCCCGCGCCTGTAATCCCAGCTACTCTACTCAGGAGGCTGAGGCAGGAGAATCGCTTGAACCCGGGAGGCAGAGGTTGCAGTAAGCTGAGATCGTCAAGCCTGGGCGACAGAGCGAGACTGAGTCTCAAAACATAAAATAAAACAAACAAATAAATAAAAAGAAAGATATACCTAATTATTAATTATGGGATTCTCAAAATTCTGGGATTATAGGTTTTTACTCTTTACGGTTATTGTTATTTCTGCGTTCCCTACAATAAGCTTGGCATTACTCATATGATCCTTAGAAAAGGGAAAACACCCACACGCCCTGTGTAGTCCAGGCCGCCTGGCGCGCGCAGGTGCATAGCGGCCCTGGAGGCCTCCGTGCGGGCACCTGTCCCCGCCTGAGGCCCACATCCGGGGCCCGCTGTCAGTGACAAGGACAAGGGCAGGCCAGCTGGTCCTTGTCGCAGAGACTCCGCCACCGGCTGGGGCTGTTTTGGAACCCCAAGTCCGCCCCGAACGGAGGAGGTCCGTGCGCCAGGGCGCGAGGCACCGGTTCGGTGGCCGCAGGAAACCCTGGACGTGGCCACTCCGTTCGCCACCTGTCCCCCGCCTCCGCCCCGGTCCATTTCCCTACCGAGGCGAGCAAAGCTGCAAAGTGAGGCTGCTCCCCCGGACCACGCGAGTCAGCGCCCCCTCGCCATTTCCTACCGCGCGGAGGGCCTGGGCCGGGGCACGGCCGCGCTGTCCGGTCTCCAGGCTGGAAAGCGCGGCCTCTTGGTCCCCTCCCGATTATTCCCGTTTCGGGGGCCGCGCGCCGCTGCCCCCCAGCCCAGCCCAACTCCACAACTCTGCTCCAAGTCCGCGCCTCACCTTTCTGAGCTGCGGCAAAACTCGCAGTCGCCGCCGCAAGCAGAAGCCCGAACGCGAGGACCTGCGGGGGCGCCATGCTGCGCGCGCGCCGAGAAGAGGGGCGCAGGAGAAGCCGGGTACTCGCGGGAGGGCGTGCGCCGGGAGTGGGGCGCCAGGAGCGGGGCGCCAGGAGCCGGCCGGGCAGCGCGAGGCCTGGGGCGCGCAGGTCCGCGTCGGGAGGACAGCGACTAGGAGGTCCCCGGACCGCGTCGAGAGTGCTCCCTCGCCGAAGGTCTACCGCTCTGTGCGCGCGGCGGGGCGGAGCGCAGACCTGCCCGACCTGGCGGCCCCGCCTCTCGGCCCCTTCCCGGGACTGCTCGCCTCTGGCAGCCTGTGGTTGGCCATGAGTCACCGCCCCGGAGCGGGGAGTGACTCCCTCCCCCAGCCCCGTCGCGGCCGTTGGGGCACCGCCCCCTCCACAGGTGTAGGCCAGCGCGCCCCGCCCCGCCCCAGGTGCTTCATCTCCATGGCGGCGTTAGGGACCTTTGGTGGCCTCCGAGGAGGTTTGAAGATTCTGTGCTGAGACTTCATTTTAACCGGAGGAGCGCTATTCTGAATCCTTGAAGAACGGGACCGGGGGGAAAGGGTGCGGAGACTGGATAGAGGAAGGTGGAGGCTAAAGGGAATACAAACACAAGCAGAGAACCTTCCAAAACACTGTGAAAAAGACCTTTGAGCTTTTACCTGGCAATTTAATTATACTCCTTTGAAATCAGAAAAAAAAAAAAAAAAGAAAAGAAAGAAAGAAGAGGAAAGAAGAAATCTCCTTGGCGTTCTTGGGAAGAAAATGAGTGTTTCTTTATAATTACTCTTAATAATTCTTTTCTCGTTTTCATAAGCATTTCTGGCACTTGAAGATGTAAGAAAAGGTGTTCCCAGGCCGGGCGCGGTGGCTCACGCCTGTAATCCCAGCACTCTGGGAGGCGGAGGCGGGCGGATCACCTGAGGTTGAAAGTTCGAGACCGTGGCCGGGCGCGGTGGCTCAAGCCTGTAATCCCAGCACTTTGGGAGGCCGAGACGGGCGGATCACGAGGTCAGGAGATCGAGACCATCCTGGCTAACCCGGTGAAACCCCGTCTCTACTAAAAAAATACAAAAAATTAGCCGGGCGAGTTGGCGGCGCCTGTAGTCCCAGCTACTCGGGAGGCTGAGGCAGGAGAATGGCCTGAACCCCGGAGGCGGAGCTTGCAGTGAGCTGAGATCCGGCCACTGCACTCCAGCCTGGGCGACAGAGCCAGACTCCGTCTCAAAAAAAAAAAAAAGAAAAAAAAAAAAAAAGAAAGTTCGAGACCAACCTGACCAACATGGAGAACGCCTGTCTCTACTAAAAATACAAAATTAGCCGGACGTGGTGACACATGTCTGTAATCCCAGCTACTCGGGAGGTTGAGGCATGAGAATAGCTTGAACCTGGGGGGCGGAGGTTGCAGTGCGCTGAGATCATGCCATTACACTCCAGCCTGGGCGACAAGAGCAAGACTCCATCTCAAAAAAAAAAAAAAAAAGGAGAGAGAGAGAGAAAAGGTATTCCTATAGAGTCAAATACTAAGAACCGAGATTATTTCGGGTTTTGGATACTATTAAAGGACAATATTGATGAGGCCTTTGGAAAGAAAATATAGGGAAATAGAAACAAAGGACAGTAATCGATTTCCGTGCAAATGAATTCAAATCACAACACACTATATTATTACAATATTAAAATAATTATAAAGACTTCATATATATACTATTTAGCGAGGTGGGCAGATCACGAGGTCAGGAGTTTAAGACCAGCCTGGCCAACATGGCGAAACCCCGTCTCTACTAAAAATACAAAAAAAAATTAACCAGGTGTGGTGACGCATGCCTGTAATCCCAGCTACTCGGGAGGCTGAGGCAGGAGAATCACTGGAACCCGAGAGGCAGAGGCTGCAGTGAGCCAAGGTCATACCATTGCATTCCAGCCTGGGTGGCAGAGCAAGACTCCATCTCAAAAAAAAAAAAAAAAGCCTGGCACGGTGGCTCATGCCTGTAATTCCAGCACTTTGGGAGACCGAGACTAGCAGATCACGAGGTTAGGAGATTGAGACCATCCTGGCCAACATGGTGAAACCCGTCTCAACTAAAAATACAAAAAGTAGCCAGGTGTGGTGGCAGGCGCCTGTAATCCCAGCTACTCAGGAGGCTGAGGCAGGAGAATCGTTTGAACCAGAGAGTCGGAGGTTGCAGTGAGCTGAGATCCAAATGCTGCACTCCAGCCTGGCAACAGAGCGACACTCCATCTCAAAAAAAAAAAAAAGAAAAAAGGAAAAGAAAGTTAAAAAAGGAATTTTAAGATTTAGCTAGGTTTGATTAATTTCTACAAGTATATGTCAAATCAAAGCTTATGTTTATATTAATCATTTCTGTGTTGTATTCGGTTGAAGTGTAGGCAAGTTGATTAATGTAAATAGTCATGCTGTTATAAGTACCTCTACAATTTGTTTTGTATAATTTACTTTTTTTTTTTTTTTTTTTTTTTTGAGACAGAGTTTCGCTTGTCACCCAGGCTGGAGTGCAGTGGTGCGATCTCGGCTCACTGCAGGCTCCGCCTCCCGGGTTCACACCATTCTCCTGCCTCAGCCTCCCAAGTAGCTGGGACTACAGGCACCTGCCACCATGCCCGGCTAATTTTTTGTATTTTTAGTAGAGATGGGGTTTCACCGTGTTACCCAGGATGGTCTCAATCTCCTGACCTTGTGATCCGCCCACCTCGGCCTCCCAAAGTGCTGGGATTACAGGTGTGAGCACCACGCCCAGCCTTTGTATAATTTAAATTTCACTTGGTATATGAAATAAGCTATTTAGGCCAGGTACAGTGGCTCACACCTGTAATCCCAGCACTTTGGGAGGCCAAGGTGGGCGGATCACCTAAGGTCAGGAGTTTGAGACCAGCCTGGCCAACATGGTGAAACCCCATCTCTACTAAAAATACAAAAAGCCAGGCGTGGTGGTGGGCACCTATAATCCCAGCTACACAGGAGACTGAGGCAGGAGAATCCCTTGAACCTGGGAGGCGGAGGTTGCAGTGAACCAAGATTGCACCATTGCACTCCAGCCTGGGCAACAAGAGCGAAACGCCTTCTCAAAAAAAAAAAAAAAATAGTACTAACAAATCAGGGACAAGTTACCCAGATTTTTGTTGTCTGCTGAATTTTGGATGTTTTCAGGAAGTTTTCCTTTCTCCAAACTACATGTACTTTTCCCAAGAATAATCTAACTGGTTATTGTGGCTTTATTGGCAAAATGTTCCATTTCGAGATCTAAATCTGTTCACCTAATCTGGAGAATTTCATCTTCTGATAACTGGACAGCTATTTATTGTTAATTGCAATAAAGTGAATTGAGTAAGCATAATTATTAAATAAATGGCAAAATACCAGACTAGTCTCTGACTCATTGTATCTAAGTATACATCCAGGCTATTTTTTCTTTTTCTTTTTCTTTTTTCTTTTTTCTTTCTTTCTTTCTTTTTTTTTTTTTTTGATATGGGGTCTTGCTCTGTCACCCAAGCTGGAGTGCAGTGGCATGATCTTGGCTCACTGCAACCTCTGCCTCCTGGGTTCAAGCAATTCTCCTGCCTCAGCCTCCTGAGTAGCTGGGATTACAGGTGCCCATCACCACACCTGGCTACTTTTTGTATTTTTAGTTGAGACAGGGTTTCACCATGTTGGCCAGGATGGTCTCAATCACCTAACTTTGTGATCCTCCTGCCTTGGCCTCCCAAAGTTCTGGGATGACAGGCACAAGCCACCGCGTCCACCTTTTTTTTTGTTTTTTTAAGATGGAGTTTCAATCTTGTCACCCAGGCTGGAGTATAATGGCGTGTTCTCAGCTCATCGCAACCTCCATCTCCTGGGTTCAAGCAATTCTCCTGTCTCAGCCTCCCGAGTAGCTGTGATTATAGGTGCCCGCCACCTCGCCCAGCTAATTTTTGTATTTTTAGTGGAGATGGGGTTTCACCACATTGGCCAGGCTGGTCTCGAACTCCTGACCTCAGGTGATCCACCCGCCTCAGCTTCCCAAAGTGCTGGGATTATAGGCGTGAGCCACTGCGCCGGCCGGTATTGTTTATTTTAATACCTCTTTAACACCTTCTCAATTTGTCATTCACTGCTCAAAATTACTCATTTTATGTTTTAATTGTGAATCTTTTGTAGTTCTAGTGCCATATTTAAGCACATTTATTAATATATTCAGGCTGGGTGCAGTGGCTCATGCCTGTTTTCCCAGCACTTTGGGAGGCCAAGGTGGGTGGATCCCTTAAGGTCGGGAGTTTGAGACCAGCCTGGGCAACCTGGTGAAAACCTGTCTCTACTGAAAATACAAAAATTAGCTGGACATGGTGGCATGCACCTGTAATCCCAGCTACTTGGGAGACTGAGGCAGGAGAATCACTTGAATCTGGGAGGCGGAGATTGTGGTGAGCCGAGATCACGCCATTGCACTCCAGCCTCGGCAACAAGAGCAAAACTCCGTCTAAAAAATATATATATATATATATACACACACACACACACACACACACACACACACACATATATAAATATATAAAATAGACTACCACTTCTAAAAGTTTTTGTCATCCCATGAGTAATAGATGAGTAGAAAACAAAAGTCCTTGGCCAGGCGCGGTGGCTCAAGCCTGTAATCCCAGCACTTTGGGAGGCCAAGACGGGCGGATCACGAGGTCAGGAGATCGAGACCATCCTGGCTAACACGGTGAAACCCCGTCTCTACTAAGAAAAAAATACAAAAAACCAGCCGGGCGAGGTGGCGGGCGCCTGTAGTCCCAGCTACTCAGGAGGCTGAGGCAGGAGAATGGCGTGAACCCGGGAGGCGGAGCTTGCAGTGAGCTGAGATCCGGCCACTGCACTCCAGCCTGAGTGACAGAGCGAGACTCCGTCGCAAAAAAAAAAAAAAAAAAGAAAAAAAAAGTCCTTTATATAGAATGAAGAGTAAAAGTCTTTAACCACTACATAGCAAATCTCTCTCTATTCTAGATCTTCTTTGTTAATAGTTTTATATTTATGCTACTTGTTCATTAATTTTTCTCACATATCCCAAAGAACCTGGGTTCATAGGATATACACCACAGAGTGGGGGATAATATTTAGTTGGTTTAAGTTTATAACAATAGTTTGCATTTGTACAAAGTTCACCTTAATATATATATAAATGTGTATGTATAATTTCTACCATGTCATTATATCTGTCATTAAAAATTAACTTTTTTTTTAGACAGAGCCTCACTCTGTTGCCCAAGCTGGAGTGCTATGGTGTGATCTTGGCTCACTGCAACCTCTGCCTCCTGGGTTCAAGCGATTCTCCTGCCTCGGCCTCCCAAGTAGCTGGGATTACAGGCGCATGCCACCAGACCCAGCTAATTTTTGTATTTTTAGTAGAGACGGGGGTTTCCCCAGGTTGGCCAGGCTGGTCTGGAACCCCTGACCTCAAGTGATCTGCCACCTCAGTCTCCCAAAGTGCTAGGATTAACAGGCGTGAGCCACCACGCCCAGCCAACTTTTTTTTTTTTTTTTTTTTTGAGACGGAGTCTCGCTCTGTCGCCCAGGCTGGAGTGCAGTGGCCGGATCTCAGCTCACTGCAAGCTCTGCCTCCCGGGTTCCCGCCATTCTCCTGCCTCAGCCTCCCGTTTTTTTTTTTTTTTTTTGAGACAGAGTCTCGCTTAGTCGCCCAGGCTGGAGTGCAGTGGCGCCATCTCGGCTCACTGCAAGCTCCGCCTCCCGGGTTCACGCCATTCTCCTGCCTCAGCCTCCCGAGTAGCTGGGACTACAGGCGCCCACCACCTCGCCCGGCTAATTTTTTGCATTTTTAGTAGAGAAGGGGTTTCACCGTGTTAGCCAGGATGGTCTCGATCTCCTGACCTCGTGATCCGCCCGTCTCGGCCTCCCAAAGTGCTGGGATTACAGGCGTGAGCCACCGCGCCCGGCCCTTTTTTTTCTTTTGACATTGAGTCTCACTCTGTCACCCAGGATGGAGTGCAGTGTCAGGATCTTGGCTCACTGCAACCTCCTCCTCCCAGGTTCAAGCAATTCTCATGTCTCAGCCTCCTGAGTAGCTGGGATTACAGGCATACACCACTACGCCCAGCTAATTTTTGTATTTTTAGTAGACATGGGTTTTTGCCGTGTTGGTCAGCCTGGTCTCAAACTCCTGACCTCAAGTGATCTGCCGACCTCAGCCTCCCAAAGTGCTAGGATTAGAGGCGTGAGCCACCACACCCAGCCTAAAAATTAGCTTTGTCTCCAAAAGCAAAACTTCTAACCCTTTACCATGAAAAAAAGCCCTTTTTCATATCTTTTTCCACTTTAAATTCTTTTGTAAAATATAAAGCACTGTATAATAAGCACTTAAACATAATGTTTAGTTAATTAATATGTAGATGCTTATTAAGTGATATCTATTACAATTAAACGCAAGGCTGGGTGCAGTGGCTCACACTTGTAATCCCAGCACTTTGGGAGGCCGAGGCAGGTAGATCACCTGAAGTTAGGCGTTCGAGACCAACATGGTGAAACCCCGTCTCTACTAAAAATACAAAATTAGCTGGATGTGGTGGTGCATGCCTGTAATCCCAGTTACTCAGGAGGCTGAGGCAGGAGAATCATTTGAACCCAGGAGGTGGAGGTTGCAGTGAGCTGAGATCTTGCCATTGCACTCCAGCCTGGGCAACAAGAGTGAAATTCCGTCTCAACAACAACAACGTAATGCAGCAAATTAGCCAAATGTAGGATGTTTCCAATTTGCCGCTATTATGAATAAAGTTGTTATGAACATTCTTACACACGTCTTTTTGTGGACATAAGAATGTTTTGCACTAAATGTCTCTACATGGAGCACTATTGGAATGTTAGATAGGATATTCTTCATAACGTTTCATGGAGATTAACCTCTACCCATTCAATCCCCTTTGTCATTTTGACAATCTTCAAAAAAGCCTCCACACATTTCCCAGCCCCCTGAGAATGGCAATATCACTTTGGACTGAGAGCTACTGCTTTAAATAATAGCCTACCTTGATTTCAGGAACACATTTGACCTAATGTCTCATATTGCTATGGATAAGATGGACAAGGTATGCTGGAAGAACAGAAAGGAGGTCAATGGGGCTGGAGTTTGGTGATTGAGAGAGGACAGGTGTGAGCTTACACAATACCTTAAGGGATGGTTAGGAGTTTGAGTGTTATTTATTTATTTATTTTTTAATGTAGTTGGAGGTCTTCCCATCTTGCTCTGGTTGGTCTTGAACTTCCAGAATCAAGTAATCCTCCCACATCTGCCTCCCAAAGTGCAGGCTTACAGGTGTGAGCCACCGCACCTAGCCAACTCAGCATATTTGTAAGATTTATGTCAATTAGTGTGGAACACTGATAGAATATAGCAATAATTATAACTGCCACTCATGGAGCATATATTAAGTGCCAGGCATTGGGCACCAAGCATTGTTGACAGGTGCTTTATTTTCACCAGGTTTTTCTTGTTTTGTTTTGTTTTGTTTTTGAGACGGAGTCTCACTCTGTCACCCAGGCTGGAGTGCAGTAGTGTGATCTCGGCTCACTGCAACCTCTGCCTCTCAGGTTCAAGCAATTCTCCTGCTTCAGCCTCCCAAGTAGCTGGGACTACAGCCACATGCCACCACACTTGGATAATTTTTTTATTTTTAGGAGAGATGGGTTTCACCATGTTGGCTAAGCTGGTCTCAAACTCTTGACCTCAGGTGATCCGCCTGCCTTGGCCTCCCAAAGTGCTGGGATTACAGATGTGAGCCACCGCACCCTGCCTTTCACCAGGTTTTGTGTGCTTACTAGGTACTAGACTTTTCAGTAAATATTAAGCACCTACTATGTGCTTCTACCAAGTGCTTATGAACAAGTGTGCAGCGCCTATTTCTGTGGCAGCCTTTTGCCTGCATCTTATTTAAATGTGAAAGCAAGGGGGTGAATCTCCAAGCTCTGACCTGGGTGGAGGCACGGGCCCTAGCAAAGGGTGCACACCCGAGTAGGGATGGGACAGGGAAGGTGGCGTCCTCTTCTTTTGGTGTGCTGTGACCCCAAATGGCCAGAGGGAGAATGAGTGGGGTGGAGGGGGGCTCAGGCTAAGGGCAAGATGGAGCGAAGGGCAAGATGGAGGACCAGGCCACCTGGGCGCGGGAGGCCGCTGAATGGTCTGAATGTTAGTTTAATTCTTGAGACAAGAGTCTTGCTCTGTTGCACAGGCTGGAGTGCAGTGGCATGATCTCAGCTCACTGCAACCTCCACCTTCCAGGTTCAAGCAATTCTCCTGCCTCAGCCTCCAGAGTAGCTGGGATTATAGGCACATGCCATCACATCTGGCTACTCTTTGTATTTTTAGTAGAGATGGGGTTTCACCATGTTGGCCAGGCTGGTTTCAAACTCCTGACCTCAGGTGATCTGCCCACTTTGTCCTCCCAAAATGCTGAGATTACAGGCGTGAGCCACCTCACCCGGCTAATAAATAATTTTAAAAGTGACTATTGTAGAGCAAGACTCTGTCTAGAAAAAAAGTAAAATGTGATAGAAGACATAAGGATAAGATTGTTGTGGACAGTATTTGCATCAGAGAGGCTTCAAAGAAGCTGGGTGTCCGAAGGAGGAGAGGCAAGGAATAGTTTGGAAATGGCAAGTAGAAAACCTACTATACTCCCTGGCCCTTAGGAGGCTGAAATGTCAGGGGAAAAGTAAAGCAGCTTGTCCCTCAGAGAGCTGCTCAGGAGATGGCGTGCTCAGGGACAGCCAGGTTCATTTATTGCCAAGTGGTGAAGGGAACATTCAAAGAAGAGGATGAGGCTACAAAGACGTTTGATGGCGACAGATCTGGAGTTGCCAAGGCACAGCAGAAGAATTTGGGAAGGGGAGGGAGAGGGGCTTGATCAGATTAGCAGTGGACTCAGGGTACTGGGATCGTATCCAGTGTTGATGATCTATCCATGTTGGATGATCTAGAAAGCTTGTTCTTCTAGTGACTGAGGCACACATAAGCCACACATATAAGGCACGATGAGAAATCAGCCTAAACTGAACTGTGAATAGTTAGTCCAAAGGTTAGGGATGACTAACCATCAGGATGACTGTTCTTCCCCACAAAGCAGTGGTGGTGGCAGCCATCATAGGGAGGGCCAGAAGTGCTCTCTCTGGGAGCATATGGTACGGCAGGGACTATGGGGTGACTGATCTTAGCTTAATAACAACCTGAATGGTTGAGTCATGACCACTAATAAGTATTTACTGGGCATTTACTTTGTGTAAGACTTAACCACCCAACACTATAAAAAGCATACAGCCTGTAACCCCAGTCCTTTGAGAGGCCAAAATGGGCAGATCACCTGAAGTCAGGAGTTCGAGACCAGCCTGGCCAACATGGTGAAACCCTGTCTCTACTAAAAATATAAAAATTAGCCTGGCATGGTGGTGCGTGCCTGTAATCCCAGCTACTCGGGAGGCTGAGGCAGGAGAATCGTTTGAACCCAGGAGGCAGAGGCTGCAGTGAGCCGAGATCACACCACTGCACCCCAGCCTGGGTGACAGAGCAAGACCCTGTCTCACAAAAAAAAAAAAAAAAAAAAAAAAGCATACAGCATTCTTATAGCCAGCTGAGAGAGGGAACAATTGGTTCCAGATATTATGTTCTGGCCTAGCTAGAAGGAAATAGAGTGTGGCTAACAGGATGGACCTTAACCTTTGCCTTATCCTATCAGAGAGGGGTGAGGTCTTTATGATGGGTCATTTAGAGGGTGTGCAACAGCCCCGGTGAAACTTGAGAGTTTTTTTCAGACATGGTGGTTCTCATGTTTAAGGACACCTATGAACCAACCAGGTATATATATGCAATTATAAGGAACTTCCCTCTTCTGATAACCAGACTGGGTCAAATGAGGCTGTCACTGTGGGTTCTCATGGAGCTGGTTAAGAACTCATGCATTGGCTTCTCACAAGGCATAATAAGGAAACAAACAAGGAAAAATACACAGATTCCTCTCCTTTCTGGAATTATCTGTATGTTCTGACTCCTGAGATATTCATGGAAAATCAAGGTGTGTAGTAAGAATGAACTAAACGGGCCTGGCGCGGTGGCTCACGCTTGTAATCCCAGCACTTTGGGAGGCCGAGACGGGTGGATCACTTGAGGTCAGGAGTTCAAGACCAGCCTGGCCAACATGGTGAAACCCCATCTCTACTAAAAATACAAAAAAAAAAAAAAAAATTAGCTGGACTTAGCAGTGCGTGCCTGTAATCCCAGGTACTTGGGATGCTAGGCAGGAGAATCGTTTGAACCCAGTAGGCAGAGGTTGCAGTGAGCTGAGATTGCACCACTGTACTCCAGCCTGGGTGATGGAGCCAGACTCCACCTCAAAAAAAAAAAAAAAAATGAACTAAAGGTCACAAACTTAATTTTATTTGTACTACTCAGGATGAGCGAGTTGTCAAGTGTCATAGTCTGGCTGAGCCATACATAACACATCACTATATACAAAACTGACTCAGAATACCCAGTTTGATAAGGCTCCTACGACATCTGTCACCCCATTGATCGCCAGGGTTGATTCAGCTGATCTGACTGGATAGGCAGGTGTCCCCTTCCTCTCTCATCACTCCATGAGCGTCCCTCCTAAAGCTGCATGCTAGGTCAAAGAGGACGACCAGCCCCGATAGAGGAGGACTGGTCTTCAGTCAAGAGTATACAAATAGCTGTGCTCCGCAGCTAGAACAAGCTCTCAAGTTCCAGAAGGAAGTGAAAGAAAAAGGAAACCAAGAATGTGGATAGAGTAGTGGGGGAGGGAAGATATGTTGTGTCTGTTGGTTGGTTCCCTGTTTATAGAAAGAAGGTGAACTCCAGGAGTCTGTAGGGAAGTGCTGTGAACAGATAAAGCCAAACTATGCCTGTGTCCTTATCTATAGCTGCATAATCCCATTGGTGAGTGATCTCCATTCCATGGACTCTCTGCTGTCTCATACAAAGCATTTTGACTTAAGGATAGAAGCAAAGTGCCATGTCCTCTAAGCCACGATGCTTCCTAATCCTTCACCACTCTGAGATTTTCTTGGAGCTATTTATAGCTAATTTTCCTGGGGTGACTTTTTGACCAAAGAGGAGATGGAAACTTGGTTCTTAACAGTGCTCCAACTGTGTGATTCAACTTGGCTGTATTCCAGCAAGTTCTGTGAGTTGTTAATGGAGGTAAGTGGGATGGGGAGTCAAAGGATGCTAACTGTAGATTTGCTTTTTCTCTTTTTTTTAAATTTGTTTGCTTTTAGAGACAGAGTCTTGCTCTGTTGCCGAGCCTAGAGTGTAGTGGCATAATCATGGTTCGTTGAAGCCTCAAACTCCTGGGCTCAAACAATCCTCCCACCTCAGCCTCTCAAGTAGCTGGAACTACAGGTATGCACCAGGCCTGGCTACTTAAAAAAATTTTTTTTTGTAGAGACAGGGGTCTTGCTATGTTCCTCAGGCTGGTCTCAACTCCTGTCCTCAAGCAATCCTCTGACCTCAGCCTCCCAAAGTGCTGGTATTTCTGTTGTAAGCCACCATGCCCAGCCCAGAAGATTTTTTTTTTTTTTTTTTTTTTTTTTGAGACGGAGTCTCACTGTGTCTCCCAGGCTGGAGTGCAGTGGCGCGATCTCGGCTCACTGCAAGCTCCGCCCCCCGGGTTCACGCCATTCTCCCGCCTCAGCCTCCCAAGTAGCTGGGACTACAGGCTCCCGCTACCGCGCCCGGCTAGTTTTTTGTATTTTTAGTAGAGACGGGGTTTCACCATGTTAGCCAGGATAGCAGAAGATTTTCTTTCTTTCTTTCTTTTTTTTTTTTTTTGAGATGGAGTTTTGCTCTTGTTGTCTAGGCTGGAAGGCAATGGTGAGATCTCTACTCACTGCAACTTCCGCCTCCAGGGTTCAAGCAATTCTCCTGCCTCAGCCTCCCCAGTAGCTGGGATTACAGGTGTGCACCACCATGCCCGGCTAATTTTGTATTTTTAGCAGAGACGGGGTTTCTCCATGTTGGTCAGGCTGGTCTTGAACTCCTGAGCTCAGGTGATCTGCCCACCTCAGCCTCCCGAAGTGCTGGGATTACAGGCGTGAGTCACAGTGCCCAGCCTGGATTTGCTTTCTATAGGACTTTATATTGTCATCCTTACCGCCACTATTTTAACAAGCTGCTAGTTTACCTAATAAATCCTGCATGAAATAGAAATGTGGTCATTATTGGCTAGGTGCAGTGGCTCACACCTGTAATCCCAGCACTTTGGGAGGTGAGGCGGGTGGATCACAAGGTCAGGAGTTCGAGACCAGCCTGGCCAACATGGTGAAACCTCATCTGTACCAAAAATACAAAAAATAGCCAGGTGTGGTGATGTGCGCCTGTAATTCCAGCTACTGGGGAGGCTGAGGCAGGAGAATTGCTTGAACCCGGGAGGCAGAGGTTGCAGTGAGCTGAGATCATGCCACTGTACTCCAGCCTGGGCGACAGAGCAAGACTCTGTCTTGGGGGTGGGGGAAAAGAATAAGTTTGAGACCAGCCTGGCCAACATGGTAAAACACTGTCCCTACTAAAAATACAAAAATTAACCAGGCGTCGGGGCGGGCAGCTGCAATCCCAGCTACTTGGGAGGCTGAGGCAGGAAAACCACTTGAACCCAGGAGGCAGAGGCTGCAGTGAGCCAAGATCACACCACTGCGCTCCAGATCCTATTGTTGGTTTTGGTGAATGGTGGCCATAAAGCTTGATCCTAGGTCTGTGGGACTCTAAAACCTACACCCTTTTAGTACACCACATAGCCTTGGTGCTGTCAACCTTGAAGTTTACCTCTCAGGAGTCAAAACTTAGAGAAATATTTATTTGAGTATCAGATAAGCCTTGGTACTTAATAACTTCTAGTCGATTCCAAAAGGAGCTTGTAGTTAGCTGCTCATCCTTACAGAGGGCATTCATTCTTTGAAATGTGTGGCGGACTTCCTCTCCGAATGGCTATAAAATATTTTGTACTTTGCTTATGTCTTGTAAAAACGCCCATTAGAATGAAAGTAATAAACCAGCCAAGCCCTGGTAACTATAGGAACCTTCCCTGTCTGCTTCCTGTTGGAGGCTGCCAAAGGACAGAGGCCTCTGACTCATGGCTGTGACCTCTCCACTCACTTTGGTTCCTGCTGACTTCTGAATCCCACCCATCACGCTACCAAGCGATTTCTAGGACAGCACGCTGCAATTATGTACATGAGGCCCTTATCACGTAACCCAGGCAGAGGTGTGTTTGTGTACAGATCACTCAGAATTCAGAGCTCTGTCGGTTGTGAATCCAGGGCCACACCACTGCAACCCATTCCCACAGGATTCTTGAGGGTAATTCTAGGTGAGAACTGGAGTTAATAAAGCCATCTGGTTACCCCAGAAATTGTTTCTCTCTGCTCCCCTGTTGTGGTTCTCATTGCAATTGCAATTAGATAATTGAGATCTGCAAGTATTTCTGAAAGTAGAGCAGTCAGCAGAGCGCAGTGGCTCCCAGTCGCCACTCAGCGCTGTGAGTGTAGCCTTGGATGAGTCATTTGTCCCCCAAAGCCAGATGGGAATTCACTCTCATGTGGTTCTGGCTTGGTTTGTGAAGACTATGCTACAGATAAACTCTGGTTGTGTCGAGACGCCCTCTAGGTGTTCCTCTGCCCCATCTCACAGGTGCCCAGCCCAGTGGACTCATCTGTTCGCTGGCCTCACTGAGGAGTCTGCCTCATCAGCATCCCCACAGTGAGGCCCCAGTTTCTCTAGCTCTGTCCCTGGATACAATCCTAGACCTGAACTGTCTGCTAGGAAACTGTTAGAGAGACAACGTGCTAGTGAGTTACATCTCGAAGGTTAGATATTTGGATTCTAATAAAGGCCTTCTGGAGACAAAGTTTGTGTTTCTTTGGTTTTGTTTTGTTTTGTTCTTTGTGTGTTTTTGTTGTTGTTGTTGTTGCTGTTGTTTTTTGTTTTGAGACAAGGTCTTGCTTCATCACCCAGGCTGGAATACATTGGTACGATCTTGGCTCACTGCAACCTCCACCTATTGGGTTCAAGTGATTTTCGTGCCTCAGCCTCCCGAGTAGCTGGGACTAGAGGCATGCACCACCACATCTGGCTGATTTTTGTATTTTTAGTAGAGACGGAGTTTCGCCATGTTGGCCAGGTTGGTCTTGAATTCCTGGCCCCAAGTGATCTGCCTGCCTCAGCATCCCAAAATATTGGGATTACAGGCGTGAGCCACTGCACCCGGCCACATTTGTTTTTGAGACAAAGTCTCACTCTCTTGCCCAGGCTGGAGTCCGGTGGTACACTTACAGCTCACTACAGCTTCAGCCTCTTGGGCTCAAGCAATCCTCCCACCTCAGCCTCCCAGGTAACTGGTGTGAAACACCATGCCTGGCTAATTTTTTATTTTTTGTAGAGACAGGGGTCTCACTATGCTGCCCAGGCTGGTCTCAAACTCCTAGGCTCAAGTGATCCTCCCACCTTGACCTCTCGAAATGCTGGGATTACAAGTGTGAGCCACCACATCTGGCCTAGAGACAATATTTTATTTTATTTTATTTTATTTATTTATTTATTTTTTTTTGAGACAGAGTCTCGCTCTGTCGCTCAGGCTGGGGTGCAGTGGCCGGACCTCAGCTCACTGCAAGCTCCGCCTCCCGGGTTTAGGCCATTCTCCTGCCTCAGCCTCCCGAGTAGCTGGGACTACAGGCGCCCGCCACCTCGCCTGGCTAGTTTTTTGTATTTTTTAGTAGAGACGGGGTTTCACCGTGTTAGCCAGGATGGTCTCGATCTCCTGACCTCGTGATCCGCCCGTCTCGGCCTCCCAAAGTGCTGGGATTACAGGCTTGAGCCACCGTGCCCGGCCGAGACAATATTTTATCTAAAAAAAGCAAGTGAAGCCTGGGCAACATGGTGGAACCCCATCTCTACAAAAAAATACAAAAATCAGCCAAGAGCGGTGGCTCATGCCTGTAATCCCAGCATTTTGGGAGGCTGAGGTGGGCAAATCACCTGAGGTCGAGAGTTTAAGACCAGCCTGACCAACATTGAGAAACCCCATCTCTACTAAAAATACAAAATTAGCTGGGCATGGTGGCACATGCCTGTAATTCCAGCTGCTAGGGTGGCTGACGCAGGAGAATCGCTTGAAACCAGGAGATGGAGGTTGCAGTGAGCCAAGATCACGCCATTGCACTCCAGCCTGGGCAATAAGAGCAAAACTCCATCTCAAAAAAAAAAAAAAAAAAAAAAAACACATCCAGGCGTGGTGGCTAATGTGGTGGTGCCTATGGTCCCAGCTACTCAGGAGGCTGAAGTAGGAGGATCTCTTGAGCCTAGGAGGTGGAGGCCACCGTGAACCGTAATCACACCACTGCACTCCAGCCTGGTCAAGAGAGCAAGACCCTGTCTCAAAAAAATAAATACATGGCCAGGCGTAGTGGCTCACACCTGTAATCCCAGCACTTTGGGAGGCTGAGGTGGGCAACCACCTGAGGTCAGGAGTTCGAGACCAGCCTGGCCAACATGGTGAAACCCCATCTCTACTAAAAATACAAAAAAATTAGCCAGGCGTGGTGGCAGAAGCCTGTAATCCCAGCTACTCGGGAGGCTGAAGCAGAAGAATTGCTTGAACCTGGGAGGCAGAGGTTGCAGTGAGCTGAGATCATGCCACTGCACTCCAGCTTGGGCAACAAGAATGAGATTCTGTCTCAAAAAAAGAATAAATAAATAATAAATAAATAAATACATAAGTAAATAAAAATAAAAGAAGTAAGCAATAGTGAGGAATCTAAGGCACAGAAGCATGTCTTTGAGAGACATATTTCAGGCATCAGGACCTTTTAGGACCTTTCTAATCACTGTACTGAAGCACAGGCTGGTATGGTATTAATTTGTAACTTATTTACTTTTTTTTTTAGTCAGAGTCATGCCCAGGCTGGAAGTGCAACGGCACAATCATGGCTCACTGCCACCTCAACCTCTCAGGCTTAACCAATCCTCCCACCTCAGCCTCCTGAGTAGCTGGGACTACAGGCAAGCGCTACCACACCGAGCTAATTTTTGTATTTTTTATGGAAATGTGGTTCTGTCATGTTGTCCAGGCTGATCTCAAACTTCTGAGCACAAGCGATCCTCCTGCCTCAGCCTCCCACAGTGCTGGGATGACAGGCATGAGCCACTGTGCCAAGCCAGATCCTGTTCTTGAGGAGCTTCCATCCCAGTTGGGAGGGATCAGACATACACATAAAGTTAAAAAATAAATAACTACATATCAATATCAGGCAATAGTACCAGAGTGCAGCATTGAGCTTTTCAGAAGAAAGAGACATCATGGTTCCCAAAAGTATCATGAGGGTACCGTGGGGGCCCATGGGGTTGAGGGAGTCCATAAAAACATCCAAAAGTGTTGGAGGGAAAGTTCATTGCCCTCCTTTCAGAGCTCCCAAATTCAAGTCTGGATACTGATCTTTTCCTGAACACCAAAGAGAACGATTATTATTTGAAAGCATTCATGGCAGACCAATGAGTAAACATTTCAGCTGAGAGAGAACTTTGGCTAATAATTAAGCATTATTTTTTCTGTACTTTAGATTCCCATGCAAGTCTATTTTTAGCAACTTGTAATAATTTGACATTAAACTACAACATTTCAGTAATTTGTGATGTAATAGCTAACATGTATGCATTAACTCACTTAATGCTCTTGCCAATTCTAAAGTTTATGTCAAAACTTTAAATGTTTATTGCTGCATTAAACTATAGCACTTAATAACTTCTGATTGATTCCAAAAGAAGTTTGTAATTGAGGGCTCGTCTTTTTTGTTTTTGCTTTTTTTTAAATGAGACAGAGTGTCTCTCTGCACCTAGGTTGGAGTGCAATAGCGTTATCTTGGCTCACTGCAACCTCTGCCTCCCGGGTTCAAGTGATTCTAGTGCCTCAGCCTCCTGAGTAGCTGGGACTACAGGTGCACGCCACTATGCCTGACTGCTTTTTGCATTTTTAGTAGAGACAGGTTTCTACCATGTTGGCCAGACTGGTCTGGAACTCCTGGCCTCAAGTGATCCTCCCACCTTAGCCTCCCAAAGTGCTGGGATTAGAGGTGTGAGTCAAGGGCTCATCTTTATAATTCATTCAATGGTTTGGGAAAAAAATGATTTTTAAAAAAATGCATTGCCAGGCGCTGTGGCTCACATCTGTAATCCCAGCACTTTGGGAGGCCGAGGTGGATGGATCACGAGGTCAGGAGATCGAGACCATCCTGGCTAACATGGTGAAATGCTGTCTCTACTAAAAATAAAAAACTTAAAAAAAAATTAGCCGGGCGTGGTGGCAGATGCCTGTAGTCCCAGCTACTCGGGAGGCTAAGGCAGGAGAATGGCGTGAATCCAGGAGGCGGAGCTTGCAGTGAGCTGAGATCACACCATTGTACTCCAGCTTGGGTGACAGAGAGACTCTGTGTCAAAAAAAAAAAGAAAAAAAAAAATGCATTAAAGTTCTGATCTCATGCTGTGCCCTGAGATTAAGTTCCTATGAATTGAAGAACTACTGCAAATAATAACATCATTAAAAAATCTAGAGGGTCCACAGTGGCTCATACCTATAATCCTAGAACTTTGGGAGGCTGAGGTGGGAGGCCTTGGATCACTTGAGCCCAGGAGTTCAAGACCAACCTGGGCAACATGGTGAGACCCTGTCTCTACAAAAGAAAAATAAATTTGCAAAAACTAAATGGGTGTGGTGGCACAAACCTGTAGCCTCAGCTACTTGGGAGGCTGAGGTGGGAGGATCTCCTTAACTTGGGAGATCGAGGCTGCAATGAGCCATGATTGTGCCATTGTACTTCAGCTTGGGTGATAGAGTGAGACACTGTCTCAAAAAAAAAAGTTGATTAAAAAAAATCACTAAGATGGCCGGGCGCGGTGGCTCAAGCCTGTAATCCCAGCACTTTGGGAGGCCGAGACGGGCGGATCACAAGGTCGGTAGATCAAGACCATCCTGGCTAACACGGTGAAACCCCGTCTCTACTAAAAAATACAAAAAACTAGCCGGGCGAGGTGGCGGGCGCCTGTAGTCCCAGCTACTCGGGAGGCTGAGGCAGGAGAATGGCGTGAATCCGGGAGGCGGAGCTTGCAGTGAGCTGAGATCCGGCCACTGCACTCCGGCCCAGGCGACAGAGCAAGACTACGTCTCAAAAAAAAAAAAAAAAAAAAGAAAATAGGAACCCGAAATTTGTGCAGGCAGATGGAGAGGTGGAGCAGTTCCAAGGGTTCTTAGCATCCAGCGTGTGGCTGCAGCAGAGGACTGCAGAAGTGGACAGCAGGTAACCACAAATCGGTTCCAAATCTGAGCAGCCAGGAGGTCAGGTTGGTTTGGCTGGATGCGTTGTCCACATGGATGTTGATGTCTTGTCTCTCCTGAATCAGTCAGGATTCGATCAGAGAAGCAGAGCCATTAGGAAGGATAGAGGATAAAGGACTTACAGAGGGATGATATAGAATCACTTCATTGTGGGAACTGGTGGAGAACAAGACGGCTGCCTCTGTATATAGTGTTTAGCCTAAAGTCGCTGTGGCCTCACTGGCATTGGAAAAGAAAGCTGGACTTGAATAAGAGTGAGGACACATGGAAACTCACGAGGACAACCGGAACCCAGGTCTGCTTCTCCCCACATTGAACCTACATGCTAGGAGTACTGACGAAGTTCTGACCGGGCTAGAGGAGCTGTGGTCCAGACACAGCCTCATGCCGGTGAACTAAGCATCACTGGAACAAGGCATGGGAGCTGCCTCAGTGCCTGCTGCCTGCACTTTATCTTCAGAGCAGTAAAAAAGAAAAAACCTGCTGTTTCCTACACCTTCCAAACACTGAAAATTTCTCTTGTAGCCAACACTAACCCAGAATATACAGGGACAGGAATTCTGGGAAATGTTCCAGCTCAGCTAAGTTGACACAGAAGAAAGCCACCGCACTTCTTCAACACCAAGCACAGTGCCTATGAACAGACCCTATACATAGGGCACTTAATAAATTGTGGGGGGTTTTCCATCAAAGGTACCTTTGTCTTGAAGGTCAAAACAAACTACGAATATCTGCAACAACACGGAAGAACCTCAGAGCGTTATGCTAAGTAATAAAAGCCATATACAAAAGAGTACATACTGTATTAGTCCATTGATACAGAATTCTAAAACAAGCAAAGCTAATCTGTGGTGACAGAAATCAGAACAATGTTGCCTGGGACAGGGACAGAGTTGGGAGTCCCCTCCCTTGGGAAAAGGCATGAGGAAATCTTTAGGAGGTGATGAAATGTTCTATATTTTGATAGAGGTGTGGGCTACACACGTGTATGCCTTTGTCAACACTCTCTGTACCTCTAAGAGCTGTGCATTTTATTGCATGTAAATTATTATTATTTTTATTTTTATTTGAGACTTGGGTTTCACTATGTTTCCCAGCCTGGACCCAAATTCCTGGCTTCAAACTATTCTCCAGCCTTGCCTCCCAAAGTGATAGGATTACAGGTGTGAGCCACTGTGTTCAGCCCACTGTAGTTAAATATCTCCATTACAAAAACAAACAAACAAAACAAAATTAAAGAAAAGTGGTGCCCTCAGAGCTAATTACAGATTAATTAAACAACCAAGAAAAACCTTACATCTGCCTAGCTGGCCATTTTTAAAACTGGCCTCATAATGAGTATTTTCGCTCTATAATTGGGAAAGCATCGCCAGGAGTCTCAGAAGAACCGGCAATACCAAGATTCCTCTCCATCAGCCACAAGAGAAATCAGAGAGAAACAGAAGCAGTTAGGAGACAAAGGTAAAACTCCTAATAAAAAGACAAGGCAAATAAACTCAACACTGAACTATAGAACTAGAATTTTTATTCCTTTTTTTTCCCAAAAATTTAAATTAACAGTCTGTTCAACAGAGATTTGGTTTCTAAACTGCATCTAGCTCTCACTGTACCCACGTGTGTGACAGAAAGAGAGAGAAAGAGTCACAAACATTCCAAACACTGGAAATCATCATAAATGGCAAGCTAGGGGAAGTAGTTTCACTGTACCCGGAAGAAATGGATTCCACAGCCATGCAGGGACCTGAATCTCTGTCCGGCTTTCACCTTGTCTTCTAGACTGGCCTCATTATCATGACATTTGGTTTTTTTTTTTTTTAAGAACATCAAAGAACAAAAGTTATCTCCCTTCTCACCACTGGCGGTTAGGTGATACCCATTTATCAGGGAGCATACTTTTCTATAATGAATTTATTTCAGCATAGGGACAGCAACTTAAGACATAAATGCTAAGATGGAGGCAGAAAGGAAAGAGGTTCGCCCGGAGATCCAAAGGAGAAGTGGGAGGGGACACTCTGAAAGGCAGGGAAGAACCCCGAAAGGACGGGCTGGGGGCTCAAGCTGGTTGTGAAAGCATTTCCCCTTTACGCTTTGCTCTCAGTGTGGCGGGCAGATTGGACGAGCAGGTGCCCTTAGAGGTCCTCACAGGCACCTTTGCTTACTTAGTCCTTTTACAACTTGGATTAATGTTTAACTTCCTTTGGGGAAAGATTAAAAAACAAAGGCAGAAACTCAGACCTCGGTAGCAGTGGCATCCTCACCCCAGGGCTAGACTCTACAGCTCCTGCTCTTTGTCCCCAAGTCTCCTCCCCTCTCCTTTGTCTCCAGGCCCCAGGGGAAGGCTAGAGATGATCACGTGACCGAGATGGGGCTGTGTTCCTGGCAGTCCCCTGGGCTTCCTGCAGGGACCTGGATTTCTAGTATTTCAGGCTGCTGTCCCGTTTTTTTTTTCATTTCCTTTTTGTTTTGTTGTTGATGGGACCACATGTCCACAACACTGGGATTCCCTCACCCTCAGAGTCTAGAATCCAATTTCTTGGATTTCAGTGTTTTTAAGGTCAGTGGAAACTTTTTTAAAAAGCAACATTAAGCTAATATATTCTTACTGCAGAAAAGGAGCTTTGTTCTATTTATCTCTAAAACTGATGCTCACTAGTAGTTCTCAGATGTGGAAAGATATGTGTATTATTTATTTATAGGAAATGCTGGCTGGGCGTGGTGGCTCACACCTGTAATCCCAGCACTTTGGGAGGCCGATGTGGGTGGATCAGTTTGAGACCAGCCTGGCCGACATGGCAAAACCCCGTCTCTAATAAAAATACAAAAATTAGCTGGGCGTGGTGGTGAGCACCTGTAATCCCAGCTACTCCGGAGGATGAGGCTGGAGAATCACTTAAACCCGGGAGGCGGAGGCTGCAGGGAGAATCACTTGAACCCGGGAGACGGAGGCTGCAGTGGGCCAAAATTGTGCCATTGCACTCCAGCCTGGGCGATGAGAGCGAAACTCTGTCTCAAAATATATATATATATATATATAGGAAATCCACTAGATTGAGGCGCTTGGAAAAACAATCCATCACTAAGGATCCTTCCCTTCCTTTTCTCCATTAATACCACCTTTGTAAAGATTCCCTCCGGTACCATTCCAAATAACTGAAGTGCAGATAATTATTTCCCAGAAAGTTGTTTTTACGCTGGTGAAATTCCATGGCAAACATTTTATTAACACTCTCCTCCCTTTCCTACCTGAGGTACTAAAACTTGGAGTCAGCCTGGGTAATATTTTACAGGAAAATGCTCTTCATCACTATACACCTGTGCTTACCATGGTACCTGGGGTATCTAGTAGGTGCCAGATAAATATATATGTACATATATATATATCTGGATATATATATGTTCAGATATATATATAGTTTAAAAAAAATTTTTTTTTATTTTTTATTTCCGAGACGGAGTCTTGCTTTGTCACGCAGGCTGGCATGCAGTGGTGTGATCTTGGCTCACTGCAACCTCCGCCTCCTGGTTCAAGCAATTCTCCCTCAGCCTCCCAAATAGCTGGGATTACAGGTGTGCACCACCATGCCCAGCTAAGTTTTGTGTTGTTAGTAGAGACAGGGTTTCACCATGATGGCCAGGCTGGTCTCAAACTCCCGACCTCAGGTGATTCGTCCACCTCAGCCTCCAAAAGTGCTGGGATTACAGGCATGAGCACTGCACCTGGCCACAGACAAATATTTACTGAAGGAATTAATGAAGAAGGGTCTGGGAGAAAAGAAGAAAGCGGAGATTTCTGAAATGGAATAATTTCCCCTAGAATTATCCAGAACTGACTGTGTAATAAAAGTACACCTTTTCCGGCCGGGCGCGGTGGCTCAAGCCTGTAATCCCAGCACTTTGGGAGGCCGAGGCGGGTGGATCACAAGGTCAGGAGATCGAGACCATCCTGGCTAACATGGTGAAACCCCGTCTCTACTAAAAATACAAAAAACTAGCCGGGCGAGGTGGCGGGCGCCTGTAGTCCCAGCTACTCCGGAGGCTGAGGCGGGAGAATGGCGTGAACCCGGGGGGCGGAGCTTGCAGTGAGCTGAGATCCGGCCACTGCACTCCAGCCTGGGAGACACAGTGAGACTCCGTCTCAAAAAAAAAAAAAAAAAAAAAAAGTACACCTTTTCCTTCTTTGCTTAGCTAAGTATTGGGGAAACATTTAAAATTATTAAAAATAGAGGGAGTTTTGGGAGCCTGAAAATTCTTTAGACCCCAAAACTGCTGGGATCCTAGACCTTAAGATTCCAAAGAAGAGATGCTCTTAGACTTGATCCTGCCTACTCACAGGCTCAGAGTGGACATGGCTACTGGCTTATCTTATGTCTAGAAGAATTAAGTGATTGCAGTATGCTCAGCTTAAAAAGTTGTCACGAACCTGGGGATGGAGTAGAGGGGGTTGGTGTTTAGAATATCCTAACCACCCCTTCCTGCTCTGGTCTAGAAGGAGGCCAGAAACATTTCATAAAATGTTGTACAAAGTATCCCTCCCAGAATCCTGGCTGTTCCAGGGAGGCTGTTCCAGGGAGGCAGTGCCGGCTGCTCAGTTGAGCATGGCCCTTTGGGTTCACATGGACCTAAGTCCAAATTCTATCTGTGTCCTGAGTTGTTCAGCCTGACAAAGAAAAGTAGACAAGGGGCCAGGTGCAGTGGCTCATGCCTGTAATCCCAGTTCTGTGGGAGGCCGAGGCAGGCTGATCACCTGAGGTTGGGAGTTTGAGACCAGCCTGACCAACAAGAAAGAAACCCCTTCTCTACTAAAAAACAAAATTAGCCGGGCGTGGTGGCGCATGCCTATAATTCCAGCTACTCGGGAGGCTGAGGCAGGAGAATCACTTGAACCTGGGAGGCGGAGGTTGCGGTGAGCCGAGATGGCACCATTGCACTCCAGCATGGGCAACAAGAGCGAAACTCTGTCTCGGGGGGAAAAAAAAAAAGAAAAAGAAAAAAGAAAAGTAGACACCATGAGGCCTGGTAAGTATTAAGCTGCAGAGAAAACTCAGATAATTAACTTAAGCGCAGGGGAGTTAGTTGAATGGAGAGCTGCCCCAGTGAAGACCAAAGGTGAGGGATGGTGGGTGATGTGGGTGGCAAAGCTGCATAAGGAAAAGGGATGGACAGTTCAGGCTTGTGGGTATTTGGGAGCTTGGCACAGCTGCTGGACCCCAAGTCTATTTGTTGAGGCTAATAGTACAATAATACAGTCCCAAGTTCACCATTTTTTTTTTTTTTGAGATGGAGTCTCGCTCTGTTGCCCAGGCTGGAGTGCAGTGGCGTGATCTCGGCTCACTGCCATCTATCTCCGCCTCCCGGGTTCAAGCGATTCTTCTGCCTCAGCCTCCCAAGTAGCTGGGACTACAGGTGTATGCCACCACGCCTGGCTAATTTTTGTGTTTTTAGAAGAGACAGGTTTCTCCATGTTGGACAGGCTGGTCTCGAACTCCTGACCTCGTGATCCACCCACCTCGACCTCCCAAAGTGCTGGGATTACAGGTGTGAGCCACCGCGCCCGGCCTCATCAAATTGTTTTTCTGCTGATTCTGACCTACTTTTCTGAAAGCAGTCACTCAGTCATTCTTTAGGAGCCCTGGCTGCTTGAAATCTTGTATCTTCCAGGCCCAGCACCCTGCAGCAAGCAAGTCCAAACCATGTGCTAAGGCTACTAAAAATTCATTTCTCAGACCTCAGCACTACTGATATTTGGGTCCAAATCATTGCTTCTTATATCTATTTATTTATTTATTTTGAGACAGTGTCTTGCTCTATTGCCCAGGCTAGAGTACAGTGGCACGATCTCGGCTCACTGCAATCTCCAACTCCCCGTTCAAGCAATTCTCCTGCCGCAGCCTCCAGAGTAGCTGGGATTACAGGTGCCTGCCACCACACCCGGCTAGTTTATTTGTATTTTTAGTAGAGATGGGGTTTCACCATGTTGTCCAGGCTGGTTTAGAACTCCTGACCTCAAGTGATCTGCCCTCCTCGGCTTCCCAAAGTGCTGGAATTACAGGCGTGAGCCTCCATGCCCAGCCAAAATCATTGTTTCTTATGGGGTGCTATCCTGCAGGGCAACATGGTAGGATGTTTTGCAATATCCCCGCCCTCTACCCACCAGATGCCTTGCAGGATCCTCCAATTATGACAATGCAAAATGCCGTAGACATCACCAAATATCACTGTATGCCAAATTTCCCCCAGTTGCAAACCACTGCATCATACAGTTTTCTCTCCATGAAATGCTTTGCACAGGGCTTCCATGATGATTGGAATTCATTAGTCTAGTCCCAGAGCAAAATCAAGAAACTCAGTATCGGCCTGGCGTGGTGGCTCATACCTGTAATCCAGGCACTTTGGGGGGCCGAGGCGGGTGGATCACGAGGTCGGGAGATCGAGACCATCCTGGCTAACATGGTGAAATCCCGTCTCTACTAAAAATACGAAAAATTAGTCAAGTGTGGTGGCGGGCGCCTGTAGTCCCAGCTACTCGGGCGGCTGAGGCAGGAGAATGGCGTGAACCCGGGAGGCGGAGCTTGCAGTGAGCCGAGATTGCGCCACTGCACTTCAGCCTAGGCAACTGAGCAAGACTCCCTTTCAAAAAAAAAAAAAAAAACCCGGTTGCGGTGGCTCATGGCTGTAATCCCAACACTTTGGGAGTCCGAGGCGGTCGGGTCACGAGGTCAGGAGATGGAGACCACCTTGGCTAACACGGTGAAACCCCGTCTCTACTAATAATACAAAACAAATTAGCCAGGCGAGGTGGCGGGCACCTGTGGTCCCAGCTACTTGGGAGGCTGAGGCAGGAGAATGACGTGAACCCGGGAGGCGGAGCTTGCAGTGAGCCGAGATTGCGCCACTGCACTCCAGCCTGGGCCACAGAGCAAGACTACGTCTTAAAAAAAAAAAAAGAAAAGAAACTCAGTATCACTTTATGTTGAGTTTATAACAGTGCTTCTTCCCAATTCTACCTTCGACATAGGTAAGTAGATTCCTCCTCAGGGCCCCAGACCTTACGGAGTCGTGCTCTAGGCTTGTTTCAGCCAAGTCCCTTCCCATGGAGGAGGAAGTCAACAGGGAGAAGCGAATATGTCCACTGGAGCCTGTTCCCTCTCTCCTAGACAATTCTGGGTGCTGGCAGGACATCAAAATTTCTTGCTCAGAAGAGTCAAGTCTACCTTCAGGGCATACACAACTTTTTCACAGGGTTACTTCTCCAGACTGGGCCATGACACTGGGGTGGCTCACGTGGGGTCATGGAGTGTCAAGGTAGATGGAGCTTAGACGTGTGGCCTATGCTATTTTTGGCAACGTAAATGGAGCTTAGATATGTGGGCTGTACTTTTGCCCCAGATCCTGCAAATGCAACACAAGAGCCTGCTCTCTCCTTCTTGAGCCACCAGCTCTCTTAAAAGATGTCATTGAGATCGCTAGCAACTCCAAAGCCTCTATGTACCTTCTCCACTTTCCTCAATCTCTGCAGAAAGTGGTGATAAGCACTCACCCCAAGTGGAGAACCAGAAGGGAAAAGAAGAGGTTCCGAGAACCCAGAGAATTCCTCCTCAGAGCAAGCAGGGGCTAGACAGCTTTGCACCTCTCCACTGAGCAAAGAGCACCACCTCGTGAGCAGCAAAACACTCTCCGGAAAAACACCAGCATTCCTGGTAGATTTCTTTTCCTTTGCTTGTCTCTAATCGACACACAACCCCTTCTCTGGGCTATGGACTCCACAGTCAGATATGTAGTAAGATGTGGCCACTGCCTCCTCCTCAGTGAAGCGGTCTGGCTGATGCTCCCCCAGGGGAAATGAATCACTCTCTTGACTTTGAACTTGCACAGCTTGTTACTCACACCTTGGCTAGTGACTGACCTGTTCCATCACACTTTGTGGAGAGGTGAATCCTATGAGCTCCCCCAAGGCAGTGGCACCTGACTCACCTGGCTTCCCCTGAGGGCCTAGCACAGGGCTCACACACGGTGCAGCTGCTCAGGTGTTCTTCCCTGAATCAATTAACTTTAAAATTCCACCTGGTTGGGATCAAAGTCATTGAGATTTATGAGAAAAACCAGTCCAACCAGTCCCCACTTCATGCTTTTCCCCTGTGGCTCTTAGATCCTGAAGCTGGTTTATTTTGTCAACTTAATGTCCTGCTATCAACACTCACTTTATGCTTGGTCCAAGCATGAGTAGAGGCAGAGCTTCTTTATGTTGTAAAGCCTGGAGGAAGTTTTAGAGATTGTATTAGTTCCCTAGGGCTGCTGTAACAAAATGCCACAGACAAGGTGGTTTAAAACAACAGAAATATGGCTGGGCACGGTGGCTCACGCCTGTAATCCCAGCACTTTGGGAGGCTGAGGCAGGCGGATCACCTGAGATCAGGAGTTTGAGATCAGCCTGACCAACATGGAGAAACCCCATCTCTACTAAAAATACGAAAACATTAGCTGGGCATGGTGGCAGGTGCCTGTAATCCCAGCTACTTGGGAGGCTGAGGCAGGAGAATTGCTTGAACCTGGGAGATGGAGGTTGTGGCGAGCTGAGATTACACCACTGCACTCCAGCCTGGGCAACAAGAGCAATACTCCATCTCAAACAAACAAACAAACAAACAAAAAATCCCAGAAATATATTCTCTCTGGTTCTGAAGATCAGAAGTCCAAAATCTAGGTGTTGGCAGGGCCTCACACTATCTGAAGGCTCTCGGAGGGCCTTCCTTGCCTCTTTCTAACTTCTAGGCATGTTCCTCAGCTTATAGATATCCATCATTGCATGGCATTTTCCCTGTGTGTCTTCTCTCTCTGTGTTCAAATGTCCTTTTTTTTTTTTTTCTTTTTTTGAGATGGAGTCTTGTTCTGTCACCCAGGCTGGAGTGCAATGGTGCGATCTCGGCTCACTGCAACCTCTGTCTCCCGGGTTCCAGTGATTCTCCTGCCTCAGCCTCCTGTGTGGCTGGGACTACAGGTGCCTACCACCATGCCCAGCTAATTTTTGTATTTTTAGTAGAGACAGGGTTTCACTATGTTGGCCAGGCTGGTCTTGAACTCCTGACCTCAGGTGATCCACTGGCCTTGGCCTCCCTAAATGTTGGGATTACAGGTGTGAGCCACCGCACCTGGCGCCCACTCCCCACCTTTTAAAATAAGGACACCAGTCATTGGGTTAGATTTCACCCTAACTCAGTATGACTTGGTTATGTCTGCAAAGAGTCTATTTCCAAGGAAGCTGACTGTCATGGGTATGGAGGTTAGGACTTGAACATGTCTTTTGAGGGGATACCCACTACAGAGATGAAAGCACTTAATTCCCACAGCTTTTGGGGAAACTGGCTTGTGGCATGTGTGAGCCGAACCTCACATCTCATCTCCCCACAAGAAGCTTTGAATCTGGAAAGCTTAATTTGGATCCTAGCTCCATCATACGTGCCACCTCGGATAAACTGCTTACACCAGAATACCTTCAAATGTTATAATACTCCTCCACACAAAATCAAAGAGGTTTGTAACAGTTTATTTTCATTTCTTCTCTTCTATCCTTTGGGCTATTGTTTTCTTTCTTTTTCTTTTTCCTCCCTTTTTTCTTTAGAGACAGAGTCTCACTAGGTTGTCCAGGCTGGAGTGCAGTGGCCATTCACCAGCATGGTCATACTGCATCACAACCTTGAGCTCCTGGGCTCAGGCAATCCTCCCACCTCAGCCTCCTGATGGGCTATTATGATTATTCATTTTACTTCTACATATGTTATAAACCTCATAAGACATTGTTATTATTTTTTGCTTTAAACAGTTTCAAGTTTAGAAAAACTTTGGCTATTTGTTTTTTAGCCTTCCCTCATTTTGGGGGGGCTCCAATTATGTTAGACCACTTGATACTATCCCACAGATCACTGAAGTGGTGTTCATCTTATTATTTTATTTTTATTTTCATTTTAAAAATCTATTTTTATTTTGACTGGGCACAGTGGCTCGCACCTGTAATCCTAGCACTTTGGGAGGCCAAGACAGGTGGATCACCTGAGGTCAGGAGTTCGAGACCAGCCTAGCCAACATGGCAAAACCCCATCTCTACTAAAAATACAAAAATTAGCCAAGTGTGGTGGCACGCACCTGTGACCCCAGCTACATAGGAGGCTGAGGTGGGAGAATCACTTGAACCCTGGAGGTGGAGGTTGCAGTGAGCCAAGATAGCATCATTGCACTCCAGCCTGGGTGACAAGAGTGAAACTCCGTCTCCATAAATAAATAAATACATGTAAAATAAAATAAAATAGAAATGGCCCGTTCAAAATTCATGAGAAAAACATGGAGAGGGGAGGTGGCTCCTGGAGGGAGTGGTGTGGGACCAATAGCTAAAGGAATCCAGTTTTGGTGAGTTACCTGCACCATCAAGGTGAAGTGTCATGAGCCCCTTGCTCCGCAAAGCTCGTGGAAATAGAGTACCATGAATCAGATCGAGAGACAAGCTTCATGAAGAATCATGGGTTCTTTTTTTTTTTTCTTTGCTTTTCTTTTTTGTGAGACAGTCTCACTGTCACGCAGGCTGGAGTGCGGTGGTGCGATTTTGGCTTACTGCAATCTTTGCCTCTCAGGCTCACCTGCCTCAGCTTCCTATAGGCAGGTGCAAGCCACCATGCATGGCTGATTTTCATTTTTTGTAGAGACAAGGTCTTGAGAGGTGTCACTATGTTGCCCAGGCTGGTCTTGGACTCCTGGGCTCAAGTGGTCCTCCTGCCTTGGCCTCCCAAAAGTGCTAGGATTACAGGCATGAGCTGCCCTGCCCAGCCTGGGATCATGGGTTCTTTAACTGTACCCTCTTCAGAGCTTAGCCCAGTATGGGATATAAAGAAGCTTCTCAGGATAGATTGACTATTATTTGCAAAGGTAATCAGAAGTGAGTCTGTGTTTGGAACAGATACCAGAGAATGCAGTCTCCGCGATGAGATCATCTGGGCCCTGTGAAAGAAACTGTTTGGCAGAGGTGGTTGCTTTTCAAAGCTGGCTGGGTGTGTTTCGGTCCTGTGTTAGCTGTTTAGAGTCAAGGCTGGCCTCAGTGAGAAGCGAAGAGCCAGCGAGTGGGTGGTCTAGCCTCCTGCACTCAAATATGTCTCCCCCAAAAGCTGAGAGTCCCTTTGGAATTCAGTTTCTTTCCATTATTTCTGCCTGTTCAAATGTGAACACCTTGTCCTGAATGGTGAATGAATTGTTTTCTTCCCCATTAGGGCTTCTAGTTGAAAACCACACCCTACCAGATGAAATGCAGAAGTGATATTTGTGGAAAGTGGTCTGGGTGGAAACCCTCCTCTAAATCCCATCTGAGATCTCAAAGGACACTGGTTCTCAGAAGAGCCTAGAAGACAGAGACAGGGGCAAGGAGGGGTCCCACAGCTGCCCAACACCAGCCAGCACATAATTTGGGCCAAGATTTGGTTAATTGTGGGTTGGGACAAAGTGAAAGAAAACATGGCTCACAAAGGAAGTCCAATGGCACCCATAAGACACATGTACTCAGTTACAGACATGGGGAGGAGCAAGTTTGGAAGCCGCAACTGTCACCATCAGGGAGAGCTGGAACCACAGCTAGGAGACAGGACCTCTAGTCAGAGTCGCTGGTGTTTCAGGGATGGAAGACTCAGATGCTACAGGCTTGACCTGCCTTCAAGGTATGATTGATGGCAGGTATGCTGAGAAGTTTATTTGCCTCCTGGAATGTTTTCCCTACCTGCTCACAGATGCCTGACATTCCTTTTAACAGGGAACAAGCCTTGCATTACAGAGCAAAAGAGCAAGCTTAAAACGGCCGTCGGAGGAGAATTTCATATCTGAGAAAGACAGCAAGAGGGGGAGAATGGTTGTGTGTGTGTGTATGTGTGTGTGTTTGTCTAGGATGGTATAATTTTGCTCAAGAACGTCGAAATAAGAAAATTTGGAGGCTGGGCACAGTGGCTCACACCTATAATCCCAGTCCTTTGGGAGGCTGAGGCAGGCGGATCATTTGAGGTCAGGAGTTCGAGACCAGCCTGGCCAACATGGTGCAACCCCATCTCTACTCAAAATACAAAAAAATTAGCCAGGAGTGGTGGCACACGTCTGTAGTACCAGCCACTCGGGAGATTGAGGCAGGAGAATCACTTGAACCTGGCAGGTGGAGGTTATAGTGAGCCGAGACTGAGCTATTACACTCCAGACTGGGTGACAGAGCTAGAATCCATCTCAAAAAAAAAAAACAAAAAAGAGGAAGAAAATTTGGAGTCCTGTTGGTGGGGTGGGAGGAGGGAGAGCACAGGAAGAATAGCTAATGAATGCTGGGCTTAGTACCTAGGTAATGGGTTGACCTGTGCAGCAAACCACCATGGCACACATTTACCTATGTAACAAACCTGCACATCCTGCACATGTACCCTCAAACTTAAAATAAATGTTGATTTAAAAAGTAAAAAGAAAATTTGCTTTCTCCCCCACATAATAGCAGTAGTAGCAGCATTTCAGAATGGCTTTATTTTTTCCCAGCTTTAAGAAGCAGAGGAAAGCAAGGCCTTTCTTCCAGGCAAGAATATGAAAAAGGGGGGGGGGGGGGGGTTGTTGCTTTAAGGGGAGTTGCGCTTATTTTTTTTTTGTCTTTTTTTTTTTTTTTTTTTTCCTTTTTGTGGAGAACGGGGTCTCGCTATATTACCCAGGCAGGTCTCGAACTCCTGGGCTCAAGCTATCCTCCCGCCTCTGCCTCCCTGAGAGCTGGGATTACAGGCGTGAGCCACCGCGCCCGGCCTCATATTCTCGATTTAAATTCTTTCATAGATCTCAAATTGTCGCTCTGAAATGCAGTACTTCCCTCTGCTGGCCATAGGGTTGTATAGCTCATCAAAAACAAGGATGTCTCCCAAGTCCTCTCCCTTATCCAAGACTAAGGAATTGACTCTGGACATGAGGTAGGAGATAAATCAAATATAGGATGATTTTCCAACCCTCACGCCCCCTCAGAAAACATCCTTGAGTGTCTATTGGCTCTGAATTTAAACAGGTTTATCTAGCTTCTCCAGCCTGTGCTTAGCCAATCAGGTCACATTGGCATGAATGTGCAAAGAACAATGGCTTGGAGCCCCACCCACGCAATTGCAGGACCTTGGCCCCCTTCCAAAACCTCCCTTGGAGATTCTGGAATACTTTCAGGGGGCTGAGGCTCATGATTTGGGGTTTGGGGCCTCACAGAGAATCCACCATGTTCTTCTTGCTGGCTTCTGTCCCTACACCATCTCTTGGTTAAAAAGCCCCTCAAGGGCTCAAGCCGGGTGCGGTGGCTCACACCTGTAATCCCAGCACTTTGGGAGGCCAAGGTGGGCGGATCACCTGAGGTCAGGAGTTTGAGACCTCCCTGACCAACATAGTGAAACTCCGTCTCTACTAAAAATGCAAAAATTAGCTGGGCATGGTGGCACACACCTGTAATCCCACCTACTTGAGAGGCTGAGGCAGGGGAATCGCTTGAACCTGGGAGGCAGAGGTTGCAGTGAGCTGAGATAGCACCACTGCATTCCAGCCTGGGTGACAGAGCAAGACTCCATCTCAACAACAGCAACAAAAGCCCTTGAAAGAAATTTCCTGCTGCTCTATTGTCCTGCCTGAGCCGGAGTCTGCTAATTCTCAAATCTGCCTCAGTTGCAGTCCTGCTAGTGGCGGTTTCTGTGCAGACGTAGGAAAAAGGGCCCCACAAGATAGTTGGAATTTATTCCAGTATATTCGCATGACCAAATAACAAGTTACATGCTCTGCATTGCATGGTGGTGCGTTTTGGTTAAAAAGCTACCATATCCTAGCAGGGTGGTGGTGATGCGTACCTATAGTCCCAGCTACTCAGGAGGCTGAGGGAGGAGGATTGCTTGAGCCCAGAAGTTTGAAATCAGTCTGGACAACATAGTGAGACCCCGTCTTTTTTTTTTTTTTTTTTTTAAAGGTACCGTGCTTAGGGGGCTTTTTGTGAAACTGACTTTCTACAAATTGATTCTGAAATCAGAGTGAAAACTCTACTAGTATTTTCTATTTCTTTAAGATGTTTTATTTTATTTATTTATTTATTTGAGACAGAGTCTCCCTTTGTTGCCAGGCTGGAGCGCAGTGGTGTGATCTCGGCTCACTGCAACCTCTGACTCCCTTGTTCAAGCGATTCTCCTCCCTCAGCCTCCCGAGTAGCTGGGATTACAGGCACACGCCACCACGCCCAGCTGATTTTTGTATTTTTAGTAGAGACAGAGTTTCACCGTGTTGGCCAGGATGTTCTTGATCTCCTGACCTCATGATCCGCCCACCTCAGCCTCCCAAAGTGCTGGGATTACAGGCGTGAGCCACCACCCCTGGCCAAGATGTTTTATTCAAATTCTACTTTGATTTTATTTGAGGCCTTCAAAACCTTCCGTAATGAAGTGTGGATACATCCCTTAGGATGAGAAATAGAGCCTAAAGGAGATGTTCTCAACATGACTCTCCAGTAATCAGTGGTAGTAAGTACTAGGGTCAAACCTCACCTTGGGGAGAAAAAGGGTATTTATAGGTTTATGGGCCTTTCTCAAAGGCACACTGAAAAATACAAAACACAGGTCTCAATGTAGAGGCTGAGAAGTGGGAGCATATTCAGTTTTTAAAAGCAAATAAAATACAAGTTATTACTTGTGACACAAGCAAGCCGGAACCCCAAGACCCAGAGGTGCTTCTTGGCATCTGGAAGAAGCCGATGTGGTGGCAGTGCTCTGAGTCGGGGGATGCTCAAGGATTACTCTGTAGGCCTTCAGTGATGTGTTTAGTGCTGCAGCGGGAAACTTCACCTCTCTTTTAACGCCAGTCTAAGGCCTCAGCTCTGCTCTGATAGGAGCTACTGGAAGCAAGTGACTTTGCAGAGGACCTAAACTGTAAGAAGTTCACATTGAAAGTTGTAGCCAAGGTCGGTTTCGTGGGTGTGCATCCGGCATAGACAGGGCCTCATGCTCAGAAATGCTCTGTTCAAAAGGGTCCTGCACTGGGGGGCTAATGCTCCATGACTACTGTCTTAGAATTCTTTTCTGTTTTTTTGAGGTGGGGATCTCGCTATGCTTCCCAGGCTGGACTCAAATACCTGGGATCAAGTGATTCTCCCTCCTCAGCTTCCTGAGTAGCTGGGACTACAGGTGTGTGCCACTGCACCCAACTTGTCTTAAAATTCTTAACAATTTTATCTTTGCATTTGCATTTTGCAAGTGAAGTCCAATGGGACAATACAGCATGCACTGAGGGCTTGGGGTCTTGGCCCATGCACGGTCTGCCTCTCCCTGTTTCCCTGGAACAGTTCTCAGCTGCCTGTTCCCCGCTCCCTGGTTCTCCAGGCCCCACCTGACTTCACCTTCCTTGCTGAACTCTGCCTGCTGTAGGGGCCTAGCTGTGGGCACAGGGAGAAGTGAGGTTGAGCTGGTGTGCCCTATGGCATTTTGGGGAGCAGCAGGGTGGCAGCCATCCTTGCCCTGGGCTGGCAGCGCCATGGTGCCTTTGATGGTCAGCAGCAGGACCAGGTCTCTCAGCCATCCCCTGGCCAGGTGCTGAGACTGCTTTGGAATGGAGATTTAATCCCTTGGGGTCTCCCAGCAGCCATGGGTTGGGGCAGCAGGTCCATGGGAAGGGAATATTGACGGCCTCACCTCATCCTTGCCCCTGGGCAGAGACAGCATGTCAGTCTAGTGGTCTAGCCAGAGGAGGACTCCTGGAGCTGGTGAACTGTGCATGGATATGCAGTCATGGGCAGCCCACCTCCTACTCCTCACCCCCCAGTGCCTGCGAGGGTCTGCACTCACCCTGTAAGTATCTCTGTGCCCAAGGAAGCATAGCATCAAATAGCAAATAAACACCAAGAAAGGGCAAGAGAAAGACCACAGAAGAAAGGAAAAGTTTGTATTTTAGTGCCTGTAATGACACTTTTCCCCCCTACCCATCTTTTCTTTTCTTTTTTTTTTTTTTTTTCAGGGTCTTGCTTTATTGCCCAGGCTGGAGTACAGTGGCGCAATCACAGCTCACTGCAGCCTCAACCTCTTGGGCCCAAGCAATCTTCCCACCTTGGTCTCCTAAAGTGCTGGGATAACAGTCATGAGCCGCCACACCTGGCTGAGGCCTCACATTTTCATTTTGTGCTGAGACTTGTAAATTAGGTAGCTAGCTCTGGCTGTAGCAGAGGGTATAGATTCTTTTTCTGGCTCTTTTTTTGTGACATCTCAACTTACTGGGCTCTTATTAAAGGTGATTTAGGTGACTTATTAACTTTTCATGAGTACAGATGAAGAACTCTTCTAGGGCAGGGGTCTCCGTCCCCTGGGCCACAGACCAGTACTGGCCTCAGGAACCAGGCCGCACAGCAGGAGGTGAGTGGCAGGCAAGCAAGTCAAGCTTCATCTGTATTTACGGCCACTCCCCATTGCTGGCATTATTGCCTGAGCTTGGCCTCCTGTCAGATCAGTGGCGACCTTGATTGTCATAGGAGCATGAACCCTCTAGTGAATGGCGCATGGGAGAGATCTAGGTTGCACGCTTCTCAGGAGAATCTAATGCCTGATGACCCGTCACTGTCTCCATTACTCCCAGATGGGATCGTCTAGTTGCAAGAAAACAAGTTCAGGACGCTCACTGATTTTACCTTATGGTGAGTTGTATAATTATTTCGTTATATATTACAATGTAATAATAATAGAAATAAAGTGCACAATAAATGTAATGCGCTCGAATCATCCCTAAACTATCCCCTGCCACCCTAGTCTGTGGAAAAATGGTCTTTCATGAAACTGGTCCCTGTTGCCAAAAAGGTTGGGACTGCTGCTCTAGAAGGTATGGGATTGGGAGGCGGGGGTCACACAGATAGCCACTGACAACCTGAGAATAGTGAGCATGGGCCTGTGAAAACAGATCAATAGGTGTTTGTGGAAGGTATTGATGAATACATGAATGAATGAATGAAACCATAAACTAAGAAAAATGGTATGGCATGCATGAATGTGTGATGGGCCCAAAATATGATCCTCCTAGGGATATTTGCCTTAGAAAAGGAGGCAAAGGCTAAGCTAAAAAAATCTGTGGCACGTGAGAGCCCTAGGGGGCTCTGGGTATGGGTGGGAGGAATCTGAAGTCTCTCTGTAGAGACTACTCTTGGGCCATCCAATCTTCTCTGCTCACTACAGCAAAGCCTTTTTCTGCCCACTACAGCTTCCCACATGCTGCTTAATGTTGATATCTAGAAGAGGTTCTAGCCTGGCATGGTGGCTCCTGTAATCCCAGCACTCTGGGAGTTCAAAGTGGGAGGATTGCTTGAGCCCAGGAGTTCAAGAACAGCCTAGGCAACCTAGTGAGACCACATCTCTACAAAAAATTTAAAAATTAGCTCAATGTGGTGGTGTGTGTCTGTAGTCCCAGCTACTCAGGAGGCTGAGATAGGAGGATCACTTGCGCCCACAGGCTACAGTGAACCATGAGCGTGCCACTACACTCCAGCCTGGGTGACAGAGCAAGACCTTGTCGCTCAAAAAAACAAAAAGAGAAAATAGAAGAGGTTCTTACTGTACAATAGGACTATTTATTTATTTATTTATTTTTTTTTTTGAGTCAGAGTCTTGCTCTGTCACCCAGGCTGGAGTGCAATGGCAGGATCTCGGCTCACTGCAACCTCCGCCTGCTGGGTTCAAGTGATTCTTCTGCCTCAGCCTCCCGAGTAGCTGGGATTACAGGCATGGGCCAGCATGCCCGGCTAATTTTTGTATTTTTAGTAGATGGGGTTTCACCATATTGGCCAGGCTGGTCTTGAACTCCTGATCTCATGTGATCCACCTGCCTCGGCCTCCCAGAGTGCTAGGATTACAGGCATAAGCCACCTCACCCAGCCACAATAAGAGCTTTTTAATGAGAAGAAGACAGAAGTCTTGATAGAGAACTTCTCTTCCTGAGAGGAAGTACCAGCAGGTTATGAACCTTAGTTGATTTGTTTTTAAAAATCTCAAGCTGTAATAATTCCCAATTGCTCGGTGCACAGTGAATGAGGCTGATATTTAAACAGAATGCCGCATGGCACCCAGTGTGTCCACACTTCCTCCCTGCCTGTCCTATGCCTCTCCAGGTGAGGTCCACCTTCTCCTTGAAGCCCTCTCTGACTGCTCCAGTCCCTGAGCTTTCCTTCCTGCACTCGTACAGCATGAGGAAGGCTCCATCTTTTTCTAGATGCGCTATTGTTTTAGCATTGCTGTGTGCACTTTAGAGCCTCATTGCCTCTTTGAGGCCAAGGATGGCACTGTCCCTTCTCTCTAGTTGCTCTGAGTGCCAAGCACAGCCCTGAACACCAAATACTTTGACTCCTTTCTGGCTACTCAACCCTCCTGGTTGTTCCTTCATCACCCTGGACCTGCCCCCATCCCAGGGTCTTTGCACTTGCTCTCCCTCTGCCTGGAAAGCCCTTCTCCCTGCAATCTGCAGGGCTTGATTACTCTTCTCTTTCAGGCCTTTGCTCAAATGTTACCTCATCAATGCACCCTTCTCTGACCATCCTATTGAATATTCCAAATCTTTTTTTTTTTTTTTTTTTTTGAGACAGAGTCTCACTCTGCTGCCCAGGCTGGAGTGTAATGGTTCAATCTTGGCTCACTGCAGCCTCCACCTCCCAGGTTCAAGTGATCCTCCCACCTCAGCTTCCCAAGTAGCTGGATCTACAGACATGTGCCACCACGCCCAGCCTTTTTTTTTTTTTTTTTTTTGAGACAGAGTCTTGCTCTTGTCACCCAGGCTGGGGTGCAGTGGCACGATCTTGGCTCACTGCAACCTCCACCTCCCGGGTTCAAGTGATTCTCATACCTCATCCTCCTGAGTAGCTGGGATTACAGGTGCCCGCCACCACACCTGGCTAATTTTTTTATTTTTAGTAGAGGCAGAGTTTTGCCATGTTGGCCAGGCTAGTCTCAAACTCCTAACCTCAGGTGATCCACCTGCCTCGGCCTCCCAAAGTGCTGGGATTACAGGTGTGAGCAGGCCAGGAACTATTGTGCCATGGATATTGTTGGTAGCCTATCCATCTTCCATGTCCACATCTGCAGGGGAAGGGGACCCTACCCTCAGCTCCTGGGGTGGTCCCTGGTTGGCACAGCCAGTTGGCACAGTCCATTCTCCTGAACACAGTCACAGCCTTCAGAGGGGCACCTGGGACTTGAGCTGTCCAATCAGGGAGATTCTTGGGACTCTTACCTGTAATGTTGCTGTAGACTTGTTTCCTGTTCTTTCTGGAGACATTGTTGGCTTGACTGAGCCATCTGGCCACCAGAGTGAGGATGTGGACAACATAAAGCAGAGGGCAGAACTGAGGGAACCCCAGATAAGGGGAGACAGACCTGGACTAAGGCAACTCTGAAAGGCAAGACTTTCTGGATATTTCTTTTTTTTTTTTTTTTTTTTTTTTTTTTTTTTTTGAGACTGAGTCTGGCTCTGTCGCCCAGGCTGGAGTGCGGTGGCCGGATCTCAGCTCACTGCAAGCTCCGCCTCCCGGGTTCACGCCATTCTCCTGCCTCAGCCTCCCAAGCAGCTGGGACCACAGGCGCCCGCCACTTCGCCCGGCTAGTTTTTTTGTATTTTTTCGTAGAGACGGGGTTTCACCGTGTTAGCCAGGATGGTCTCGATCTTCTGACCTCGTGATCCGCCCGTCTCGGCCTCCCAAAGTGCTGGGATTACAGGCTTGAGCCACCGCGCCCGGCCCTGGATATTTTTAAGGCACTTGGGGACTAAAGTAATAGAGAGTCTAACAAAAAAATTTAAGATGTCCATTATTTGTGTTGTTCAAAGTATAAAAAAATATAGAAACTCCTTTGCTTACAAACTTCCAGCTTCCAATTAAGCAGAGGCCCCAAAGCTATAGCCCAAAGCAGAAGTATGTTGCCTTTAACAGGGGGCACCTGTCGCCGACTCCCATGAGTGTGGAGTTGGGAACACTATAGTTGGCATTTTCAGCTTGTTCTAGAAGTCCAGGACTATGTATCTTGTCTTCTTAACCTGAATGGGATTCTCCCCAATCCAGGGAATGAGCTGTGAGCTTTTTTTTTTCTTTTTTTTTTGAGACAGGGTCTCACTCTGTCACCCATGCTGGAGTGCAGTGGTACAATCATAATCATGGCTCACTGCAGCCTTGACCTTCTGGGCTCAAGCAATCCTCCTGCCTCAGCCTCCCAAGTAGCTGGGACTATAGGCATGTGCCAACAAGCCCAGCTAATTCTTGTGCTTTTGTAGATATGGGATTTCACCTTGTTGCTCAGTCTGGTCTCAGACTCCTGGGCTCAAGTGATCTGCCTGCCTCAGCCTCCAGAAGTGCAGGGATTACAAGTGTGAGCCACCGCGCCTGAGTTCTCTCTTATTGGAATGAAAGTTTTCAGGGGATGCATATTTCAGCTCCCTGCACCCCTGTAATGACAAGACGGACCAATGCTGTAATGTCCTCTTCGCAAATGGCCGAGAGCACACAGATCTGACATGCGTGGAAGGTATTGTGAGGCTGTGTTCTGAAAAGGAATAGTAAACTGGGAAAAGTTTCTCTTCAAACAAACAAACAAAAACCTGGCCTCTGCCAAGCAGGTGCTTCTCCCAGGTTCTTGGCTTCCCAGTTTACTTCCTGGCTTATCTGTAGCAAATGGTCGCTGAGAACCTGGAAGCAATTCCTCATTTGCAAGTCAATGGCAGATTTTTTTGTTTTTTTTCCTTTTTGAGACAGTCTCGCTTTGTCGCTCAGGCTAGAGTGTATGGTGTGATCTCAGCTCACTGCAGCCTCAGCCTTCTGGGTTCAAGTGATTGATTCTCCTGCCTCTCGTCCCAAGTAGCTGGGACTATAGGCATGTGCCACCATGCCCAGCTAATTTTTGTATTTTTAGTAGAGACGGGATTTTGCCATGTTGGCCAGGCTGGTCTCGAATTCCTGACCTCAATGATCCCCCCTCCTCGGCCTCCCAAAATGCTGGGATTACAGGCATGAGCCACCATGCCTGGCCATAATGGCAGATTTTTAGGTGAAAAGAAAAGCACAGTTAATGGCCAGGTGCAGTGGCTCACGCTATAATCCTAGCACTTTAGGATGCCAAGGTGGGCAGATCGCTTAGGTCAGGAGTTCAAGACCAGCCTGGCTAACACGGTGAAACCCCATCTCTACTAAAAATACAAATTAGCCGGGCATGGTGGCGCATGCCTGTAATCCCAGCTACTCGGGATGCTGAGGCAGGAGAATCACTTGAACCTGGGAAGCGGAGCTTGCAGTAAGCTGAGATCGCGCCATTGCACTCTAGCCTAGGCCACAAAAGCAAAACTCCATCCCCAAATGAAAAAAAAAAAAAAGAGGCCAGATGCAGTGGCTCACATCTGTAATCCCAGCACTTTGGGAGGCCGAGGCGGGTGGATCACTTGAGGTCAGGAGTTTAAGACCAGCCTAGCCAAATGGTGAAACCCCATCTCTACTAAAAATACAAAAATTGGCTGGGCGTGGTGATGGACACCTGTAATAGCAGCTACTTGGGAGGCTGAGGCAGGAGAATAGGTTGAATCCAGGAGGCGGAGGTTGCAGTAAGCCGAGATCGCACCATTGCACTCCAGCCTGGGTGACAAGAGCGAAACTCTGTCTCAGAAAGAAAGAAAGAAAGAAAGGGCCGGGCGCGGTGGCTCAAGCCTGTAATCCCAGCACTTTGGGAGGCCGAGGCGGGTGGATCACGAGGTCAGGAGATCGAGACCATCCTGGCTAACATGGTGAAACCCCGTCTCTACTAAAAATACAAAAAACTAGCCGGGCGTGGTGGCGGGCGCCTGTAGTCCCAGCTACTCGG